>NC_090288.1:26970568-27570568 GCF_037392515.1 Haliotis asinina | reverse complement strand
CCTGTAGCAACAGCAATCATCCAGCTATCCAATCAGCTTCCTGTAGCAACAGCAGTCATCCAGCTATCCAATCAGCTTCCTGTAGCAACAGCAATCATCCAGCTATCCAATCAGCTTCCTGTAGCAACAGCAATCATCCAGCTATCCAATCAGCTTCCTGTAGCAACAGCAGTCATCCACCTATCCAGTAAGCTTCCTGTACTAAGACAATAATCAAAATGATGCCACACTGTGTCTGCAAAGTGAGAATTCTGCAACACATGCCATAATCTGCAGTTTCACTGCAGAAATTACATCAAGTCCTCGTCTGTGGCAGTGGAAGTAGCTCCTCTGAATAATTTCATCAACAGATGTCTATCAAACCTTTATTACATTCATAAAACATACAAGAATTCATGAAAATAGTACTTAAGAACATTATTTTGTTAGATGCTTTGGTGTTATCTTTATTTTAATAAGAGGACTAAAAACAATTTGATTTCCTTTGGCGTGTACATTTTAGAGAGACAGTGGTTGTAGTGTTGTGTAATCTAAGTGTCAAAATATCATGAATATTTGACGTCTCTGTCCTGCAAGTTATGTCATGGAAGGTTTGTTTCATGAAAGTATGTAGAAAGTGATTGTTTTTTCTTGATTTGTCTATAAAAGTTGTACTATACTATATGACATTTTAGATAATTGTTGGTAGGAAATGAACATATACCTCCAAGCTTGAGTTGGAATATGAAAGTTAGAGTATGTATTGTTGAACCCATGTTATTGATGTTTGGGATCAGTGATTATCATGCATTACGTTTGTGCATTCATTAGCATCATCATGCATCAGTTATGTAAGTTTGTCCAGTCATCGTGTGGATCATGCTTTCTTAGTCACTGTCATTCATTGTATAGATATCTTCAGTCTTTATTATTAGCGTACCAATTCATATCATGCATCAAGTTTGTATTTTCAGGTGTTATTAAGATCATGCATTATATACTGTAAATCACTAAATTTTTGTGTCATGATATTTTTGCGAGTGACGACCAATATTTTTGCGACTTCTCTTATTCTCAAAACATAGTTTAGTTTGACAGTTTTAAAGCTTACCTACATCTGAAGGTTTTAACTGAAGTAAATCCAATCACATATTAAAGTTTGCCGCTAATCTTGAACACCATTCAGTGGAGTACTTCCACATGTATGCAATCAGTGATGTTTTCCTAAAAACAACACTTGCTGCATAGGCCAGATAAGCTTAAAACAGTTCAAAGGGATTAAATTAAATGGAATGACTCTAATAAATTGGCACTGATGAAGGACCACTTTAGTCAGTGTCGACGAAGATGTTGATCTCCAGATAAGTGTCATGAAACCTATCCACTGGATGGTCTTGGCCTTTCAAACAGTCTCCAAGAAATGTGTGTTGCATGGTTGGCGCCTGTCTCGACTAACGGACGGACTGATTGAGTGACTTTTGTACAAGTATCCATTGTTTGACATGTGACACGTGAGCACTTAATAATGCGAGTAATTAGTCATTCTTCGCGTTGTTGTCATTGCTTAACATATGTATTGTCTAGATCTATTGTTACTTATATGAACTGATGAATCATTAAGTGAAGACAGGACAGGTTGTTTGCTGATTATTCATTGCAATCTACCAACAAATTGCGTCATGATATTTTTGCGAGCCCAAGTTATTTGCAGTTTTCGCAAAAATATCATGCTTGCAAAAATTCAGTGATTTACAGTATGCGTATTCAGTCATTAAGATCATGCATTACATGTATGTGTTCAGTCTGTTTTGGAATGATGCTTTTTATGTAGACTTTGTCATGAGGATAATGTGTCCTCAGTAATATTAATCATGCATTGTATGCATTATGTATATACAGCCCCACATACATCATGCACATGTCCAATGATAATCATGTTGTATAAGTACAAGTATATTCATGCATCATACATGTTATATATGACATTTTCAAGTTGTTTGGAGGCCAAAGAAAAACATACTTTGTGTACTTATTTACTTAATATATTTGAATGTGTTTTTTGTAAGCATCATTGCTGTTTTTTGAGGCATAAATTACCAGGGCCCTTAATCCCAAAATGCTTGTAGCCCTAAGAATTCTTAACTTTGATTGTCACCAATGTGTTAAGAATGGGTTTAGGGAGTTTATAGGGTTACAAATGTTTCTTGAATAGCTAACCAGTCTTTTCAATATCACCACTTATCATCAGTACTGAAATATATTGTTGATGTTTGGGACATGGAAGTGTCTTCATTTCAGCTGCAACACTTCAATTAAACTAATCTGCACTGCAAAACAATACTCAGTGATATGACTTAGAAAAAAAGATTTCATGTCAGTAGGTTGAGGTTTTGTTGTACAGTCCTTTTAGTTGTTTAACATGCATTTATTATTGAGCTTCTTTTTGTGTACAGTTTGCTATCTCTACATGCTTTGATATTTTTTACACAAGATTTTAGTTTTGTAAAATGCATTTAATTTTAGAAATATTTAATATTTGTTGACAAGCTTGTGTTCCGAAATGATCTGTTTTGACCTAGCATGAGTTTTAAACAGCCTATTTCAAATCTTTCATGTTTTGATGCTGTTCTGTTGTACTGTGTGAGGTGCATGGCTGATGTCAGTCCTAAAACTGTTTGCCAGAAATCACAGCCAGATGTATGAATCTGTTGTATTCATGGATGTAAAGGACTGTTAAAAAAATGGTGAGGCGGTCTGGTGATGATGACTATAGGGGGCTGGTGGGTCACCCATTTTGTTCTGGGGAGGTAGAAGGTGGGATCATCAATTTTGTATACAGGTACTAGGGGATGAGCAAATTTGTATATAATAATGTAAAATATTGCTTATAAACTATGGGAAGGTGGGGGGGTCTCTTTAAATCATCTTTTTCTAGGCACTTAATCACCAATGACAGGGTCACTACAGACAATGAAATTATGCCTCTATATTGTCAAGTGGAAAAAAGAACTTCATGTAGTATTTCATTTCAGTATATATGTTTTTGAAGTGAAGGTAATCAGTGAGAAACATGTTATTTTGGTTTTGACAATACTGGATTTAAAATAATGAAAATCGTTTCTTATGTATAACTGTTTTACATTCAGGTACCATTTAATGAATATTCCACTAAAAATTGGGTACATTTTAAGCTATCATCTAACAGAGAATCCAGGTGGCGTAATTGTTTTGGACATACTATTGGCACCAGCATATTTGTATGGATGTTTTGATGGACCAGACAACTAGAGCTGGCATGAATCCAAATTTTCCACCCTGATACCACACCTCATATTACCTGTTGATTTCATTTCTGAAATCAAATTTGTAAGAAATGGCAATATGTTCGTTGTCTTGAAGGCTACATTTTTTAGTTTTGCAATTTTTCAATATCTTAACCCTGTGTTACATTCAAACCAGGTGGTTGCATAATTATTATGTCTAAATATTCAAAAACAATACAGCCTTTCAGTCATGGAAGAATAACATATTACATTGTTTAATCTATTAGTAACAGGATCATAATGGGTCTGGGTAATGAGACAAGTACCAAGGTATCTGGGTTGTGTGTCTGAGCCCTAGACAACCATGCATCAACCACAAAGAACCAGTCCATTCTGTTCCCCATAGTAGTTCCAAGACTCTTGTGAAGCATTGCACTATTTAACCAGTGTCTTAACACCTTAACATCTTTATTAACAAGTTGCTGACAGTGTTTTGTGTTTTAGAAATATTTCTAAATGTCAGATTGCCCTATTCCAAGAGCTGCCTGTCACCTTGTCCATCATGCAGCCTTCCCAGAATACCTCAGTCCATCACATGCTCTCTTGCCACGTGAGATTCCAAGCTGACCCTTGATGAAAGGGACCTGTGGCAGACTGGTAGACACAGGTTATTGAGTAAGGGCTAACAAGTGCACTGGGTGTCCAAAATGGCTACTTATTATGGAATACAGCGAAAAGTGAACAACAAGGAGACCATTTGAGATTACTTAAAGGGGACTGTGTGTTCTACTTAATTTGGCTAAGAACTGAACATCTCTGTAATGATTAAGGGTTGGAGAATGATATGTATGTTTTAACTGATAAGGGGATTTGATGGTTAAAATGGGGATTTGATGGTTAATGTTAAGAATTGAGTGACAGACATTATGGTCACATAACTGATTAAATGGACCAGTACTTCCATATAATCAAGGATATTCATATTTTATCTCTTAGCTGACATTTTGTCTGCCCAGGTGTAATTTTGTACATAGGTCTTCATGACGCCTAGGGCAAGCTTAGTGGAATTTAGTTTACTCTTTGTTCCTAGAGAATCTATATGGTCGGTGTTTGCTAGATGGTAGCATCATGATGGATGAAGAGTAACTGGAACTATGATGAGTATGGCAACCTTAATATGGTGCTTGACAAACCAGGGCCCAGTTCCTCAAGGTGATATCAGTACAACGATGATTGTAAGTGCCATACTCTAAGTGTAGAATATGACGTGATCCACAGGCATTATTGAACAGTAAGCCCGCTCCCTGCAGGAAATGCCCAAGGGCCGAAGGCATGACAAAGTTGTATCAATCTGCAAAACAAGTACATTATTAAGATAATGCCAAGGGCGGAGGGACATTATTTAAATAATTGCCAGATGAAGCGGGATTGTATCAGATTTGAGGGATATTATGAAAAAAGTGTCCCCCAAGAACAATAGAGTGACATCACTGGAGGTTTATAACACATGCTTATGATGGTACTGGTTTTTATACTGCTTTGTGGAACAGGGCCCAGGACTACCAACATTGGTGCTTATGAACAATACACTGTAGCTATCTCTGTGACACACTGGCCAATCTGTAACTGTTAGACACTCTTCTCACTCACTGTGACATTAAGGGCAGTGCGTGACTCTGACACCGGTTTTGATACACCATTGCCCAATCAGTGACTGTGACACTCTACTGTCGCTCTGTGACACTCTGGCCAATCTGTGACTCTGACATCCACTTTGATACACCGGCCAATCTGTGACTGTCACCTTCTTTGACATACTGGCCAATCTGTGACTGTCACCTTCTTTGACACACTGGCCAATCCGTGACTGTGACACCCACTTTGATACACTGACCAATCCGTGACTGTCACCTTCTTTGACACACTGGCCAATCCATGACTACGAGACTCTCTTCTGACTCTGTGCACCACTGGCCAATCCGTGACTCTGTCACCTTCTGTGACACACTGGTCACTCTGTGACTGTCACCCTCTTTGACACAATGCCCAATCCGTGACTCTGTCACCTTCTTTGACACAATGGCCAAACTGTGAGTGTAACCTTTTGTGACACTCTGGTCAATCCCTGACTGTCACCTTCTGTGACACAATTACCTACACTTGACTGTGTGACACTGTATGATGCTATTCTGAGGCTCTGGCCAGTCTGTGACTTCCTGTTACTCCATCTTCGTGCCAATATATAACTACCATAGGTCAGTGTTTTTATATCTGGTGGTGCAATAGATCATAAACTTTCTGCTGTGGAATAAATGTAATTTTTGTCTCTAGCATAATATAATTACTACTGATTAAAAATTACCAACCCTGTATGACCTCTTAACACTGGAACTAGGGTGTTACACCATTCTTCATCCTCATCCATGTCTTGCAGACACCCTCTACATCATCACCAAAGAATCTAGTGCATGAGAAAAGCTTACGTTATTCTTGTAGCACATACAGTGATGAATAAAGGCTTAAGAACCTGTAGCCAAATGTGACTGTATAACCTGATCAACAGTTAACAGTGGATAATGTCTCTATATTTATATATGCAGCTGAGTTATTAGGAGAATCAGTTTTGTATATCATTGAACCTAAAACTATCCTTATCAGAAATGCAGCTGTGTATTAGGACCCATGTGTGAGGAAGAAAGCCATATGTGATGTTATTATGAAGGTACATATTTAACTTGTTATTTGCTTTAACATTAAATGTTCAAAGTATCTGCATGGAAACAATTTCTACTTGGTCTGCTTTGCTGAACATGAACATGTTAATAATCAACATTTGTTTTCTTTAGTCAAAATATTATTGACAATTATATAGAAGCGGTGAGCTGTTCAGTTGTAATGAGGAAGTAAATGTTAATGTATTTGATACTGTGAACCTTGCGTTCATATATAGTATATTTCTTTTAATGGCTAATGACTAATGTAACATATATGACAATGTCTTTCACTAAGTGTATGGTCATGTTAAGCAAAAGTCAAAATGAAAAAAATAGTTATCAAGTTACTGTGATAAAAAATAAGAATGAGATTTAATTTGTTAGATTTGTCGTGAATGTGGACTCTGTGTGTGTTTGTACGACTAAAGTGTCATACTAACCAAGTACTAGACTTAGGGCAATTATCTGTCCAAGTATAAATCAATGTATTCACTACACACTTTGTGATGTCAGTGACTTTGAGATGCTGTAGTATAATTTGGCTAACATTTATTGGTTTGATCAAGGCTTTCAAGGCTTCCACGGGCCTTATATTTGTGAGTTCAGCCTTGAAAAGATGAAATTAAAAAAAATGGCTTGAAAGGTCTTGACTTTGGACAACCCTGCTAAACCGTTTTTAATGTTTGGTTCAATGAATATAAGGTTATTTGTTTTCTAGTTACAGTGTAATAATGTGATCATGTTTACAAAGATTATTTAGGAAGGGAACCATAAATCATTTAAAGATATTGAATCACGGACATATTTTTGTGGAATTGATATTCAGATAAACTATACTGAAAATACAATGATATAAATATGTTACATAATATCCGTTTGCAGGCATACATGGGGTACTTCTAGCACAGAAAAGTGTGAAAAATGTATAGACTGTTAAATTACATCTCACTTTGCCAGCTCTCAAGAACGACCCCCCAAGAACCTGTAGCCAAATGCGACTGTATAACCTGATCAACAGTTAACAGTGGATAATGTTTCTATATTTATATATGCAGCTGAGTTATTAGGAGAATCAGTTTTGTATATCATTGACCCTAAAACTATCCTTATCAGAAATGCAGCTGTGTATTAGGACCCATGTGTGACGAAGAAAGCCATATGTGATGTTATTATGAAGATACATATTTAACTTGTTATTTGCTTGAAGTAAATTCTGATTGTGTTAGGGAGACATTCCCATAAAGAGTATCACTGTACAGTTCTATAATGTTAAGTTTGAGTCTTGACTTATATATCATGCCAAAAATATTAGGCTATATAGCACTATAATTACCTGTTTATTTCTGCATTGCCAGTTTAAAAGCTTTGCAGGATGTCAGCTTATATATCTTTGTTATTTCAGCTCTCCAGGTAGGGGACACGTTTTTTTGTCTGAAAGTCAAATATAAACCATCCATGGTTTATCTGTCACCTGATTTTTAAAATTAGATTCATGGCGATGTTATTCATCAAGAACATCTTTTGGTACGTTTAAAGAGTGTTTCACCTTTTCTGAAATTGATACTTCACAAATGTAAATATATGAATGGGAATGTCCATGTGCAAACAAAGGTGTTACTTTGCCTTAAACTATGTTATAAACACGTTAACTACTGTCCACAAATCGTATACATTGAGAGTTGAACTGTGCAGTCCATTATGTCTACCATGGCAGTTAACTAAATTGTGTTGTGTGCTGTGCTGTAAATATTTATCATACATACGCATCCACCGACCAGCCTTCCTACCTATCTACAAGGCAGTGACATTCCTCCGATTTTTATGATGTCATTGGTGAGTTAATATGGGTATGATGTCACAGTTGAAGAGCATTGTGGCACCACTCATTCAAATTGTTGTAAAATAAGATATTCAACTTATGTGGAGTATAAAAGCCGTTACACAGTGAATTGAAAAAATGCCAGTACTCTACAATACCCAACAATCTGAGTAGTGCTGAGATTACACAAGTGTATTAGTGGACATCCTTCAATGCTGAATTTTGAAGTTCAGTCAGTTAAAAGCGAAGTCTTGAATTTGAATTTTATGGCTTCCATAATATATTTATTATAGAATACTGAAACCATCAACTATTGTATCATCTCCAGTTCATCTTTATTATCCCCGTGGCATGTAATGCAGGGGGATATAGTCGACGCCTCGTCCGTCTGTCCATCCGTAATCGTTTTGTTTCCAGAGCATAACTCAGAAACCGTTCAATATTTTTAGACCATACTTGATAGATATAGTAATCTCAGCCTATGGTTGTGCCTTTTGCTATTTACAGATTTTTGGCATTTATATTTTTTTTTCCATGGAACAATTTGGTGTTAGTCTTATGGTGGGGTGGGCTTCGTTTCCGGAGCAGAACTCAAAAAGCGTTCATTATTGACTCCAAAGTGAGAGGTATGTTTCGTTTCCGGAGCAGAACTCAAAAACTTCTTAATATCTGTCCGTAACACTTGGCAGATATGTGTGGCAGACCCCAAAGTGGTGCCTTTTGCTCTCTACGGGTTTTTGTGATGTATTATTTTCTCGGTTTCCATGGAAACGTTTCTCAAAATGGAGTGGTGAGCTTCGTTTCTGGAGCAGAACTCAAAAACAGTTCTATATTTTTCTGCAAAACTTGGTAGATATATCAGTCAGAACCCATAGTGGTGCCTTTCACTACGTACAGGATCTTTTGATTTATTATTTTCTCGGTTTCCATGGAAACGTGTTGGACCTAGTCTGAAAAGTGAGAAGTATGTTTCATTTCCAGAGCAGAACTCGAAAACTTCTTAATATCTGTTAATAAACCTTTCTAGATAGGTGTGGCAGACCCCAAAGTGGTGCCTTTTGGTTTTTAAAGGTTTTTGTGATGTATTATTTTCTTGGTTTCCATGGAAACGTTTCGGACTTAGTCTCAAAATGAAGGGGTGGGCTTCGTTCCCAGAGCACAACTCGAAAATCATTTCATATCTTTCAACAGATCTTGGCAGATATATGAGACAGATCTTGAAACTGTGACTTTGCTGGTTACAGATATATCGCATTTATAATTTTCATGAATTCCATGGAAACAATTCAGACTTAGTCTGAAAAAACAATGAGTAACTCTCAGATTACTTGTCCTTTCAAACATGTGGGGACTGGGGGGATATGTCATCTTCTGATGACTCTTGTTACACACTGAAAACACATACATACCCAGACGGCAACAGTGGCCATTCATGAGAGAGGATCTCAGACATTTGCTCAGATTATTTTTAGAGCTTGTTACTTGATTTCATGTAATAAAACAGAGCAGTAGCCATTGGTAATTGTTTTTTTTTAAGCATGTTTAACTAATACTTTTAACAGATTTGTGAGAAAGTAGAGATGGTGTAACACCATTAGGATCTGCAGTCTAATCAAAGTTTGTCATTGAGATTGTTGACATTTTGTTACACATGATGATACTTAAAACCCAAGTGCATCGAAATGGAATTGATTTCCTAATATTAAAGAATGCATAATATCATTTTGCTTCTGTGTTATCTTTTATAGACAATTCTATTTTCCCAGTTGTGCCCTTCAGTTGTTGCATGATCCTGTGATCATGAGGAGTGGTAGGGGTAGCCTGTTAGTTCAAGTGTATATGTTCCGATAAATCTCCATTATACCCTGGATGCATCTAATGCTCCGGCTCCTTTTCTAGCTCCACATTCTGACAGTAGCCAATCAGCTAAGCCGCCATGACAGCTGAGTTTATCGGAATGTATACCCTAGAGATATCGAGGATGATTTCTGGTGTTCCCCCTGTGATATTGCTGGAACATTGCTGGAAGCAGCATTAAACCATTAAACTCACCCACAGTGATCATGGGTTGAAATCCCACATTTGACAAATTAATTTGTGAGGACCAAACTCCAGTTTGCTCAGTTGCCATCAGGATGTCCACTGTCTCCTCATACTTGTATCATGTATACCTGATCTTGTATTCTGGATCTCAGAGCTTTCTCTACAACATAATATGCATTATAAGGTAAAACATGGCTGACATATTCCCAGTTGCTGTGCAAAGTGCCTCTATTAAAGATGCCACAAACCAGACTGTAGACTTGAATCTCTGAACCACCTTCTTTGTGCCTCTTGGTATACAAGTAGCATTTCCACTCATGAGTTTCAAGAAAGCTGTAATCATCTGAGGCCTGTATCATTTCAGTCTTTTTTTTCTGATCAAAGCGTTTTGAATTCCTCTCCAAGTGTACAGTTCCTGGTACTGATGGTTTTCCTGAGTGAGTTTAGTTTAATGCTGCTTTCAGCAATATCACAGTGGGGACACCAGAAAAGGGCTTTACACAATGTACAGATCTGCATAATCAAACCCAGGCTGTTGGCATGACACTGAATGCATAGACCACTAGCCTCACGCAACGCCCCACTGACAGTTTCCAACCCTATTCAGCACACAATTCGTCAGTAGTGTAGTGTTGTACAATGTCCCAAATCAGCTGACATCCTGTGATAAGACAAAAACAAGTTGTGATGTTGTGATTTGTTATTTATTGTAATTGTTAACAAACATACATCAGTGAAAACACTGTAACAAGATCAAGAAGCAGCTGACGCAGACTGTATCCATGTCAGTCACTCTGCTCTCACTGACAAGCTGATGCTGGGTGTAAAGTCATCTGGATAATTATTCCTTTGGATGAAAAACATATTGTGAAACAGACTGAAACAGAACCACCAAATATATTAGTATCCTGCTGTACTTGTGCCATTTGATGATTTGGGAAATTCAAAAATACCAAACGTATTCACTTTTTTCAAGTGCCTGAAGGTATCCACAAGCAAAGAACCTTCAGTAGGATATTAGCAACCGAACAACCATTGCAGATTGCACAAGACTGGCAGAATCCATCATCACCTGATGACACCTATCACCTGATGACTCCTATCACCTGATGACACCTATCACCTGATGACACCTATCACCTGATGACACCTATCACACCTATCACCTGATGACACCTATCACCTGATGACACCTATCACCATAAGTAATCAATGAGTACATCTTCTTGTTCATTATTTCAATAAAAAACTACTTCATAACAAGCTGACAAAACATGTACTGAGTAGGCTGCAGTTATTAAAACAGCTAAGGCCAAGCCTGAACTCAATAACTGTGAGCATGATATCTCATCTCTACGAAATAAGCCTCTTGCTATGGTGAGAGAGCAGCATGACTGACATGAACACATGTTAATAAACATGCACTGAATATGAAATATTACCAATCTCTGGAATATAATAAAGAATGAAAATATGTTAAAATATGTTTAGTGCATGTGTACCAGTTGACAAACACAAACATGTTAGGACTTGAAGGAACAAAATATGTCGCATAATTAACAAATATTCAATAATAGCAATAATAATAATTCATGCATTTAATCAATAGTAACTTATATAATAATATACCTGTTAAAGATGTTTTAGGAAGACCTGCACAATAACATGGGCTCAATTAAACAGACCATGTGTTTTCTGGAAATTAATGAGGTGGCTTTGTTTCAAATTGCAAATCTCACCCAGCACTGTTTCTTCAACCATGCACTGAATAGAATGTGCTCCTTAGCAAATCAATATAAACCTGACTGCATGTTTTCATCTAAATAGGACCCTGATAATGAAAGTATACTAACCACTTATCATAAAATTCATGGCTAACATGAACATTTCAAAGATCTGCATAATGTTCTTACTTATAGATAATTTAATGTAGTCTAGTAAAATACATATCAGCTCATGAAATGTTTCATATAACCTAAAATGATATTTAAGCTAGTACATTCAAAGTGTCCTTACACAGATTACTTACCAAATCACCAACTTGAGAAAGAACCAAAACTTCCCAAATTACGCCAAACATGCCATTTTTATGACATCAACCCCCACTATACAATAGCATGTTTGTCCATCCACATCCTTAAACAGTCAATCCACCACTGACAGATGACATGATCTTCTGCCTATTGATCTGCATGTTGATGTCAACAAAAGATCATTACCTATGAAACCCAACTAAGTCTTTGTAAACTAAAACACCTTTCAGCACAACAGTAGCCTGTATCATGGATGTTTTCTATGAATGAGGGGTGACCTGTTAAGAGGGGTGACCTGTTAGATGTACCTGTATGTAAGTAAATGAAGGTTGTAAGTTTGTAGTATTGCCACTAAATGTCATATATTTTCCCACTTACAATGACCATACAATATAAAATAGTTGTACACCAGGACAATATGGTATACCCAGGTATATATATTTACATTTGAGGAGAATATAGTTTAAATCCAGGTGATGGGTCTTGTGGGTCTTCTGGTATCAAGTAGATGGTCAGTATGAAAGTTATATTCTCACACTACAAATACCTATAAAATTGCTGACACTGCATTAAGTAATACTCACTCAGTGAAAGCCACCCACTCTGGCAGCCATAATATTCTGTCAAATATGCTGAATTTCATTTTACTGTTATGACTGTGTGAATCTGATTTAATTCTGCCTCTTTTACTTAGTGTTTGGTCTAATATTGCCAGATCAATAACATGGCACATCTGGGATCTCTCACAACCGTCGGATCTTGGGACAGCCAAGGAAAGCATCTCCCAACAGCACCTTAGACTTACATACCAAATGTGACCCTTACTTTTACAAAAGAGCATTGTATCTGTCTGTGGGTCTCCATTTAACCTTCAACACATCAGATGGTCCATGAATTAAGGCTTATTAAAACAAATTTCTCACAACTTTCCTATAATGGGTAATTTTTATCAGAATCAGGTATGAAAAAACAATACATTTGTATTCAACTACAAAAAGTATTGTCTAGATTTCTTTTATGGACATCAAAGCAGTGTTCACTTTGTCTACAGGAATGATTCAGCACATAACATTCCGGATATTAAGGGTATAAATGTCTGCGAACAAAAGTTGAAAGACCTTAATAAGAAACAAAAATCACATAGGCACAGTCTGATCAGGAGATCAGACATAAAAAATCACATATCTTAAATGTTACAAAATGCTCTAAATCCTCATAAGGTGCTGCATCAGCAGGAGATCTGGTTTAACAATGACGTTGATACTGATAAAAAAACAAACCAAAATAACACAAAACTGAATTAATCTGGAAACAAATCCCAAGCTATATAACAGAAATAAACAATCCCATTAACATAAAATACAGGTATTGACTATCTTAGAAAAAGAAACAGCAACACCCAAAGAATATCCACAGCATAAACAGGCCACCCCCAAGTAATTGAAGGAATTACAGCAAATTTGAAGAAATTGCATATCAAATGTACACAAACGCAGCAACGCAGCTCACTCATGGAACAGTTGACAATTGCAGCAATATCGGTAGTTTAGTGGTAATAACATAAACACAGTGCCCCTATAGGAAGCAGTGTCGGTAATACTCGAAACACACACGTGGCCATCTTCGGAGATTTCTCAGCTCCGTTCCATGATTTCTCGGTCGCGTCCAGAAACTCATACATCAAAACATAGCATCACTGGAAGGAGCACCCATCTCGGTGAGTTTTGATTTTAGTTCCTACTATTTCATGTTTATAATTATTCATGTTTGACCACCCATGTTGAATGTGTTTAGGTATGAGGTGTTGCTGGGGCAATAGATTATTTTTTAGGAAAGGATCATCACTGCAGAAGAGTGTCATAAGTCATGCCCCTGGAGATTGTTTACATCTGAACATCGACCCCACTACAGTATTTGTTACGGGGCACCCAAGGCATGTATTGTTATGTCCATGAGGCCACGATGACACAAAGACACTTTGTTTATCTTCAAATTCTATTGGCAATTATTCTCATTTTATATTTTCTGACTTGAGGACCAATGATCCTCCATATCGTGGAGGTAACACTATACAATAGTACTATACAATAGTATTATTTCCCATTAATAAATGAGTATCCGAAATGTTGCTAAGGCTTTTAGAACATCAAAACATTTGAGATGATGATTTTAAACAGCCAGGTGTTTTCAGTTACAAAAAAAAATATAACGTGATAGAGTCCACAAAATTTATGATTCACATATTTTATCGCTGTTGACATTCTAACAAAGTCAAATATCTTACTGATCTTAGTTTCTTCTTTTCCAATAATTTAATGGAAGGAAGATTTTGCTGGCATATTACACACAAAAAAATTAATACCTCAGATTGATATTTTTATTTGTATGTTATGTTTCAGTTCTGTCTGACCAATATCAACAGTATGGTGTGTCATTAACACAGAACATTTGAGGACCATCTGTCGGTTGAATATCTTTTTATCAATGCATACATTACATCCATCAGAGATTTTAGTTATTTTATCTGATCATTTTCTTAAATTTTAAAGTTTAATATGTGAAATTTGTTTAAAAGCTTTAAAAAAAACTTACTATTTTCCAACCATTCTATGAAAATGTATAGGAGATTAATGATGTTGATGACATTGTGCACTTGAGTAACATTTTCTTTTAAACCAAACATGGGGAGGAACAAATACAAACTCGCTTCCAACAGTGAGAGTTAAAAGCAACACCCCAAAATAACAACTTACTTCCTTCTCACAGCACTCCAGTTAAGAAATCTTACATAGAAGATCAACATGAAGATCAAAATCATCCAACAATTGATCCTAACTCCCCTATCAAGGATCTAGATGTGAATCAGAATGACCAGATGAACATCAAACCTGGATCAGACAACTTGATTGGTATTAATTCACTGTTTGGATTGTGATTCTTTTGTAACCAATGGCTCTGATAGGACAACAGAACAGTGTGTTCACAGTTTCAGTTTGGATGCAATGCGTGATAAAAACAGCACAGAGGAAGATGTACACAGTCATAATCTCTGAAATGTGACAATGATCTTTGTGACCTTTTGAGGTCGGTAAAAAATAAGCTCAAAGAAAGTGGTTAATCTGAATTTGAACATATGCTCCTAACTGTCAAAGGAGAAGCACGATGTAATGCTGAGAATCCCCAACAGTTTCTATTCTGG
Source organism: Haliotis asinina (assembly GCF_037392515.1). Classification (NCBI taxonomy): domain Eukaryota; kingdom Metazoa; phylum Mollusca; class Gastropoda; order Lepetellida; family Haliotidae; genus Haliotis; species Haliotis asinina. The sequence continues at coordinate 27,555,518 of NC_090288.1, read as the reverse complement.
CTGAAACTGTACAGGCATTGGATGTGGATTTCTTACTCAACAGAGACATTCCTGGAAGTCGAAATGCTTTTGGAAGCTTTTCATGACAAAATGTCGTGGTAAGGCAATAAGACTTCTCAGTGGATGGAAGGGAATTGGGACCCTCTTAGCTGAGAAAACAACTCCTGCTTGATGTCTTACATTATTCTTGTGATTCCAAAATGAAGACATCCTTCGAAACTTTGACCCCAATGATGGACACTGGTCAACAAAGATGGAGCCCAGATTTTGTGACACACTCGTATCTCCTCTAGCTGAGTGGGTCAAAGGTGTACAAGTGTATGTGTATCTCTGGATGGGAAAAAACTCACACCTGGTCTTAAAGGTGATAAAGGACATGTAAACTTGCTAGGAAAAGAAGATGGTATTTGCCTGGAGAAGAGACTTGAGATGTTTAACAATGAGCAAAGCAAGACTGACTCAATCAAAGCTCACAGAGCAAGCTCACAAGTTTCAGATGACAAAAGTTTGGCCAGTATGTTTTGGGATGCTAGATTGACACATGTCAATCAACAATCTCAGTACAAGATGTACTGAAGAAGAAAGATTACACATTAGAGAAGCTAAAGAAGATGGGAGGTGACGACTATAAACATCTAGATACTCACTATCCTACAGGTCACTGCCTCTCAAGTACGAGAATCCTTTGTTACTGGAGAAGAAATGACAGACAGACTGATCAGACTGCAGGCTACAATACATGGAAAACAGCCCCTTCTCCTGGACACACTGGTCAATCTCACCAGTACACCAAATTTCTGTCCCCTTCATGACATTGATAAACTGTTAAATGAAAGGAGATTTGTCAGAAACTTGCAACCTTTATTTAAGATCAAGGTCTTCAGGCCATGAAACAGAGAAGTGAGATATGGTTTGCACTGCACAGGAAAGTAGTTGCAACAGGGAGCACACTGCATGCAGCAACTGGAGCTGATGGACGGAAAGCACAGCATGAACATTTCCTACAAACTGTCCTTGGAAAAGAACCCGAGGTGTTCTCTAAAGAGGTGCAACATGCGATTGAACATGGACAAGAAACTGAACCACATGCCATTGAAACTTTCTGTACTCACTTCCTACCAAGTCTACTCTCAGTTCATGTCCTATATGAAACTGTTGGAAATCCACTTCAAACAGGTGGCATTGACATACTGGTATCACCTGATGGAGTCCTCCTCAACACCAAAACTGGACAGATTGATGTGGTGTTGGAAGTAAAGTGTCCTTTTACAGCTGATCTTCACACATCAATACCAAAGAGGTAACAACTGAGACTGATTATATTTTCACACATATATAAGACTACCATATTTGATGAAATTAATTTCCACATGCTTCAATTTGGGGGATGGCATTGTTATTCAAGCATGATAAGGCATTTTCTTATGTCATAAAAATTGGCAGATAAATACTAGTAGTGTGTGTTTAGTCTAGCAAAATTTAAATATTTGATAGTAGGTTGAATGAAATAACTGTTAAACTAAAAGTTGTAATGTCAGAGATTATAAATTTTCTAATATTTTCAATTCATTTTTATCATAAGGTAAGACAAAATTAATTACTTGGTTTATGGATTTTGTATGGCAGAAATGGCTAAAGGCAGGATGGGAAAAAAAACATGAAAAGATCCAAGCTTGCAGAGATTGATCTGTGTTTTGCTTTGACATGCATATTTCTGTTTATTTTGAGATTGTATTGTAATGGTCAAAATATCTATTTCCCTACTATTTTCTATTTCCTTACCTCTAACCTTTTGCTCTTCTTCTTCCCTTTTTTTTAAAATCTTTGCCTTGGATGTCCAGTATGCCTGCTTCATGACATACAAGGATGAGGCAGCATGAATCTTCAAGATCAACCATGATGGATCCACCTGAAACTTGGCAACCCTTTGTCTTCAAGATACATTTTCAAATAACTCAGAGAGGATTCCAACAAGATTAAACCAAATGTCTAAACTTTTGACAGAGAAAATCAAGCAAGCCGTTTTGGAAATCTGTACTCTTCTAGCAGAAATACCAACAATCACAAGCAAAGCAAGTGAGAGTAATGAAGTTCACATTGGTATTCCCTTATCTAGTCATGCCCATCCAGATATATATTTGACAGATATCACAGATGTGCCATCAGCACTGAACAAAGACGAAGCCATGAACATTGTCCAAATTATGCATGTCCAAAACAAGAATGTGCATCAAATAATGTGGGAAGAAAGCGACAGAAATAGTGAAATTGGTGGCATCACACACTGAATGGATGTGGAGGAAAAATTAGTCTCCAGGTGTGCCAGTCAACTGCTTCCTGAAAGGATGTGCAGTCTTTCAATGAGTGTCATGCGTGCAATTTTGGAGAACACTTTTGATAAACTTCATGGGTACGGCATTCCTGCGCCACGCACAGCATTTGATGGTCAGTTTATGAAGCTGTTGTGAGAAGATAGAAAAGGACCCCAGACATTGTTACAATTGGCAAAGTGTGTGTTGTACATTCACAAGCAGATATCCACTTGCAACATCTCACCAAGGAAAATGGCTCTAGATATGTCTTGCTTAAAACGGCAGGTCAGAATATCCTACCAAGACATGTTTGAAATAACTGAACAATTCGCCTGTTAATTCAACATGTAACAACATTGAGAAATGTGAAATTCCTGGAGACCAGTTGAAGACAGATGATATGACAGAAGTTATGGAGGACTACATTGATCTGAGCGAAAACATCAGAAAAAGTGCTAATGATGAAGGAGAAACAAGTAAAAATCTTCACTTCTCTCGGAAGAAGCTATTGCCAAATTACTAGATGTTTTATGTGTTGATCACAATAATTGCAAGAGCAGCTGCCAAGAACTCTCCAAGCTGAAGTTTTCAGTGGTGAAAGTTGTAGCCTGGTTCCTGAGACAACACCATGATTTTAACATCTCCCACACAGGCTCAAAGACTGACTTGCTTAAAATGCTGAAATGTTTACTTGAGATTGACGGTGACAGTGTACACAAGAAGAAAAAACACACTAAGTCTGAAAATTTGGGCAGCAAACAAACTTGCAAGCAATATGTAGCCAAAGCTATCAGTGAGTGTGGCTTGTGCTAGTTGGAAATTTCCAGGGATAGTTAAAGATTGGCAAGAGAATTCCAAAGTCAAATTCAAATGGTTATTCCTGAAGTTGAACCTATGAGACTGTTACATTGGTTTTACATTCCAACATCTTCAGATTCACTCTCTGCAAAGGAAACCTTTGACAACGCCCGCATGCAACACTTGCAAAATACACTGGCCTTCCTGGCTCAGGGACAATGAAAGCTTTGTATGATTCTTATATTATGCAATACATCTTTCGCAAGAAGTATATGTCTGGGGCACCAGACAAATACCTAGCTCCCTTGGATGCAGTGAACCAAGTCTTGATCGAGCCATTGAGCATATCAACCACAAGACCTTCAGTGAGAAGAACAAAATTCATCATGATATGTTTCGGAACAGAGACAACATCAGAGACATGCCTTCATTTTCCATAGGGAAACCAAGCTGCACTGATGAGTCCTGGTGGGATGAAATGTGTTTCAAAATCGATGGAAATGGAATTACTCTGACCAAAGGTAAGCCAACCCTGAACCTATACCCTAATCCTAAGGATCCTAAAGTGGGGTGCCCAAGGGCTAAGGATTGTAAAGGGGGATGCCCAAGGGTTAAGGATCGTAAAGTCAGCAGTATATTGGGATGGTGCAGTAGCACTATACTGCAATACACTGTGACTGCTGATCAGTGAGCGTTCAGCACTAGGAAGGCTGTGCCTGGTAAACTGCATTCTAGCCAAATAATCTTTTTTTTGAATACTGGTGAAAAACAAAAGCATAATCACACATTTGAAGATTAATGTAACTTCCGGTTGAATATTGGTACTCACTGCTGTATATCATTGCTGACGAAGTACTGCTATACATTAACATAGGCCTACATATTAATATACAGTAATATACATTGTAGATGACCCTGAATGAAACCATTATTTGTTGACCGCTGATCTAGTCCATAATACTCCATATAAAAATTCCTGAAGTAGCTGATGAGCCCAAACTATTCTTCCTATGAAGTGCAATAGACAAAGTTAAACAATTTCCAAGCACATTTGTACAAAAAGTTGATGTCATGTCTAGCGCATGTTTGTAATCATCGGCAAAACCTCCGATGTTCAGATGTAAACAATCTCCAGGGGCATTACTTATGACACTCTTCTGCAGTGATGATCCTTTCCTAAAAAATAATCTATTGTCCCAACAACACCTCATACCTAAACGCATTCAACATGGGTGGTCAAACATGGATAATTATAAACATGAAATAGTAGGAACTAAAAACAAAACTCACCGAGATGGGTGCTCCTTCCAGTGATGCTATGTTTTGATGTATGAGTTTCTGGACGCGACTGACAAATCATGGAACGGAGCTGAGAAATCTCCAAAGATGGCCAAGCGTGTTTCGAGTATTACCGATACAGCTTCTGATTGGGGCATTGTGTTTATGTTATTACCACTAAACTACCGATATTGCTGCAATTGTTCTTTGAGTGGGCTGTGTTTGTTTATATTGAGATGCAATTACTTCAAATAATAATTCCTTCAGTTACTTTGGGGAGCCTGATACAAACTCAGGAAAACAATAACTCTATCCTCATGCTTAATGAAGAATGACAAAACACATGTATATAAGCTGGAAATGTTCATTTCAGATAGGTCAAATGTGAACAGAAGTAAGTTCATATATCAAAGCACATATCAACCATGCTAAATAACCATAAATAATATCTTGGAAGGGCAAGCTGAACAAACACACCTGTGTCATGTTAAACTGACAAAAATGCATCTTTGATGCCCATACATATCAATAGATTATGTCTGTGAAAATTTGGTGATGTATTTCTGTCTCTTTTCCGGGTGAAAGTTAACAATGATAGATTAAAAAACAGAGTCAAAATAAACAAAGTTTAATTCGCATGCCAAATCATCAACAGACCAACTAAATAAATTACTAACTTCTTGCATCAGACATCTCTTCTGCCAAAGCCTTATTCCAGAAGCGATTGAGTCTTACATGGCTTTTAGCAATATTCCAGCAATATCACTGTGAGTCTCAACCTACATGATCTGCATGATCCATGATCTGTGATTTTCGTAAAAGACATTTAGTGTGTATTAATGTAGTTTTTCACAAAATAATATGCTAATTTACAAGCATATTATGCATACTAAGGACAGGGCAGAACTCAATTATTCATTATGATTGGACTTGGCCAAAGCAAAATAGGAAAATTCTCTGAGCATTATGATCCAAAGTACTTTTCTTTGTGATGAGGTCAATGAGAGACGTGTATGTCTAAGAAATATGATAAAAGAAATTCAGGGATCTATGAAACAACAAATAAAAGAATAATGGCCATTTGTCTGAACATTCCAAATAGAGAATGGTACTTCAAACAAATGTTGGAACAGGCTTCGTGTTTCATGGTTTACACACTCCAAATGAGGTGGTTGACAGATTATAATGCCACAACAGCATATAAGTAACAGTTATAAAAGTTACTTAAGATTTTAGGTTATTTAATAATCTGGTACAAAAACAATTTTAATTTTAACTTTGATGTATAAGTTTATTAAATCTTTGATGTCCTTGAAAACTGTCACTTGTGCCACCAGTAACACTGACAATGTTGATGTTGATGTCCAACTGAGGGAGTTAAACAACATGGAGCTTTGTTAAACATTGCTGAGACCCATCTTACGCCATAGCTACCTTAATTCCCAAACATAAACATACTCTTTCACATAGTCAAAGTAGGTGGATCCAAGATCAAAACACAGTCTTCCACAGAAAATGAAGGGACCTCTGTCGGATGCCTAATTCTTAATAAGTCTTGACCTTATTCAAACATAGGTCACAATGACATAACTTGAAAACTGACAGGTACTACTACTGTATGTTAAGATATGATGTTCCATGTTATTTGTATGAAACAATTTTGACATAAGGGTACTTTGTCATCCATAAGATTTGTCTTGTAGAAACAATTTTGTTTGATTATTGTGCCGACTTGGCTTGTAAACCCAGTAGGGGTGCACCCGAGTAGGTTGTGCATCAGCACACCACATAATCTGACATGAATAAAATGGTAGAAGTCTCATGATAATTCTACAACAACTGAAAAACCAGTACCCTGCCTGTCATCACTGGGCATGCGCGGACTGAAAGACAGCAGGGCCCGAACAGAGATCATACGCACTAGCAATATAACAACGTCTTCAGCAACAAGTCACAGCAGCATCAGCACTCACAATGACCGAGACATGGCATGTCAATTTCACTTACATTGAAATGAACAACACTTCATACCAGATAACTCTCATATGCCAAATAAACAGCCTAATTTGATTCAAAGCTTTTGCACAGGATGAATATTGCATTTAAGGACTAGAATATTTATTAAAAACTTTAAAATTAGAAATGTATAAAGTAGACTCAGGATTGGCAGACCCCAAGTTGAAGTAGAACACACATAATGCCACTGACAGACAGATTACAGATCATCAGTAATTTCTGATTTCAAGTCCACTCAATATTCATTCTCACTGAAGGTATCAAGACAGAAAACACACATATTGAGCCTACAAACATCTTTCCTAAACATTTTAAAGTTACCCTTTGTTCTAATGAAACTGATAACATCATATTGTTTCGTTCTGAACATCACATCAGTATGACATCATATTGTTTCGTTCTGAACATCACATCAGTATGACATCGTACTGTTTCGTTCTGAACATCACATCAATATGACATCATATTGTTTCATTCTGAACATCACATCAGTATGACATATTGTTTTGTTCTGAACATCACATCATTATGACATCATATTGTTTTGTTCTGAACATCACAGCAGCATGACATCATATTGTTTCGTTCTGAACATCACATCAGTATGACATCATATTGTTTTGTTCTGAACATCACAGCAGCATGACATCATATTGTTTTCACTGTTCAATCAGCTTTGGGGACAACTTATTTGTGCAAAAACTCCACTTTTTGAAAGATCATAATTATTCATCGCTACAGTAAAAAGAGTGGAAACGTTTTATTCTATTCTAATCATTGTTCAATTAAAACATAATACTTTGGCATCACAAGTGCACCATGTTGACACATGACGACACAAACAACACATAAAACATGCAGTGTTAAACAATACTCTTGAAATCATGCCTTAATACAACACATTAACACACCAAACAACAGCACTGTCACCGTACAATGCTTGTCACTTCAAATAAATACACATCTTGTCAAGCATCCTGTCTGTCATTAAGAATAAATATTGCTTCAAGTCATCCCTGAAATTGACAACAAAAACTACCTACAGGGGTCTGGCCAAGACAATGGCGATTCCACTCATACACCACTACACATGATCAAATCAACCAGCCCTGGATCTCACTGTCACAATAACCAGTAATGTATCCTGCTTTAGTGTTTCAACAAACAGTTCCCTGGGTGAGCGGTCTGTCAGAACCAAGAGATGAAAACTTTGCAGCATTGCATCTAGTGCAATATGTAATGAAAGAAATATGCTATCGAAATAGCTTTAATTAAGATGTTTACCCACACAAAATTCACTTGTACCTGGTGAAAGTGAGACGAATAACTAGGTTGCACTTTGCAATCCTCGTCTGCACCAGTGCAAATAACAAAGCACTAAATTGAGCCCTGTGTTCTCATGTGGGAACTTGACCCTGGGTTTTCAGCATTAGCCACTATCCTACTCCATCACCTCCAAATAGGGGAGGGGCCCCATCAGTTACACCAGAACAATACTTTCACACCAACTGGTTGTCTTTAAAACGGCATCATGGAATGGGTCTAGCAACCTTGGCCAGGCCCGAGAGGTTCGCAACACACATATATGTAACTGTAACTACAGTTCCAAAGCAGTTATAGCACATGAAAGTCAGAATGAAATAATCAGAACAGTCAAAATATCGCAACAGCAAGAATTTGTCTTATTGACTTAAATATTTAAACATCAAATTTGAAAATGGTCAGTATTTCATTGATTTCACTCCAAACACAACCATTCACATGTTTGTAATACATTTGAACTTCTAAATTCTTGTTGACAGGCAATGTTTCTCACGATGGCAAAGATACATCACAATGATTGTATGAGATTCAAATGTCTCTGGATATTAACTAGGCATTGTAAGCAGCAATATTCAGCTCACACAGCTTCTGGCTGAATCCAACAAGTACATAAAGAATGATTAACAAGGTGGAAAGTCAAATAATACAAGCCTGAGAACCCTTACAGTCAACTTTGACTTTAACAGTAACAAAACTCAATGGTTCAATGTGACATTTTTTTAGATTTATGTTTTTTATAAATTTTGGGATGATGGTTTAAAAAAAAGTAAAAATAGAAATAAATCCTTCCATTTCTCTATTTCTTTTGTGATTCTTTCTTAATTGTTATTCTCGTGTTATGCGACAAGTTTGTCAATAAAAGAGTGAAAACAAATTAACATACAGCTTGGATTACTGATGAAGATATTGATAGTTTAAGCCTTAGTCAGACAGAGAAACATTTTGTGGATTCAGAAATTTATAAATTTAAACAGATAAATGTTTTCTGTATGCTGTTGCACATATTTAAAGATTTAATGGTATTGAAAACTACAGCCATGACAAAAACAACATTTACATGATCCTCATTGAAAAGGCCAGTGATTACTGAAATTTCATACATGCTTCCCATGTTTTCAAACTTTCTGGATCAAACTAATTTATTCAGGATAATGATTTATCATGATTACAAACATACATTTCATGATATGTAAGAAAATGTAGTGTCAAAAAATAGTTTCTTCTGATATTGACACACATTGAGTCTCAGTAGTTTTTCAATGACTGTTTGTCTGTATCTATGCCCTACACAAACTCATCCTTCATCTTATCAACACAGAGTAGGACTAGGAGAATGTGTTCATGACTTGTCATAAATCTCTCACCCAGTCTGTCTGGTTAAGACACAATCTCATTTAACTCTCAGTGTAAAGTTCTCAGAACACATGTCAGGTCAGGGCATGTCAGGTGAACTCTGACTGACCTTGACCTTCTATCAGAATACAACATGCATCGAGCGAACCACACACCAGCTTTCCTACATCATTTGGCTTAATTTCTTTATCATCTCACTGTAGAAACCAGGTGTAAATGTCACCGAGCTCAGGAATAGTAGGTAGTACAATCTACAAATTATAACTGCACAATCGTCATTATGAACATTTCAAAAAAGTCATTCAGAAACAGAAACAAGAAAAGATACGTCTTAGTGTTTCATTCACGCTGAGAATCGGGAATCCTTGCTGCTCATTGTCGGTTCATAATGTTCACCTTACATGATCTCCTATACAACAATGTCTTCAAATGTTTGCAAGGAGAGGTATCCCATAAAGTGAAAGATCTGACCATATGAGATAGGGGTAAACAAAAAGACTCCTGAGAAAAAGAAGATGAAAGCCCTTATGCCTAACAGACAAGTCTGAGCAGCCTGAGGAGCAGACTCTCTATACACTAAGATTGCACATTATGACAATATGACAGGTAGAGCATATGTATACACCAACAATGCTGACACGGAACCTGGGAAGTTCCCTGGCATTTCCATGATTCCATCTCTGTACCATGACCTAATTGCTAGTCATTAGCACTACTTGACTGTGTACTGATGACCTGGTCGATGCAACACCAGCCAGCCAGCCAGCAGGGACAAACCCAGCCTAATTATTTGGGAGCAAGGAATACTTATATTTTCTCTCCAGAGAACATGCTTATGTTGCCAAGTGGCTTGGCAACTTTATTTTTTTCATGTGGCACAGAATTACTCTTTCTTAGTTTTCATATTGTATCAATCATTCAATAGCATATATTACATGATACTGAAAATCATGGCAGTAATTTATGAAACAGTTGCATTCTCTCCTAGTGGATGTAGTCTATATAGTTTGTGCCTCTGTATACTATTTGTATGCAATAGGGCGCAGGATTTCACATCCCACTAATATGAACCGGGTAGTTTTTGCCAACATATTTCACTGACCTGAAATATACCGGTAGTTTGTATCTTGCCACCCATGTATCCACACTGAGCAAACTATCTAAGAAAACAATAATTCCCAGCCTCACAGCAGAATAAGGCAGTCACAGAGCTGAGCTTGCTGAACAAAATGTGAGACACACAGTGGCGTCATCCAGCAGGGTTATGTCAGAAAAAGGTTTGAAGTCTTGACAACAAATACAGGTGAATGGCCATCTATCACTGGTATCATCACTATCATTCAGACCTGTTCACCTGCATGAGTGGTCTGGTTGCACCTCCACAGCCAGCTCTCCACCACCCCGGGGTCTAATGGGGGACTCAGGTGGGGTTCAGTGTCTGGTCGTTCTCCAGCAGGATCAGGGTACACAGCTCCTTGTCCTCGGGGACATCTGCCTCCTCGTCAGCGATGGCCCTGAGGATGTAGAAAAGTTCCTCCTGGCGGTGGTAGAACTCCTTGTAGTTGGAATTTTTCAGCACTAGCTTGGTCAGGACCAGGTAGGATGTTCTGGTCTGTGGAGGAAGGAGAAGTATGAGAATGTGCCGAGTGATAAATACTGATCATGATGATGCTCTGACTGTCATAATACAACAAGTGCCTATATTAGGACTGTCACAGTTGTATAGTAGATGTTTCCACTAAGTTCATTATAACCAGGGTATTTAGAATTGAAAACCTACCATACATTTCATAAACATTTAAGGAAAGTATAGAGTCAAGTTGGGAAGGGTCAATGTACTTAGAAAGTGCAATGACCCGAGTAACTAAATTCTCTTTGATTCTCCCTCCTTGGGGAATAACAATTACTGTGAATTGTCATGCTTGATCAAATATTGTGGCTCCACATAATTATCGGGTGACTTCACAAAATTAGGTGGATGGACATTCGTGATATAGATGGTCAGTTTGTCAACAGGAGATATGCATAAGATCTGAAATGGTTTGATTAAGAATCTTCCAGCATCTACCAGTTTGAAATATTAGTTAGATATGTCTATGTTTAGTATGTCAATGGCTTAAGGTTAACTAAAGAAGTCATTTCATACTTAGAGGAATTTGATGGTATCTAATGAAGCATCAAAAGGGACTAATGGAAATAACTTATTCAGATGGGATGTGATTCATATTTTTATGATGTGAACATTATTTAGACAGAAATATTTTTGAGAGAACATATTATTAGATAGAAATCATTTAGCTGTGTTAGGCAGTATTTGAGGACAATTGTGTGAAAATTCATAGCAAGAATAAACAGGACTGGAAGTGGAACACCATATCTTTAGGTACTCATCTTAGCTGCTTTATCCTCGGAACAAAAGTGGAAAGACAGATTGCCTAGGGAGAAGGGTATAACAGATGAACACACTCAGATAACATTAACTTAGTGACTGCATACTGTAACTGCTATTGGCCTACATTAATGAGTCACAATGTCAGAAACTTACACTGAAAATGTGACATGCCTACTCTACAAATGTCACAAACCTCCCCTGTCACAAGCCTCCCTGACTAATGTCAAAAGCCTACACCATATTCAGAGGTTCACTATCATTGTCACTGCACACCTGTTTGGAATCAAGCCAAGGTCATCCAAACAAGAAGACAACTCATTTCACCACTATGGTATTGCACAATTACTTTTCCTCTGATGAATACCAAGACCTATCAACCAACGTGAAAAACAGCTCATAAAGTTCACCAGATCTCCAGCAGACAGGTTGGACAACTGTCTGATGATGATGTCAATGAGGACCATTGCGTCGTTGGTGTAGAGCAGGTTGGCTGTGCCAGGGCAACTATACAGGTCCTGCATAAACTTTATCACAGAGTGGGGAGGTTCAGGCAGGTGTTCAAACATGCGGACAGGGTCATCTGCAATAATCAACCACAACATCCATTTTAGGGTGTTCCTGAAATACTCGTCTTAGCTGTTTCTCAGTGTTCTTGGACAAAAATGTATTTCCATCCGACAAAGTCAAGAATTCTCCAGGGTATGGTGGAACAAACATTACTGATCAGATAATCCTATAGTCCACATATACTGAATCCACCATTACTTTGTACTTGTCCTTCTACATGTTTCCATGCCATCACCTACCTCCTCTGTTAAAGAGCAGCATCAATTTTTCTGTTAGCGTCTTGGCGTTCTGCTGCTCACACAGGGACTGGATGACGATGTTGTCCCTGACATCCTCAAAGTGCAGATTAAATGCAAGAATCAAGGTAATGAGCATGTCTGTGGCCTGTTCATCGTGCTCCGCTGATGGAGGGGTCTCGATCAGGTCAAGGACGTGAGATATGAAAGACTGGTTCAGGTGATCTGGAGATAGAGGGAAGTTGAACATTAAATTTGAAACAAGTAAGTGATAAAAAAGGGCATAATGTCAGTGTATGAAATAAGGCTTGTCAAACCCACAGGCCCACATGTCATTGCAAGGTTTTAAGATTTTTTTTTAAATATAAAAATTTTGAGATGACCCCTCAACTTGACATACTTCACAATACAATATATCTAGACAAAGGAGGACACTGTGGTGTACCCCACCAGTCTGCTTTGCTGATCGCTACGCTACCATGTAATGGATTAAAAGTTCATCTAAACATAATCATGGGTGATTGGCCGGTTGATCACCACTCATGACACCTACCAGTTTTTTATTGTTATTTCTATAAGTCGATTGAAGGCTGATTTTGACCCTCACCGGATGAAAGTAAGTGTCGACCAATGAGAGGGTTTGCTTTGACCACACCTCCTCTATGCGGCCTTATCATCCTTGCTATCGTCCACCATTTGTGTCAAGAGGGTTAAGATCGACTTTCAGTTGACTTGTAGAAATAACAATAAAGACTTCATAGGAAATGAGGTTCACGTACAAGTGATGTCTAGGTGTAAGTGATGATCAGGTACAGGTGATGATCTGGAACAAGTAATGATCTGGTAAAAGTGATGATCAGGTCTAAGAGATGAACTGGTGCAAGTGATGTCCAAGCAAAAATGATGATCAGGGACAAGTGATGTTCAGATACAAGTGATGACCTGGTACGAGTGATGTTCAAGTACAAGTGATGTTCAAGTACAAGTGATTTCAGACACAAGTAATGACCTGGTACAAGTGATGTCTAGGTGTAAGTGATGATCTGGTACAAGTGATGATCAGGTCCATGTGATGATATGGTGCAAGTGACAATAACGTAAAATAAGTGATGACAAAATAATTACCATGAATATTAGCAGGTACATGCTCCCCAGTGGAAAACAACATTGCCATGACTAGAGACACATAGCACAATCTTGTGACATCTGAAAAACAAAATGGAGATGAATCAGCACCCTACAGTGGTAGTAAAATTTCTTGTGGGACACAAATCAGGGCACACCTAATGCATAATGTCAGAGGCGGATCCATAGTGGGGTTGTGCAACCCAACTTCTCCCCCATATTTCTTTCCTAAGAGAAGCATTTTCCCCTGACCTTTGGACTTCATGACTCATGTGCACACCTTCTCCAAAATCCTGGATCCACCCATGAATGTATTAGTTTGTTGCAAAATTTCCTAACAAATATCACATAAATAGTCATTCAAAATATTTTCAATAAAACAGATCATGTTTAATTTATTTCCCTCATATGGCTGGCTTATCTATAGCCAAACAAAATTATGGATTGGTCTGGTGACAGCAATGTTGATCATGACAACACTAAACCGTTGTGAAGCTTACCATCAGACTTGCTCTGAATGTCCTCACTCAACTCAAGAGGCAGGACTGAGAAGAGAAGCATGGTGATTGCCACCTTATCTAGACCGCACATAGCCCCAAACACCTTCAGCAGCAGCAAACGAATACTCAGTCTGGTCTCCTGGCAACAAAAACTGGCTTGACAAAAGTTGACATTATGACTGCTTCTATATGAACCTCCAAACAGTACCTCATTTTTCAACAACATATCAGAGATCCACATAGAGTGTGTTCCTATAGCCCTTGCTCCTATAGTATATTAATGTAGTGAAACTGATCTGAAACAATATTTACTTGATGGAATTCTTCACAACCTAATGTAGTAATTTGAAAACAAAAATGGAATCAAAATGTACACATTGATTTACATACATACATGCTTAATTGCTGTTAACTACAACTTACCATTTGATAATACTGCACCAAGTTATGTACATATTCATAGTTATCTTGAGCAATAGCTTTCCTGCATATTGAAGGCTTGGCATTTTCCTGAAGAATACAAAGTTCTAGTGAGAACCTCAAGATGTCAGTCCTAATCAGTGTTCAGCAACAGTGCTGAAATATCGCCCATCTTACAGTGAATGAAAAAAAGAAATAAGTAAAAAACCCCGCCAGACACATTGGTAACTTCAAAATGTTACCAGCCCAAAATGGATTTAAAAATGATCTAAAATGTGTGCAAGACCATCAGGCTGTAAATTTCGACAGTCCATCTTGGACTGTCAGATAGGCCTTATTTCATACATTGCCTCTTACTAACAACTCAGGAATAAAACATTCAGTGAAACAAAAAAAAAAAGAAATAATCAGCAAATACAAATTTAATGAAATTGTGTGACAGACTTTATTAATTCTACTAGCTGATGTCCATAGAATTATATTTCGACTGTTTGGTGACTGTTTTCATTATAACTGGAAAGTTCTCCATAGAAAAGACGTTGTCTCATTATTTGCAATTTTGGATGAGCCTACATGGTGTAAATCTGAGTAAGCCTACACAAAGCCAGTAGAGATACTGGTTCTTACCAATATGGAAAGTAGTTCCTGCAGGTACTCCTTGATGATTGACTCATCCTCGTGGAGAGCCCAGCTTCGTTGTTGTGAGTCATCCTTACATGACGTGAGTTCTGAGAATATCACCTCGAGTCTGGAAGCATCCCTGCTGCCCACCTCCTGAACCTGATCTGCCTGTAAATGGGTGACTAACATGAGACGAACACCTACACACATGCCCATCTAGCTGACATAAAGATGCATACCTGCTGGCCATCTCCTGAACCTGATCTGCCCGTAGATGGGTGACTAATGTGAGCTGACCTCTACACACATGCCCATCTAGCTGACATAATGACACATACCTGCTGGCCATCTCCTGAACCTGATCTGCCTGTAAATGGGTGACTTACATGAGCTGACCTCTACACACATGACCATCTAGCTGACGTAATGATGCATACCTGCTGGCCATCTCCTGAACCTGACCTGCCCGTAGATGGGTGACTTACATGAACTGACTATCTACACACATAGACATCTAGCTGATGTACTGATGTACACCTGCAGCTAACAGACAGTTTGGAACAGACTAAACAAATAGTCACACATCAGTGTTACTCTCCCAAACAGGTTGGTAAGAGTCTGAGGTCAAGAGGAGTAACAGTAATATAAAAACTTTACTACAACATTTTGTTAATCAAGAATTGTGACTGTTAGTCTTCTGATAATCACACAAAACTTTAAGTCCTGGATATTTACAGACTTGAATCTCATGGACCACGAGAAATCTGTAATAGATTAGGTCACCTGTATATGTAGACGGTGTTAGTGACAGTGGGGCATTGGGTGAGTATAATACTTTCTGAGTACAGACTACAAGGGTGGATGCAGCTTTTCGTAAAGAGAGAGAGGGCGTATCTTAAATACAAAACTTTAGCAAATTTGGGAAACAATTTGTGTTTGGTAGCCAACAATTTGTGAATTGATAGTTACTTTGGCTGCCATGTCACCATTATATTGAAACAGTTATATGTACTTGACAATGTTAAATCTCAAACTGATTGTACATGTAAACAATGGCTGAGATGACTGACTGTTCCATTCCTCAGTGGACATGTATAGAAATGTTTAAAAAATGTCACCTACAAAACATGCAAATAATGAAGTTTACCTCTTTACTGAGTGTTGAAAATATTTTATCCATTGTGGAAGCCAATTTTGGCACCTTAAAGCCAATGTAACCCAGCACTGTTTCCACAGCAACTCTGGATTTGTCGTAACTCAAATCTGTGTTAGTGCGGATTTGTTCCACAAGTTCAGATCCTAGGTTATTTGGCACACACAAAGCTTTGACATCAATGTCTGAACTAAACTCTGGAGATTTGAGGTTCTTGACAGGAGACGTGGCAATGTCTACCATGACAGGAGATGTCTCCACGGCAACAGCGCCATTAGAGTTGGACTCTTCTGATCCAGAGAGAACTCCATCCACTGCTTCTGGTTCCTGCAAGAATACATAGCAGTCATCACATCTATCAAGCTATGAACTGAGTTGGGTTTTGTACTGCTTATAGCAACATCCAGCATGGTGGGTAACATGAGAAATGAGTCTTGGACCTTGTACTCCAGTAGGGAAAAACGTGTGACCACTTGGCCCAGTTTGCTGTCCCTGAACTTGTCTAGAGATATTTTACTGACTGGAAGGCAAAGTGGTGACAGAAGTGAATAGTATTCAGAACAAAAGATGAAAAAGCAATGTGTAAAACATTTTGTTTTCATCGAGTTATAGCAAATGTTAATTGGTTTGTTGTTTAATTCTGGTGTCAGCACAGTCTGTAAATAATTGAGTCTGGACAATCCAGTGATTGGCATCATATTCGTCAATCTCAGCACTTGGGATATGATGACATGCATCAGTGAGTCAGTGAATCTGGCCGGCCAATCCTGCCTCTTAGGACAAGCATGGGTTGCTGAAGACCAATTCATAAAGAGTCATTCAAAACTTTGAGCTGCCCACATGGTTAATTTGGGGTTGGATAATCCTATTAATTGCATATTATACATATATTTCCAAAGAACTGATTCAGCAAGTGACAAATCTCAAGTAAACTTGTCAACAGTGGGATCACATCTGTTAGCTTCTTTGATTAACTGAATGGTCAAGACCATCAAGTAGACACTAGAGACACACTAGGTACTGACTTTAAGAAAAAAGAATTTATAGTATTCCCAGAAATTATTGAGAATCATGTTGCGTCATGTAACTCATTACGTTTATTAACTTCTGGCATTTTACTTACATAAACATGTTAAAACATCATCCTTTAACAGTCTCAGTCTTGTTTTAGTACTTTGTTAGACCTCCTCGCTCAGCAATGCATGCCTGAATACGCCTAGGCACACTACCCATCAAAGTTTGTAGGTAATCGTGTGACAGGGTATTCCAATATTGGACCACCTCGGCCTTCATATCTTCAATATTTCTCAGTCCCTTTTGGTTTATTCAGTCCTTCATGACTCCCCACACATTCTCAATAGGGTTTAGGTCTGGGCTGTAACTGGGCCAGTCTAAAACTTGAACATTTTCGCCCGACAACCACTGTTTTGTGTAGCGCGCAGTGTGTTTTGGGTCGTTATCATGCTGGAAAATCCAATCATCTTCATACAATGTTTGTGCTCTCGGAAGAAGGTGACCATTTAGAATGTCAACGTATCTTTCTTTTGTGAAGTTTCCCGTGAAAACACACAATGGCGTCACTCCGCGAGCCCATATGCCACCCAAAATGTGAAACTTCGGGCTATGTTTTGGTCGCTGGTAGATAGGTTTGACAGTATCTTTGGTCCAAATTTTCACACAATTAGGGAAAAGCCAAACAGAACTTTCATCCGAAAAGAAAACATTATCCCAATCTTGATTTTCATGGGCCCGACACCAGTTTAAACGTTTTTCCTTTTGTGCATCTTTCATCAACGGCGAGGGAATTCCACGTTTTTTCACCCAATTAAGTCTCTGTAATTCCTGCCTAACTGTTTCATTGCATACCTGAGGACTTCCTCTGCTAATCATTTCATTTCTGATGTTCTCAACACTTTTCAATTTGCCCCTACTCACAATTTGCCCAAGTCTTTGGCGATCCATAACACTGAATTTCCTAGGCCGACCTACCCGTTCTTTGTGCTCTATCCCGGTTCCTGTTTGAATATTCTTCAAAGTTCTGTATACTGTAGACAGAGGAATACCATGTCTACAAGCTAACACTTTAGCATCAGCCTCACCCCTTTCAAAATCATCTAGAATGAGCTTTCTTTTCTCTCTTGCTGTAAATTCTGCCATGGCAACACTGGAAGCCGTCTGCTCAGACAAGGGAGATAACTCTTGACGTAATGAGCTACCTTCTAAGCCTTCAAGAGTTGTCTCCCTTATTTAGTGTGCTTAGTGCATAGTGAAAGCCCTTTTTCCAATCTTTAGAAAAAAAACAAAGATTTTCTCAATAATTTCTGGGAACACTGTACTTCAGTATAAATGCCATATTATACATATATATCATCTGTCAGTGGCAAACTTGCCAGTTCTAAGTGTCACCCACCAATAAGACAGAATTTTCTCTAGGGGGAGCTGGTGCACGGTTTTGCTTGCTGGATGCAGGCTTGTCATTCTTTCCTTGGACTGTGGCTGAAACTGTTCCAAACATGTCTAAAATATCTTTCCGAATACAACGTTATACATCTTACATTTCACATGTTGTATTATTATACTGAATTACGTTAAAAGGTAACACAAAAATATTGTATGTTTGATGTAGCATAACCCTTTTGATGTATGAGCAGATTCAAGTTCCTTACAGTCACAGCAGTTCCAACTGTTGTTCCAACAAAGATCTAATGATTTATTTATCATGACTATTATTCTGGCCTTAAGTTGAATATACTGAATGCCAATGAAAACAATAAAAGCTTACTGCCTGCAACATCAACACTATTTTCCCGTGGTATGGGAGGAGCTTTCCGTCTAGCCGAGGAAGCCCGGGCATCAGGGGTTGAAGAAGACTTTTTCACTCTTGACTGCCTGTTGCCATCAGACACCACGCTCCGATGATGTATCAGCTTCCTGACAACCAGGGAAATAGCGTCAGATAATGAAGCAGAGTATCACAGCGAAAAAGTACAGAATGTCCAGTGTCAGCATCTGTTGACATAGTGTTGACAGTCTCCAACAAAAGCTTGAATATACTAACCTAGACTTGTACTTCAGCAACATCAAGTCTTATGGATAATTATACATGTATGTCAACATGTCCTTAACACAAAGGTTACTGCTTGTTTGAATTTAATGGAGATACTAACACTTTCCAATGATTAATTCTGCAATTTTCAATACTACTATCATGACTATTTATATATAATATGTACACAGAGCTCCAGATAAGGGCTGTATCAGTTTATTACGGAAAAAATCTGCATGATACAGTAGGAAAAGAATCAGAAACTGTAGCAGATAGGCACCACAGCAATGGTGTACTGTCTTAGAATCATTTAAGGATATATTTATCCGAAAAAGTATTGCTTTGTGGTTCATTGGCCTGTTTACACAAGAGTAGCAATGTTGTGGTGCATATATGAAACGGAACACAAGATTACTTACACGCCACTAAATTGCTTTTCCCAGTACTCTTTTGTTGAAAAAATAAGGTGTATGTGCTCCTCATGTTGAAGAATTATCTGGAGCCCTGATATGTCTAATATCAAATACCAAACTGATTATTAAACAATGCTGAATTCACACAGACCAGACCCGTTTCCATGTTTATGTGAAACAGTGATTTGGCTTTAACATGTTCCTTAAAACCATATCATGACATGTCTGCAGAAAGTGGGAGGAAAACCCAAAGTTATCTAAAACATTCACCCTTTTGACCAAGTCCACAAACATGCTGTTAAAACAAAATTTACAATCAAGATGAATATGATTTAAATCCTTAAATTTCGAAGAGATTCAAATTTGCAAACAATAAAACTCTAAAACACATCTCCAAAATCACTGCCTTGTCTTTCACATAAATTTTCTCACAAGAAAATCAGTTAACCTGAGAATTTCCCTTTCCTTGTGAGAGTAATTTCCCCCATTACTTGCAGCCTGAAGATGAATTGCTTCAATTGATCCATCGATGAATTTCATAACTTGAGAAATGGGTGCCTGCAAATTATAAAAGAATTCAGTGAGTGCAGGAAAAGACAGTCTTCAGTACATGTGAACATAGCATGAAATTACCAGTGCTATAAAACAGCTCCCCTATATGAACTGAACCATATCTCCTGATGTCTTGCACTTCACTAATCATTGCTAATATATTTTTCTTAACAGTTTGCCACAGTGTCTGTTTTACTTGTTTAGAGTTTATCATTATGTGTCACAGGTGTCGCATTATAAAATTCTCCATGCTTACTATGTTGGCATTTTAATGATTTCTACCAGTATGTTGGTAACCTAGAAAACTTGCTACTAACATGTGTCAGCCAGTAGTAAAATGGGTGCAACTCATTGAAAATGAAAAATACATCTACAGGATGAACATCACAGAAAACTAATAATACTTAACTTTTCGATCATGCTTATTTTACTTTTTCATGTTTAATAAACAAATAAGAATATTCATTATGTCTTACCTTATCTTGTCATATGTTAAATAGCAAAGGACACCTGTGTAATCAGGAAATACGCACATCTTTATTTTCATCAGTAATGTGACGGAAATAAATTACAATACTTTTGCATTACACTTGTAAAGCAACTCTTCCCATTTGTCATAACTTAGTGGTAAAGTGCTTAATTATACTAACTCATTCAGTCATTAGTTTAGCTTTGCTTGAGGCTGGGAACAGGAGTTCAATCATCAACAAAGTGCATGCTAAAATCGAAAAAGTGCATCCGGTAAAATGCACATCTCGTGGCTTAAAAAGTTAAACGATCCGCTAAATCATCTTTGCACTGTAGAAAGGAATCCCTTATTCCGTCAACACCATGCATCATCACTACTTTTATCCAATCTGCCCTAAGCCATTAATGTGTGGTAGTTTAGGATATTTAGGGTTGGGTTACTTTAAAGGTCACATGCAACGTAAAACACAACCTTGCAGATTATACTACCTTTTGGTATGCACTTACAGAAACAAATCATCAAATATGCCAATTCAACTTATAAAGTTGAAAAAAAAACGCGATAAAAATAAAGCCTGGGAAATCGGAGTTCAAATGATTCACTAAATTTCCCCCAGCGCTGGGGGAAAAGGTGGTTTCAACAACTGTGCTGCGCTGCATGCAAAATGCATGGGCAGGGAATAGGTTTGCGGAGCTTGAAACAGTATGCATGACTGGAGTATGAAGTGGTGAGCAGTAGTCTAATCTTGGTTGTGTACATAAACAAGTAAATAATCTACTCGTTACATAAAAAAAAAAAAAATGTTGATTGTGGTAAGCAGCCTCTGTCACAGAGAAAACTCATTGTCTGGTTTATTGACACTCTATATGTCTGCCTGCCTGTCTGCTCAAGACAATATGCAATACACAGCTTCAATCATTGACCACATGCAATTTGAACTCAACACCTATCAGCTATACACCATAAACAAAATAAATTGATTTATGACTTGTGCACCCGAATCCTGTCTCTGCCACATTATGTAATTAGGCATGGTGTGATACTTGTACACATGACATGTTATTATGTCTGTGGGTAGCAAACAAAACACATCCATTTTTTTTATAACGGTTACCAGAAGATATGCAAAGCCACAACACATCCGGCAGGTTAGTGTGGTCTGCCTGGCATATGCAGCCCATGCACTGCCTGTCTCAAGCCCTACAAATGGAGTAGCTTCATAGCACTCCTTGCCTTTAATCCACTGGTCCGACAGAGGTGAGGACATTTAAATGATTTATCATGTTTATTTCAGTTGTTTGAGTCCTGGTAATCCAGACCAAGGAGATAAGCTTTTTAGTTTACCATTTAATACCAATTAATATATTTATTTGTTTTGGGCATAGGTTTTGAAATCAGAGTCATGTCTTTGTACGATATGGGGTCAGCTTAAGTTGTTAGGTATAGCTGGTTAGGTTAGGTTGGTAGATAGGTTTAGGAATTTTGTTGTAAATAAATTATTGAGTTTCCATTGTCTACTTGTTATGTTTAGCCAGCAATAAGGCCTGATTCGTAGAGCCTACTTGTAGTTGGCTAATTTAACATCACCGCTTAAAAAAATACACAACGCAAGATCCAACACCAGACAATAGGCAACTTCAGCTGTCACTGGGCAGAACAGCCTTTTACAAATGTAATTATCAACCATTTCAAAATCAGCAGCATCTAACTGACATTACCCTGGCAATCATGCGCACTGGTGATAATAACTATGCGAAGTATTTACTTACATCAATTTTGATAACATAATTATTGGGGATGTAGCCAAGCTGTCCGATTCCATTCTGAGCGTACAGCCAATCGCTTCTAGATCCATCGAGAACTGTAAACTTGTCGCCACCCAAAAAGGACAAATATTGTGGCAACTGGCTCTTGTAATCGTACAAAGCTCGATACATTTGTAGCTATTGATCAAACCGACCAGCACCCAGAGTAAATACTTAATTATCACGATAACTAAACATCAAGGGCGGATTTTCGTCTCAAGAGAGCGACATTTTGAAACCTTAGCCCAGCAGCAAATGTTTGGGATTATTCGTGTGGCTAATTAATATATTTGTAAAATGCAAATGCAATAGAAAAATATCAATTCACACCTAACACTATTGTCAGTAAACAATACAAATGTAGCTACAATGAAATATAATTATGGTGATAATTTATAATTTCTGCTTTCTTCACTGTTACTCCGAAACTTGTATGGCGGAAAACATGAATGTTTGGAAATATGTTGACAGTTCGTAAGAATAATTTGATTCTAATACACCTCACCAAAGTAAAGCAGAAACACGCATGAGCGGAGTAAGTAAATAACCGGTGGTATTATGAGTACATGTTGTCGATTTCCTAGAGAAGCATTTGTGGCGCAAATAATAATGGTAAACAGTGAAATTAATACTCAAAGAAACGCAAGACTAGAGAAGTTACAGTTAGGATCTCAACTTTGACATCATGTTTACCGCTAATAAAACATGGGCTAGAGTGCAATTTACCGGGCGCGCGACCCGGGGACTGCTGAGCGCTCGCTAATGAGCGCGCTATAGTGATAGCGCTCTGTAGAGCTACTGATCTGTCTCACTTTACCGCGCTGATGTATCCTTAGGGTTAGAGTTAGGCCCCCGTTTTAGATCCTTAGGGTTATGGCCCCCCCTTCTAGATCCTTAGGGTTAGGGACCCCCCGTTCTAGATCCTTAGGGTTAGTGAGTAAAGGTTATGGTTTGGCTTGGTATTTGTCGTTATCCACCAGACAAGTATTTTCGCCAGAATATATACTCTACAAAGTATGAATCATACAGAGCCTTCTGTGTCCTGGAGCTGGGTAGACCTGTGTTTTTCACCGCACACCAAGTAGACTCGATAGTGTTTGTATGAACACCAGTTTTGGGGTCATTAAAGTGGTCGCTATGGTTCACTGTCATGTGCTTATAGCCATGACTTCAAGTACGCCTTCCAACAATCTGTGTTTATGGTTGTTCCTTTAGCAACGTGTTTCTCGATAGCCGGGGTGAGTGTGTCGGCGCTCCGGTCTGTCAGCATAGTTACAAAAGCTTGTCGAGTTTGATGCCGCCAAGCACCCACACACCTTCGACCCTTTTCCCATGGTTGTATTTTCGCTTGTCAAACTTGGACTCGTCGATTTCCACAGTGGTTCCAGGGCCGCCGATCTGGGAACTGTCTGCCTCTATGACTGTCATGCAGATCTCTCTACAAAACGTATTCCAGTCCATGAGTATGTGCTTGGAACCGATCCTGAGTTCCCGCTGGATGACATGTGATGGAGTCCTGTACACCCAGTAGTACAAATGCTTCATAACTTGAGCAAGAGTGAGGTGGGAACTGCTGAACCAGCTCCCCTCCTGGATAGAAACTTTCTGGCCTCAGGTCTTGACTCGGCACCTCCACACTAACCCGTCTCAACCGTAGCTGCTATCTTTTTTCTTCGTCAACTCGCCCTACCACAACGGGGACAGGCTCCTGCGAAGTCACCTATGACCCTGCATGTAGTAAGCCAGTCGACAAGAGCCAACGCATCGAAAGTCAAGCGATAAACATCATCATATATCATCGCTTCGCTGGATTGGCTGCATGACATCTTGAAAACTATGGCTAGGTGTGGTGGCTTCTCGCTTTGATGAATGGGTAGGTGGGGCCAAGCTCTGAGCATGCGCAGTAAATGATAACAAACCATAATAGTTTGTTTTCATTCACTGCACATGCGCAGAGCTAGTGTGGTAATGACCCGTTAAACGAGCACTAACTAACTGTGATCGCACCAGTGGTCCCGAGGTAGAGTGTCCGCTAATTAGTCTGATTAGCACCAGTTGGAATCCCACTACCCCTGCTGAGAGCGTTCAAACCCCGCCAGCACAGTGAAAAAATCAGAAAAAGCACGCCCTGTAAAGTGCACTACTCCCAAAACATGTTAAGACAGTCTTTGGGAGTAGTGCACTTTACTGGGCACACTTTTTCCGGGTTTTTGTTTCGGATGGATATACTTGCACCATAGGTAAGCCAACCCTAGCCTTTACTGACTAACCCTATGGATCTCGAAGGGGGGTGCCCTAGGGCTAAGGACCCAGAAGGGAGGTGCCCAAGGGCTAAGGATACAGCAGCGTGCTCATTAGCAAGCGCTCAGCAGTCCCCAGGTAGCGCTCCCCATAAACTGCACTATAGCCCACTCTTTGATCATAAACTGGAATGCACAAGTCCGGGGAAGACTTCCGCCTGCGCTATAGCTGTGTGGCAGTTCAGGATATTTGAGATGGGTTAACATAACATGCGCTGTTAGTGTGTTCTTAGCGATGCTGATGAGTAGAAGGATTACCTTCACAGGCCTGATTCATAAAGCCTGAAGTTGGCTACTTTCACATCACCACATAAATAAAATACATAACACAAGGTCCTAAACCATACAATAACCAACTTCTAGTGTCACTGGGCAGAAAAGTCTGTTACAGCTGTCTGCAACGCTGTCTTGCTATATCAGCAGGGAGACTATATATAGAGGGAGAAGAAGCTCCATAAAAAGCCCCTGAACGAGATGCATTGGGTTGTTACATTGCCAGTATGGCGGCAGCATAGCATTTAAGATTGTGCCCGGTTTATTTTCAACAGCTGATTAAATTCGCTGAATGTTGTAACAACTGAAATCCTACATGTAGTAGATAAGTTAACTATTTCGTCACTTCAATTCAAGTCAAATAATTGGTATTAGTGTTTGTATTAGGACAATAGATTTCTAAGAAAGTTTCATGTCAGTATGTTATAGCTCACTGGCTTCTATTCTCGATTCACCATGAATATAGACTAAATTGTGCCAATAAAAACTTCTTTCACACATTTGATTAATATTTAGAAGGGAAACATACCTTTAGCTGAAAGGTAGTTGCAAGTGATAGTGATAGTTTTATGACTTAAAAAAAATTGTAAGAGTGTAATTGAGGTGTGTGAAAAATATGACATCGGTGATCCTGTTCTGATCCGCCACTGAAATTGTACATGCTGTTGTTTGAGTGTTTCTAATTATTTCTTCAAAAATATCTTTCACATACACCTTTAATTCATATGAGGGTAATATGCTATCATGTGAAATGTGTTTGCAAGCAATCGTGATAGTTGCATAATCTAAAAAAGAATGTTAGGGTGTATTTGAGGTGTCTGAAAAATATGACATATCGCCGGTCTGATCTAATCCAACATTGATGCATGTGATGCTTTAGGGTTATAGTTTCATAACTTCTTTCTTTCATGTTGATATTATTATTTGACAATAATGGGAAAGGTGTTTACAACGCTTTGTGACAGTTTTACACTTTGTGTTTTTTAGGGATGTGTGACAGTGTGAGTTAACATTTTGTTAATGGCCATTCCCTTCACCCCATGCAATAAGAAATCTGAATTAATTATTAATGTAAACAAAAATGTCTCAAAGTAGATTTTTTTTAAAAGGACCGCTGATGTTAACTCATGCGTTCTCACAATACTTTTGTGTTCTTTAACATGGTTTGGGAGGGAAGGCTGCAGTGTATCATTTATTCTTTCATTCACTCACATATGTACTTCTTTCTTTTATGCTTTTTCTTTTTCTGTCATTCATTCACATAATTCTTGCTCTGAATTCTTACTATAATTCATTCATTGTAAAATTCTGACTGTTACAATAAACTGGCTGAAGTTCTGTTAAACACAACTGAATTTGCGCTGGGAACGAGCCAAGTCACTGTGTGCATTGGAGCATGATGAGGCACACTTAAATTAGTATAAATGGTAAAGAAAGCAAGCGAGTGACCCATCCCTGTCGTAGATTATCCCTGCTGCCAGTCAACCATCCTTAGGGTTCAGTGCCCTTTCTGATTCTCAGGGAACTTTTTCAGTTATTTCCTGAATATTGCTAATGGGTGTAAAACCATCCTCGCTCAATCTGGAGTATTTCATCAACATTTCCTCTGTTCTAGAACCTGCCAGCATGGAAGGAGGTGTGTTCTGTGACAGTGTTGATGTGCTGCTGACACAGCTCTGCAAACATCACCTCCAGGACACTCAGAAGAGAGCCTACATTGTTCAGCCTCGAATATCACGGGATGAACAGTGTAAACGACTCAAAAGAAAGGCCTACAATACATTATTTGAATTTCTCAAAGGACGAGGAAGGTATGTAACTGCTGACTTGAAGTTTGGTCAATACGATATCCGTCACTAATCTGTTCGATAAACATGTAAGGCTATTTTAGAGGCTCTCATTTTTTGTTTTATATTTGTTTTTGCAAGATGAGTGGCAATTTTCTGAAAAAAATTACTTTCTTCTCATCGTTTCATGTAACGTTCACTTGAAATTTACTTGGATTTTTGACCCATGAAAATCCAGAGTAGAATGGATCTTCAGCAATAATGGCTTGCTTGCCATAAAAGGTGACTATGCTTGTCGTAAGAGGTGACATTGGGATTGGGTGGTCAGGCTCACTTACTTGGTTGACACATGTCATCAGTTCCCAATTGCGCAGATCGATACTCATGCTGTTGACCACTGGATTGTCTGGTCCATTTACAGACCGCTGTCATATAGCTGGAATATTGCTGAGTGTTGCATAAATCTGAACTCACTCACTTGCTTGAATTTTACATTTTCACTTAATTCCAGCCGGTGAAGGTTCAGGTTAGGAATAATTATCAGCAACCCATGCTAGTTGTAGGAGGCTTCTAGTACTGACATGATTGGATGGGTGGTCAGGTTTGCTAACTTGGATGCCAGCGTATTCTGATTGCCTAGATGGTCATGATGTTATTTCAATCATTGAATCGTCTGGTACAGACTCATTTACAGACCACCATCTGAGAGCTGGAATATGGTTAAGAGCAGCATTTATCAACAGACATAATCACTGCATATATTAATTAGGTGTGATCAGATGGTGGCTACTTAAGAGTAAATCTTGTGTCTTCTGCAAATGACAAGTTCCACTGACACCCTTAAACCAAGTGTTTAGCATCTGTAATACATGGTTTGTATTATTCTTGAAGTGGCGGTTGGCTAGTCTTGTGGTTAAAGCATTTTTGCTTGTCATGCCGAAGGCCTGGGTTCAATTCCCTACATGGATACATTGTGTGAAGCCCATTTCTGTATACCCCACAGTGATATTAATGGAATATTGCTAAAAGAGGCATAAAACTAAATTCACTTACACATTTCTTGAAATCTGAAATGCTAACCTGTAAAAAGTAATACTGCTGGTGGAGGAGGTGTTAAGCCATGCCCCTCACTCTAAACCTGGTACCTTGTATAGTTTTATATGAATTATTGTTAGTACAATAATTATAAGTTACCTATGGAGATCCAGGTAAGATTTCGTCTTCAGCAACCCATGTTGTCATAAAAGGCTTGTCTTGTGATTGGATGGTCAGACTCACTGACTCATTGTATCCCAGTTGTCGTGATCAGTGGCCATGCTGTTGATCACTGTAATGTCAGGTCCAGACTCGATTGTTTACAGACTGTCATCATACAGCTTGAAAATTTCTGAGTATAGCATTAAATAACAAACTAGCACTCATATAGCAGTCTTCTGTATTTTCCAGATATTCTTGCATATCCCCATCTACCCCTGTGAAGAAAGAAATAGATGGCATTTTGATCTATGCCTACCACTTACGATGTAATCGATTTTTTGACGAGGCCAGTCGCCTGGAAGCTCTCCTGGATACTTTGTTATCAAAAGATGGTATGTGTATCACCATGATTATTGTCCTGGTATGTCCAGGACAAGTAATCTATTGACCTCAAACGAGATGTGTCAGTCATGATGTCAGGTACTGCAGCCAGCATCTACTTTGGAACTACCCGTTTAGATTTGGGTTAAATTAGCCTTCAGCAATTCGTATTTGTTGTAAGAGGTGGCTGATGGTATTGAGTGGTTTGACTTCATGTATGTCACCCCAGTTGCATAGACTGATGCTCATAACGTTATTCATGGGATTGTGTGGTCTGTTTGGACTTTCACCCTTGAACGTCCCAGGGTAGAATAGGCCTTCAGCAGCCCATGCTTGCCATAAAAGGCGGCAGTGCTTGTCGTAAGAGGCGACTAACGGGAGAGGGTGGTCAGGCTTGCTGACTTGGTTGACACTTGGTTGTCATCGGTTCCCAGATTGATGCTCATGCTGTTGATCACTGGATTGTCTGATCCAGATTCCAATATTTACAGACAGCCACCATACAGCTGGAATATTGCTGAGTGCAGTGTAAAACCGAACTCACTCACTCATTGTTCGGACTTTATTATTTACAAGCCAGTGTCATATAGATGGAAAATTGGTTAATGTGGTGTTGAACAGCAAACAACACGTGCAGTCGTCAAAGGTGTACGAGATGAAATTGTATTAGTGGTAATCATGATTATCAGAACCATCTGCCTATCTGCCATCCTTAGTTATACATATTACATCATTGTTGAAATTGAAGAGGTGATGATATGAAGTGATCTTGAATAGGCACAACCAACTGCTTTTAATCTTGAAGAACCATAAAGCAGCATTTGTAGATAAAATAACTCTCAAACTTGTTTAATTGTAACAGTACTGATAAATCAAGGGACATTTTTAGATGCCCTTTCAGTGTGTTATCAGTGACTTTCTCAGTGGTTCCCATGTTTGAATGCAGGTGACAAGAGTGATGTCATGTCAGTGTTGCTGCTGCTGGTGTTGCTATCAGAGAAGAGGAATCCCACTAGTAAAGAAATCATTGGTCATGCATCACAGAAGCTTCCTCTGGTACCATGTGAAAAAGTAAGGACCTGGGCCTGGATTTTTTAAGCTTTCTTAGTGCTAAGATAGTTGTAAGTTAATGTTAATGTATGGAACTTACAACTGTCTCAGCGCTAAGCGAGGTTCGAAAATCTAGGACCTGATATCAGGAGTCACGTGTTGGTGATTGGTCCTTAACAGTATAACTGTGATAATCCTTGAAGTGTGCCAGCAAAACTAATACATATTGCTCCATGTTGATATCTTCCCTTGTGGATTTCAGGATTCCTTTGCTTGTCACAAGAACCAAACTTTTAAGACCAAATGATTAGTTTGTTAACTGTCTGATAGTGTGCAGAATGTATGAGGACCTTGTTAAAGCATGATGTTTGACCCTGAGTCTGCAAATGTCAGTTAATATTGATAATCTGTAATGAGATAATTCATGATGTAACATGTATATCTGATTATATGGTTTTGTGAGATGATTTGTATTTCAGTGATAGCAGTCAGTATCAGTTTAAACGAAAAGGCTGTTATGAATTGTTAAACACCATGTTCAGTGCTTCAGAAAACCCCTTAAGTTTCGAAGTTGTGAATGTTAAGATGATGTTTTTTAGGCAATTTGCCTGCCAAAGGCTCACTCAATATGTCAGTAATTACGTCATAATTGACATGGATTGTTTGTATTTTCAACTACCTAGTCATCAGCAGGAAAATAAAATGCTGTCTTATAATAGCCATATTATCTTATCGGAACATTACCTGTTAGGTCATTTGTAGAGCAGTTTTGATGCACTTTTTATGAAATTGATTTGCCAGAGAAAGAAAGTAAAATGCTCACTGATCATGGTAATATTATCATCATTAAGGGGCAGTAAACATGCTTTACTGGTTGTTTATAAATGTCTGCATTCATCTTTTGATTTCTTTTCAGAAGTCCTCCTTGGGGTACATATAAGCATTTAAATGTCCTTTTTAAATCCTATGAAGTGTCGAGGCGACCTTCACACTCGATAGCTCCTCGGACAAGGCTTTGATAGACATCATGCCAATACCTGAACTACGGGTGCCAGGAATCTGCATCTTACTGGTGCTACACATGGACTTCAGAGCAATCGTGGAGCCATAGCTCGGCGGTTAAAGTCTGAACCCTGATCCCGTGACATATAGGAATAAACTGATAATCAGCATTCTCCTGTTACTGTCTCCAAAAGCCCACTGCGCATACAGTTAAACATAGCCTATAGCGCTATGTAAATACCCATACATATATATAAACAATATATGTACGCTCAAGTTGGCGGTTGGGGATCAAACCCTGGTCCTGAAACACCTTTGAGTAGCATGGCAAACCATGACTCCCGTGGTGTAGACGGGTTTACCTTGGAGTGTCGAGGTGAGTGGGAGCTCAGTGGCTCTGCCACACTCAACAGCCTCTTGGCCAGGGTGCCAATAGACATCAGGCCAAAACCTGAGCTACTGGCACAGGGTAACTGCATCATTGGTGCTAATCCCCAGGATCAGAGTGTCCCTGGAGCTGAAACTTGGGTCTGATCGTCCCCGGAAGGTCAGACATTCCCGGAGCCGTAAAGACAGGCACCAGACATGCAGATTGACACGCTTATACAATCATTGTATCGTCAGTAGGAGAGCAAACTAAAAAAAACATCACTCACGTCTGTTCAACAGAATGACAGCATGAAAAGAGAGGTGCGAGGTTGACACCAAGAGTTATCTGCTCTTGGCTGTATGGGGCCCTGTAGGGGTGGTCTCACAAGACAAAAATGAATTTTTTGTTTTGTAAATATTTTATTGAATGTAGTTACAACTGTCGTAGGATTTAAAATGGACATTTAAATGCTTATATGTACCCCAAGGAGAACTTTCTTCAAAAAATTAATAACAGATTTGTATAAATATTTGAGCACGAACAGTCATGAATGTTTCTCTCTAGCACCCTAATTCATAGCACTATTTTCAAATGGAAATCTATTGTGTGTTTGTTCCATGTTGTCCAGACTCAGCATGTGTTACTACCTGAAGGGCCGCCTGTGTATGGAGATAGCCAGGTGGTCTGTCCCAATTTCTTCTACATGCATTACCCACGGTGAGTTAGCTCTACTCTCACCATGTCTCACAATCATCTTTGTACAGTCATTCCACACAAATGATAACTGAACTATTCACCCATGGGAATTCTGGTGCAGAATAGTATCCAGTGCATAGTTTAAGAGGGGAAGAAAGTCGGAATTATGGGGTCACAATGACCACTAACCCGTTTCTTGCTATCATTACACTGTTTTGTCTGCACCTTTCACATGGTAACTTCTTTTGTCCACTTGGGTTGTAACCATGGTAACTGTTGGTGTATATTTTTCAGGGAGTTGTTTGAGGCAACGTACCAGAGTGACATCAGAACAAAAATGGATGTCAAACTTCCAAATGTGAGTCAGTTTCTTAAACATGTTAAAGTGTTATCTAATGTATTGTGTAATCATAAGGTCTAAAAGGGACTCATTTCCAGAAGTGTTGCATCATGCAAGTACATTCAGGAATATCCCTGTGTTCTTAGGATACTGAAAAATAGTGTTTCACATGTAAAGTTATGGTAGGCAATCTCATTAATATTGGATCTTTTGCTCCATTTTTATATCCTTTTGCCAATCAGTGACAAGGTCTCTAAAATGATTCAGCTTCTATTACTTTTGTACCACTTGAAATTTCTATCTTAAAATTAATCATTAAAAGACACATTTCTGATCATGTCCGTTTATTTCCATTTTGACGTGATCATTTTGAATTCATTTTTGAGGTACAGAATTAAGATAAACTGCTTTGCTCAATTTTGTGAAGAATTTAGAAGACTTGTAGTTGACTGGCTCATCAGTTGTAGGTTAATGTTTTGGATGTGTTCACTTTGAATCTGGAGACCAGACATTTTTATTCTAACGGTGAAATTGTGACATGTACTGACTGTGACCAATGCTTGTGACTTAGATGGATGGTTGGCCAGGCTCTATGACTTGGTGATTGTGTTTCATCAGGCTTTCATGACCTAGAATAATGATGATGCTTAAAGCAGCTCATTTGCTTGGTCAAGATATGGGTTGAATATTGATGTGAAACTTTGTTTATTCACTGAAACATTTCCAAAATCAAAACATATGAACACTATACTTTTTAACCTTATATCACCCCTTGCAGAGAATCTTATCATTTCTGCTCCCTCTTTCAGCTTTTTGAGCTGTCCCCTGGAGCAGGGCTGTCAGGAAATGGATGGTTCAGTTACAGGGTAAAGTGTTAATGTATTACTATGTCCTGTGTAGATGGTTATCTAACTTCCAGTGAGGTAACTGCATTGATTTTGCTTCGGTGGAATTATGTACAGCTAACATTTCATCTGAATGTATTTTTGAGGAAATGCTCCATGGCAGTGTAACAGGGTTCTCAGTAATTCAAAAAATCAGAATTTCATCAAACTATATCACATTACAATGTTAGAATGAAGCATGTATAAACACATGTTAAGTTGCCTTAGGCAAGCGATTTTTTTCTTGATTTTCTTTGTTCACCTAGCAGATAATGGGTGCCTGGTGGGACAAGATGACAGTGTGATGTCTTTGCACTTTTGAGACAGCTTGGGTTGTATTCTCTCACGGGACCTGAGAATGAATATCTAATGCTCACAATTCCCTGAGCAGGGTGTTATGATAATGCTTTGGACATACCCCTTGTCTATGGAACCTAGCACATACATCATTATCACTATCCAATTTCAGCCTCTTCTGAATGATGCCCACGAGAAGGAAGCAAGAATGACAATGTTTGGCGGTCTAGTTCAAGGAAGAATTACCTCCCTTGATGCAAAACTTGACCTCCCCGAACTGCCAGATGAATCTGATATGAAGTAATCTCTATTTCTTGTAATGAATTGAATTTTCACATCATTAGAACTATTGCCTATGTGTCGTAAAGTGGACATACAAACATTTTAGCACTGATTTCAAGGCACATTAAGGGATTCCATGGCATTGCCTCTAGTATGGCAGGAAAAATGACTTACAAGAAGATTGTTTGGTTAAACCATTCTACCATGATTTCCTGGATTATAGATTTGGGATGAAACCATGCTACCATGATTTCCTGGATTACAGACTTGGGGTTAAACCATGCTACCATGATTTCCTGGATATATAGACTTGGGGTTAAACCATGCTACCACGATTTCCTGGATATACACTTGGGGTTAAACCATGCTACCATGATTTCCTGGATTTACATTTGTTGTGAAACCATGTTTTGATTTACAAGGAATTTGAACATTTTTGGTTATAACCTGTCACCATGATTTACAAAAGATAAACATTTGTAGTTATTGCATGCTACCATGATTACAACAAAATAAAATGTTAACTTAATTTACAAAATAAACCATGTTTATGTGCTCATTAAGGCCCTGTTATCTATTTCAGATGTCCCGAAATCAGAATTCCAAAAGTCATGTCTATCAGTCAGGTATGTTGAAACCACTTTCTTCTGCATTCTGAAGTGTCCACACATTTGGTTGTTCATCGGGTGAAACTAAACAATCAAGTGTAGTTAGTTATTGATGGATCAGTGTTCCTTTACTCAAAGTCAGATTTTTCTGCAAATCTATCAAGAATGTATTCTGAGGACAAATGTTTGATATTTTCAGCTGTCACAAGACACAACTGACACCTTCATGTCGACATCGATGACAGCGTTCAATGACTCGGCCATTGAGGAGAACATCTGGGATCTAGCTCTGAAGTGCAAACGTGGCAGATACTACACTTGGGAGAGGAGAGGAATGTAGGCCTCCAAACATATTCATTCTTTACTTTCACCCAACTTAAGTTAAGCCATAAGTTAAGACTTAAGTCCTTTACATATTCCCGACTTATTGTGAAATGGAGAAGGTTGTTATGAAATATGGTGAAAAAATATTCAGTTGTCTTCTGATTTCAATGGTTTCTATGTTTACATTTGTACAGCATCATAAATATTAGTTACAGAGATTTATGTTACTCAAGGCTAAAAAGACTCCTTTGTGTTTGAGAAATGTTTTGTGTTCAAGAGATGACATACTGTTCTATCCTATTCCAGTGAAGGGTCCATTGAGCGACCATACTTCTCTGAGGCAGGTCCGCTAGCTGTGGACAAGTGGTACTCACAGATGCTGCTGCAGCTCAAACTGATGGCTCCTGAAGCAGTGCTGCCACCAACTAGAGAAATCAGCCAATCACAGCTTATCAAAGATGTTATCTACCTTCTGATTGGTGTAAAATCAAATACCTTCAAGTTGGATGAGGTAAACTTTTGTTGTGGTTTTTCTTTTGTCTATGTTGCCAGTGTTTAGATCCCTGCTCCTGCTGACAAAGAGGGTTAGTATCTGTCTCAGAGTACAAATGGATCTTTTGTCCTCTGTATGACTGCAATCTGCTCAGCTGGGGACCTCCAATGTTCCTTATTTCCAGGAGACGCTGAGTTTCAAGACAGCTGAAGGACTATATGTCACAGGGATAACTCCTGATGCCCTTAGCAGCTGTCTGAGGGATTTTATTGCATGTGGCTCCAACTACTACCGCCTCGACCTGTGCTCCAAGGCTCCTGTTGTTGACTCATCCTATGATAAGGGGATGGTGTACCAGGCCTACACTGGTGCTGTGCGTAAAGTCCTTCAAAACTACCGAGCCGTCATACTCTCCATCCCGCACAGAACTACACTCCTCCAGCTCAAGTGTGCATGTGAAAGAACATTCCAGCAAATTAGGTAAACTCACATGGCTGATCATGTGTACATTGTACGGTTTCATGTTGGTCGCCAAGAGATCTAGATATGAGTACAATTTGTGCATTTTGTTTGGTGTGTTTTCTGCATCGGTACTCAGCTTAGCAATAGAAAGTTCAGACCACTTTTACTTTTTTGATTAAGGATACGCAAGCTACTGAGAAAACAATTGGTCTTCAGTTACCCACAAAGACAAAAGGTATCCTACTTGTAAACTGGGTGATTGTGTAATATGAACATGGCTTGTTATTCTGACTGTGTTCTGTGTGCAGATTCCTGTCACAGTTGTGTTGGTGTGGACGAGACAGCAGCAACTTCCCAACAGTGAGTTGTCCTTGTTGGGCCTGTTTCCCATCTCTAGCTTCAGAGGGGTGGTGAACTTGAAAATATCACATGAACATTTAGCTCACTTCTATCAAATTCAAGCTAGTCAATGTCATGGCCTGCTTGTTTATGTACCACCATCCAAAATTTAGTTTGGGCCTTAGGTTCAAAACTGACTGAAAACTACACAGACCCACAGCTGTTGTTTGCATGTCCTTATGACAGTTTTTTCATCCTCATTGCTAAAAGTATTATTTCCATTTTAGATATAGGATTTTGATGAAGAGCCACATCACTGTATGGTTTTTGGTCCTGAGGGCCCGCAGCTTTTCAGCGTTAAGGGCAAACTGTTATGGACTGGTCGTTTGCAAGATCTTTTTTATCTGTGGACTATATATGTTTGTGTAAGCTGGGAGGGATGACTTTTTTGGAAAACCTATATGTTGGCATGACTCATACATTTTGTTGAAGCATGTATGTTATGTTGTTAGGGTATCCAGTTGCTGACATACCTGTACCAGGAGACTCTGGAGGCAGTCAACACAGACAACTACGCTATGATGCTCTCCATCTTACAGACAGCATGT
The DNA here is from genome assembly GCF_037392515.1 of Haliotis asinina. Classification (NCBI taxonomy): domain Eukaryota; kingdom Metazoa; phylum Mollusca; class Gastropoda; order Lepetellida; family Haliotidae; genus Haliotis; species Haliotis asinina. Next base: position 27,519,446 of record NC_090288.1, on the reverse strand, counting down.
GGACCTTACACAGTGTAAGACTTGACACTGACCCTTCCACACACACTTTCCGATAGGAATCTATGTTTGCTGGTTTAAAGTTGTTACGTATTAGGAAAAGGGAAGAGAAAAGGATTACAAGCTGGCATTCCATTCAACATATGTAAATACCATTGTTTGGTGTTTCATGGTGCCATGTTCATTTTTCTCATCTCTATAATGATACTATGTACCATAGAAGACCCTTTCTAATGTAGTTCTAGTGATGCTTTAGGTATTTGTCTACAGGACCAGTGCAAGTTTAAATCACTGCACCGATGTAGAATTGAGATAGGATCACAGGGCTTATTCCTTGATTACATGAGCAGATGTATGTATTCGTATACATCACCAAGCTACGGTATGTTTCATCCAACACTGTTATTGTTGGTACAGGTTTGTACAGGAGTGGGTGTTCCATGGCTCCTACAGAGATGTGTATGAAGAGTTCACCATCCAGGTCAATCACCATTATCTGGAGTACCGAGGTGAGTTGACTCAGGTCACACACCAATCTCTGGAGTGTCAGGATAAGTTTTGGACCTGGAATGTTGGGTTGAGAGACAGAAGATATTGACCTTGGCTCTGTAGGAACTGTGTGCTTGTAAAACACATTTGATTGATGGTAGAGTTTGTTAACCTGAACTTGAAGGCATATTTCCAGGATGTGATTTAGGCATTCAATCAGCACTCTCTGAAATGAGTTTTTCTTATAGACAAGCACTACTGGACCAATGGTTATACCTTAGCAGCAGAACAGATAGAGGACAGCGCTCCTCTCTTCCTCCGTGACATGGCCAATGATATCTTCATCTGCGGGAAGACCATCAACCTTCTCAAAATCTGCTGTCCAGAGGTAGGTCTTATAGCATGGCTTTACAGGTGTCCTTGTCCTTTCAGGCTACAGAAGTTGTATATATGTAAAAATAGTCCTCATTCTTTTTCCTTACTGGTACCCATGCTAACACAATATGTTTTTTCCAGCACTTTATGTGTCAGGTTGATGACGATGACATCCCACACATGACGGTGACGTTTTCCGAGCAGCAGCTGTCAACACTTGACACACGGTGTCAGATATATTTCAGCAAGATGCAGCAGATTGCCAGGAACCTCACCATATCCAGGTAAATAACCAATCCATGGAATATCAGGTGTATCCAGGTAAGTTACTGACCAATAGAATTCCAGTCATATCTAGGTAATTAATTATCCATTGATGGGGTCATATCCAAATAAATACATGCCGTAGAGGTTTCCAGTCTTGTTAAGATTATCATACAATATTCAGATGATTAAGACGCATCACCAATAGTCACACACCAATCAGGAACCCTGGTTATGAGTATGTAACCATGAGAACTACACTGACCACATCAGATACATCAGGATGATTACACTGGAGGTAGAGCTGGACCTGGAGTCAAGGCACCTCACTCAGCTTGTTGTAGACTGTGACACCAGGATAAGTGTGGATTACTGAAGCATGTTATTGACTTCAGGGAGGAGATGATAGAACAAGCGGAGCAAGCTAAGCGGAACTTGATGGAGAAGGCTCACACAGTAGCTTCACAGGAGATTTCCAGACTACAAGGTGAGCTCATTCTGTCAGCTTGTGACTGAGTAACTGAGGTTATGTGCTTTCAAGAAATGAGGAGAACTGGTACAGTTTTGTTTCAACCTCGCATGGCAATTGACATCTCTTGTATTTTGAGTAAATAGTGAAGTTAAGTCTCTTTGAGATGGAGGCTTTATAGAATAATCTGGTAAAGCTGATATATCTATAGAGAATTATTGTTTGCCTGTTATTGAACGCCACACTTGGCAATATTCCAGCTAGAGGGCAGCAGTCTAGAAAAATGTTAAGTCTTTACAAGACAGTCTAGTGATGAACATCATGAGCATCCATCTACACGATTTGATGAAGAGAATTAGTTACTTGTGCATGGTATATATGTACAGCAGTTCGTACTTCTGTAAAATGTACATATTTGTGGTGTATCGCGTTTTTGGTAGACTCGCACCTTGTGTGTCCCCTCAGAGTTTAGGATGGCACAGTGGCTGACTCATTGTCATCATACTGTGTTTTCATGAAGTACTTTAACTCTTTGCTATGTCCTGCTTCTTTTTGTAAGCATATAAACATACATGATGTTCCTGATAGTTCATGACATCCATGTTGACAGCTATCATCGACGAGAGGAAGAAGGCTGCTGACATTAAGAAGAGACAGGAGTTCCAGCGGCTGAAGAGTCAGATGGTCACAGACCTGCAGGTGGGTGGAGAGTGTACACAGGTGGAAGAGAACTGACCTGGAACCTGTGTGAAGTATTTGCCAGGAGCTAGTTTCAGATGTGTTGTGATGCTGGTCTGTGTGTGTTGTAGAGGCGTGCAGAGGAGAAGGAGCAGAGTGCAGAGGAGGACAAAGAGCACATGGCCAGACTGACCCGGTCGGAGGATGCTATGGAGGCTCGGGAGCTGCAGCTAGAACAGGAGGCCAGGTAGGGCTTTGGGAGAAAGGATTGGCAGGTAGGACCCTGAGTGAAGGGGTTAGAACTGTAGAACATGTGAAGTGTTAAATAGGAGGCCAGTTAGGACCAGAGAAGAAGGGGTAATCCTGAAGGCCAACTAGGATCTGGGGAGAAGGGGTTATCCAGAAGGCCAACTAGGATCTGGGGCGAAGGGGCTATCCAGAAGGCCAACAAGGATCTGGGGCGAAGGGGTTATCCAGAAGGCCAACTAGGATCTGGGGAGAAGGGGTTATCCTGAAGGCCAACTAGGATCTTTGGAGAAGGGGTTATCCAGAAGGCCAACTAGGATCTGGGAGAAGGCCAAGAGGCCAGTGTTTATATGATACAAAGGCCAGGTCGGACAGGGCACCTTGAGCTTTTGGTGTTTAGGAGGGACTAGCTAGGGATGAGGTCACGTGTGAGCTAAGCAGCTGTCATAGAAGTCAGGTGGAATAGGGAGACAGTTTGGTTATTATTACCATCAGTTAAAGACCAATGTAGTGTTCATATAACTGTCATGTGGGAGTTATAGTGAGGCTGAATGACTGCTACAGGGAGGAGCTGATCAAGTACTATGCCGATCTGAGTGAGGAGGCAGCTCATAGAGAACAGAAGGCTCTGTGGAAGGTGCGGCGTGCACGGCTAGAGCTGGCCAGGATGGACTTCCTCTCAGCCGACCAGGAGAAGTGGAGAAGAGAGATGGAGGAAGCTTCTGAGGCCAAGGTAGGGACATTTCTCAAATGCAATCTTATTACAGATTATGACAGCAATAATGTTTCTTTGTATCCCAGCCAGGGAGGAAGCTGTCTGGTCAGTATGGATTCTTCAAGTTTGCAGCATGGAATTAAGAACTTTCCAATTCATGTTTACATTGTTATAACCAATCATTGTAAAGGTGACTTTTCAATATTCGCTGATAGGACCAAAATAGACATGTAGCTTTTAATGGTAGGTTTATGTTATTGTGTACTGTATTACCCTTTTGGTATTCTGTTTGTCTAAGGCTGTTCTGGAACGTGACCCAGACTCCAGCTTGCCTGTGTGGGCAGAGACAGTCAGTGACAGCCCAGATGGGAAACCTGTGATAGCAGATAACACAGAGCCTGACGTTGCTGCTCTACCCAACTGGGCAGAGCGAGGACTAACTGCACCCCCAGCTGCTGTCTATGGTCTTGATACATCGGGTGAACACAAACTGCCTGGATGGGCTAAGAAAGGGCTTGAGACATACAGTGTGGAGGAAGAGCCTATTGTAGTGGAAGGGGGTGATGGGGATGGACTCCATGATGCAGTGTTTGTGTCCCCGAGGAAGAAAACTGGGCTCCGAATGAATGAATCCTTTAATGTTTCCAAGGAGTCGGAAGAAAGCCCAGAGAGGAAGACTATTCGTGTGTTTGAAGAGATGCATTGTACAACAGAATCGGATGTAACTGATGCTGCCAAGCCCCAGGTGAAGCTGACACAGGACCGACATGCAACAACTGAGACCATGCCTGATGAAGAATACAAACCCAGTGTGAAGGTATCCGAAGAAATGCATGCTACAAAGGAATCTGAGAGTTCAGAACAGAAACCACACATCAAGGTCATCTCTGATGTCCATGCAAACATGGAGTCTACATCAAGCCAGGAGGTATCTGCACCCAAGCTGAAGAGACAAAGCAAACAGCATGCAAATGTTGAAACATCCTCAAAAGAATGGAAAGTGAAAAAGCAGAGTTTCTTTGGGCATGTTTCGAAACTTTCTGGTTTGGAGTATGATATCACAGCCCCCAAACTGAAAAAACATTCTGAGATCTATGCCAATTTGCAATCTGACACAAAGGACTTTTCCATTCGCCCAAGGATAAAGATTAACAAAGCCATGATGGTGAACATGGAGAGTGAGCCGGCAGAAGTTACACCAATGATCCGAGTGGACAAACACCAGCACAACCTCAAGGAGTCTGAGTTTGTGGACCTGGATGAACAGAGGATGAAGAAGTTTAGGATCAGGAACATCCACGGCCATTCATCTGACTCAACAGTGCAGAAACTGTTGTATGGCGAAAAGTATGGCAGTCCTAGCAGTCAACAAGGGGAGAAGGAGTTGGAACATGCTACAGGTGAGAGAAGAATGTAGTAATGTTCACTGTATACTTTGTGCCAGAAGTGATAGGTAACTGTTGGTCCATGAATGAAGTTTTTGGTCTTGTAGATTGTGTGTATGTGCTTGGTAATAATGATGCAGTGTTTCTGTTAGACACCAGCACAGATATCATGACTGCCGCAGCCTCCGACTCCATGTGGATGGATAATGGGATACAGCAGTACCAGGACAACTTTGACTGCCTCAGTGAGTGCAACATACATTTGCTAGAGATTCTGTTGGATCAACCGTATTGCTCTCACAAACATGTAGAGATACAACTTCTTTTGGGGGGAATTTAGAAATTGGTATGATTAACAAGATGGTATGATGTAGTACATCTTTATTACAATATATGTCTTGTTTGGTGAAATCACGTGCTTGATAACAATGTTAGCATATACACTGAAATGCTGCATTTATTGTAATGAAGAAGTTGTATATCCATAGAACTATCACCCGTTTTCAAATAGCAATTTAGCAGTGGAGAAAAGAAGACATCTTGTTTTATTCATATCATTCCTGTGAAGTAAATGTTGGAAAATATCAGAACAAAAGTGAGATGGTCTTTATAGTAGCCACAGATGTTGGGATTTTGTGTAAAGAATGTAGTTTTTAGTCCTCACATTGCCTGTGTTACTGCAGATGAGCCTCCAGTAACTGACCTTATGGCATCAATTCCTATGGCATATGGTAGCTGGGGGGACTATGGCATCAGCTTGGATGGAGAGGTTGAGGCTTTCCGATACATGCCTCTACCAGCCTTACTTCACAGGACAATCACAGCCTCACTCAAAGCTCAGTAAGTTCTAAGTTTATCACAGATCATGCCCAATGCCCCCGCAACATGTTTTGCTGGGGGTTGAGGGGGTGTATTTAAATGGACTCATTTGTCTTTTCTTGGGCATCACTTTCAAACTGTTCAATATTTCTTGAAACTTAGGACATAGATAAATCTGATTGTGTTCTAGTGCCTTTTGGTGGTTTTTGATTTCTGAATAAAATATTTGTTTTCATGGCTACAAGTTCGACTTTGAATTTGGTGGGTGTGCTCTTTTCCCATGGAGAACTTTAAAACCGTTCACCATTTTCTGGACCAGACATGGCACTTAGATTGGTCAGGTGGTGTACTGGTGCCCTTTGGTAGTGTTGGAATTCTGAATAAAATATCTTCAGTACTCTCCTTCCACTTTGTCAAAACATTTGACATCATTGTAACTAGTAGACATATTCAAGAAGTGTATTTTGCCATTGCTTTGGATACTGATAGCTATGTCTTGTTTTAATTTATAATTTAAGGGGATGTGGTATTTTTTAGTTTACCTTGAAACAGACTGTATAGTTAGGTGTGAACAAATGTGATCAGCATGAAGCAGCAACACAATTAAGTTGTATTTTCATCCCAATGTGTCACCGAAAACTGTCTCCTTGCTACAAATTTAGCTGGTCCAGAGTGTATTATTTACAGGCTGCTGTGATATAGCAGAAATTCTGCTTCTGGAATACAAAATGGGAAAGAAATACATGGTTGTAATGTTTGTGTTCTGATTTTCTACTTTTGTAGAATCAGTCTTGTGAACAAGAGCATCATTGACTACTTCTTCTCTGAACTGAAGATACAAAGTCATTTTGAGGCCCTCCGGAACTTCCTGTTCATGAGGGATGGAGACTTTGCTCAGATTTTGAGTGATGTTCTTCTGGACAAGGTGAGATGTCAGTCAATTGTAAGATAGTCATGAAAACCATGATTGAATGATTGAGCTTACTGATTGTGGTACTTAGAACTTGTGAGAATATCTGTTCCTGACATTTTGGGAGCATGATGTTTGATCAGTTTTGTGACCATGTTGTGTCCTGACTCCAGCTTGCCCAGAACCCACTGCCTCAGGAGATGCTCAACCCTTTCTTCCTGAACGGAGCTTTGACGAAATCTCTGCAGTTGTCCATGCACTCGGCAGACAAGTTTGCTGACAATCTCAGCTTTGCTGTCAAGTACACACCTGCTGTCTTCCAACCTAATGGTAAGTGCCAGGGGGAGCGAATCTGAAGGTGGTTCATGGCTTATGCAGTAACCTTCAGCACTCATTAGTGTAGTTCGTTGTTTAAAGATCACATGTACACATTTATTGACATCATTATAAAGGAAACTACTAATTCCAACATTTAATTACGTTAAATTGACCTTCTTGACATCTTTCTACATGTTGAACAAATTGAGGTAGAACAGATGGGACAACTTCACAAGTAGTCTGTTGACGTGTTCCATATGTCAAATAATTTCTATATCCTTTAGCAATACACAGAAGTCAAAATAAGAGTGATCAGATTGTTAGTAGTAAAACTATCCATAATTAACTTTGAGGTGTTGTCACACAGCAAACCAAATGTGGCAAAAATGCTTGCAGACCCCTAGCACATATCATATAATGGCCTGTGAAAAATAAAACCTGATACCACAATCTGAGAGTATTATAGGCCTTTTCATGAGCCCAAGATATCATACTAACTGAAACTAGTGTCAAACTAGGGTCATAACTCAGTAACAAATTGTAACACTGTTGGGGTAGCCTATTAATTAAAGCATTTGCTCATCACACCAAAGACCTGGGTTCAATTCCCCACATGGGCACAGTGTGGGAAGTCCATTTCTGGTGTCCCCCACCATGGTATTGCCGGAACATTACTAACAGTGGTGTAAGATCTCACTCACTCACTCACGAAGAGGTAGACCTAGTTTCAATTCATGTAGTTTAGCATGGAAGTGAGATTGGGAGGTCATGCTACTTTCTATGCAAAGCTCACTTGTTTAAGAATTCACCGAGTGTTGCATATCATACTGTGTTCAACATTATGTACTTGCCAGTACTGTGGTGACAGCAGAATGTAATCAAGTACATTTGTACAACAGTTGCAGAGATTACATTTTAATTCGTGATTCCATTTTTTTCCTCAGCTCATGACACATTGGACTGTTTGGAGCTGAGATACAAGGTAAGGAAAAGGATAGGTCATGCGTGCGTGCGTGCCTGCTTATGTGTGTGCATGCGTGTCTGCGTGTGTGCTTGCGTGCCTGCGTGCGTGCTGCGCTCATCCAAAGCCATGATGTCAGGTTTTCCCCAGATACAGAACATTGAGACATGCCCCTTACAATATGCACTGCTCATTATGCACCACCAATTCTATAACATGTTATAATCCCAGGCATCAAGTACATATCATCTTTTCTGTATTTCAGTAGATCCATTTTCAGCCATACTTTCCAACCAACCAGTCTTCTGCATCAGTTCAAATTTTGTTTGGTAATTCCAGGTTGACTGGCCACTGAACATTGTGCTGACAGACAGCTGCATGACCAAGTATGGCCGCATATTCTCATTCATGCTGCAGCTTAAGAGGCTGGTGTGGGCACTCAAGGATATGTTGCACAGGCTCAAGAGAGATTGTGAGTTGCTCTGTTCTCATGGGAAAGTGACTGCATGAATGATACTTTACGCAGTGAAGTTCCATCTGCATCATGCAGTCCTGCAAGTCATGTGAGCTTGGTCGTCGAATGTTTAGCGAGAAGGGCGGTTTGGAAGTCTAGTGGCTAAGGCATTTACTCATCATGGTCAAGACCTGGGTTCAATTCCCCACATGAATACAATTTGTGATATTCCTGGAATATTGTTGAAGCTGTGTAAAACTAAAAACACTCACTCACGGGACATTTGAACTTGTAACAGTAATACTGTGTTGTTCTTTTTTCCAGTTTTGTAATGTGATAAAACAAATACAATGTTATAATGTTTATGCTTGACTATGTATGTATTAGTTACATGACATCAACAAAGTTTGACCGTCCGCTACTTAGTTGTCTCTTCCATCCATGGATACTCATCTGGATCATCTCCGGAGCATCAGAGGGATATTAGTTGTGTTTAGTATGAAAGGAATGTCCTTGTCTCATACATATACAAAACAGCTCATGTTTGACTTCTTTCCACTGCAGCAATTATCAACAAGGCAGGGAACTCTCCACAGTTTAGACGTCTTCAGCTTCACAGGTTGGTGGCTTCCTGTTCCATTTCTTGTCTTTGTTGTTTCTGTTCTGGACACGCTTGCAGAAAGTGGTTTTACTGTTTCAATGTTCATAAGTCCCATTCTCCGACATGGACTTGTGATAATTGTAGACCGAAGATCACACTGGACAACTGGGTCTTGGTAAGAAAAATAATTTCAAGGTGTCTGTGGTCGAATTTCCTATTGACTGGAACTTTGGCGTCCAAAGTCCTGGTAGTTCTGTAGCTTCTCAGCATGTGCAATTATTTAATATTAGTGAACATCCTGGTAATTGCATGGAAACATTACACAAGGTGACGGCCTGGGACCCATGCATACTCTGATTTTTTATTGGCCTCAAGAAGTAAATCCCATTTTTTAAGACTCAAAGATGTCAAAAGATTGATTTAAAGTCAGTGGGACACAGGTAAATCATCAAATTCTGTACTGATATAAATTAGTTTTTTAGTAAAGATGACAGTTTAGTGAAGACAGTGTGAATATGTCAATGATGTTGCAGATGGGAGATGATGCACTTTGTGAAGGTCATACAGGAATACATTGCCAACCAGATTCTACTGCTGACCTGGTCAGAGTTTATGGATGCTGTCCAGACTGATGTCCATAATCTGGATGACCTGCACCATATACATGCCCGATACCTCGATAACGCCATCTTCAGGTTGGTTGCACACTACAAAATCCTTACTTGTTTTACCATCTCCAGTTTTTAATTATATTTTCTTTCAAGGTACTTCATTTTATTTTGAAATTTTATCTTCACCAGGTCTATACAGAACAAGAAAGCTGCTTTTGTGATGAAAATCATTCAGGACACCTTCTGTCTCATCCTGAAGTTCCGCTCTCAGCTTGTAAGCGCCCCTTGGGTAAGAGATGCCAACACAGGGGAGATGACTCATCCTAACTTCAACAACATGGTGGCATCTTATGATGCATTTAAGGCATATACTCTCTTCCTTTTCAAAGGTGAGTTAGATAACTAGTATCATTACATCGTATGACATGAAAATTTCAAACTGGTCAGAATGTGAAGGCATATTGGACCTTCATTCCACACAATATGTAAGAATATATACTCATAGAAACAAATAAGGTCACACATGAAAGTATAAGTGTTTGTTTTTACTTTTCCAAGTTTCTTCAACTGGTGTGTGATGCTTTGTGGGTGAAACTTTGGAAATAAATAAAGGAACACTTGCACTTTAATGTGCTCCCTTATTTGTTTCCATGAGTATATAAGGAAATATGGAAACATAATGCTTATGGATTCTGCTGACTGCAAATTAAGTGTAGAATAGGAAAACTATTATGAAGCACTGATGTTTTTATATTTTATAATTCTGCAAGCAACAAATTAATCTGCCAACAAGGCAAACTTAACATAAGTCATGAACACCACATACTGAACCAAGACATATCGGCAGCATCTCAGAATTACTGCTGAAACCTACAATGACCTGTAGAATCTGTAATGCGTAATATGTTCATCACAACTAGTAGTGCACACCAAAACAACCATGAGAGATTTTACAGGCTGAAAAGGCGACTATGCTTGTCGTAAGAGGCGACTAACGGGATCGGGTGGTCAGGCTCGCTGTCTTGGTTTACACATGTCATTGGTTCCTAATTGCGCAGATCGATGCAGATGTTGTTGATCACTGGATTGTCTGGTCCAGACTTGATTATTTCCAGACAGTCGCCTTATAGCTGGAATATTTCTGAGTGCTGTGTAAAACTAAAGTCTCTCACTTTTATAGGCTGATATGGACGGTAAGAAAAGTGTTTGGCAAGAAATAGTGTGATTTTGCTGTATTTTGAAATATAGGAATGACCTCATTTTGAGGTTTGTTTTTTGCTGAGTTACCATATTTTGGAGGGGGGTTTCTGTCACTGTAAACATCTTGGTTCCACTTTTACTTAAATGAAATATATTCATTGCAGTTGTGAAGAAGCTGGCTCTCCGGGGCTACCAGCCACATCTCCAGGAGCTGCTGCTGAGATTTAACTACAACAACCACTATGATAAGAGCTAGATCATCTCCATCCCCGAGTCTTGGCACGGTTGACATAACAGCATTTCCAGAGCATTTCAGCTCAAAATCTATATGTTTTGTGTTTATCATGGAGGATAGTGCTTGGTTAAAGATTAGTTAGTGTGCATGTGAAATAGGAATTCTGATCAAGTTCACTGTGCAGGTGCAAGCAGTGCTATGTATGACTGACAAGGGTCTATGGTAATTGAGCTCTCTGTGATGAATAGAGGTTTTATGAGACCAAAAGTGTCTATGACAGCTTTTTCAGTTAGTGTATGCCATATAAGACTGGTCACAAGTTATAAATCCCACTTCATATCATCTGTAACAATTCATTGTGGAATCAACGATAAATTTCGGTGATTGATCATGACCAAAGTTACTATTTATGTAGCCTGTGGTGCAAATTCTTAATTTTCACACAATGATCAATGTTCAAGACAACTGTACAAAATAACCATGCGTGCCATAGCCAGATGGCAACTGTGTTGTTTTTCTGATTTAAATCTCTGTAAGATCTTGTATCTTAATTCAGGTTAGTTTCAAATTTTGATCAAATTTTGATACAGTATGCTGAAAAGGACCTGGCCATTTAGAAGGGGGCAAGAGCTGCTATTGAAACATAACTGTGGAAAAAGAGAGTTGTGAAAAAGAACTGAAAGCTTGTTTTGTTGGGACATGTGAAAAGGCCAAAAGACTGTCTTCTGGTTAAACAAAGGGTATTCAATGGTTGGTTCCTGTGACAGGAGCATATACAAGTGTCATATTATCATTGACATCTTACCAGTAAACCCTGTGGATATTTCCAATTTCTTAGCTATCATAGATGGGTTTATCATGTCTTTCAGTATTCTAAATGCCCCCAAACTATTTATGAAGTTACTAAAAGTGGATAAATTGAATCAAAGGAAAAATGAGAAGGTATGAAGAGACAAGTGAATTACTGCCAAAAACATGTAAATCATTAGTATGTGATTGTTACTCTTAGTGTACAAATACCTCATGTGCCCATGTGTTTATAAACTTTAATGCTTGCCTTTGTTTCTGTGCATGATCCATCCTTTCAGCTGCAAGTAATCTCATGTTACATGTATAACTTGTACAAATATTGACATTTTGTAAATTTGAAAACAAATTTAACTGTGATATATACTGAAATGTTTTTGGTTTGTTTTTTTCAATTCTGTCCATACATACTTCACTGAGATTTCTCACTGTTTGCATCTGTGTACTAAACCAAGTGTAAAAAGTGTGATTAATATACTATGGATAAGTTTTGTCAACACAATTGCCTGAAGTGTTTCAGTGTAGATCAGATAATTGTGTGAATAAAAACAGTTTTTTCATTACTTCCTTTAATATTTCTTAGAGTTTTACCAGTATACAGTCTCTCACACAAGCTCATACACAAGTACTCCAGTTTGTGTACCTTGAATATGCTTGACTGACACACCATGAAAATGCATTATCAACTTTACTCAAGCATCAGACAACCATGACACAAAATGAGATTCAAACTGGTATGATGCCATTGATGATATGATCTCATTTCTAATATACATAATGGGTTTGTTTTTGCTATTTAGCATGTTTTTGACAAATTTAAATAATCTTATAGAATTGTGTATATTTTGTTACGTTACTTGTATTTTGGGAATCCCAAGTGGAAACAATATGCTGTCTGGAAATCACTCTGTAAAAGAATTTAATGTGAAACGAAGATCAAAGAAATGTATTATAATTTACAACTGTATTCTGAAATTAGCTAAGTTTACAAATCAATGCAATCTACTACAGAGGAATAACAATGACCGAACAAATTTAAACACGTCAAGGCTGAGTATCCAGGCTGAGCAGAGATCTTCACACAAGAGCTGCTCTCACTGTAATGCTCAAGGCAATACATTATATATATATATCTATATATATATAAACAAAGGTTTCCTAACTCTGCTTCAGGTTACTGTGAAATAATTCATAAAGCCTAGAAATTTCAACATCAGTACTGTTGTGCCTCCTGGTCTAAATATAGTAACCAGCACACAATTGTCCTCAATTGAATTATAACAACCAAGTACAAATACAACACTGCTCCACAATGTCCAAATATGTCAGTGTCTGTCGACCTATCACTGTCCTCTTTGCATAAGTCTACTGTTACTTTCTTCTCCAACAACAAAATTTTGGCATAAAATCAGTAAGATCCCAAACTCACCCATGTGAGCAAAATTAACCCCAGCCCAGTGGTATCGAGAAGGCTAAAAGAAAACAAACCTTTCCTGTCTGCCTTGTATGTAACTGCTGTTCAGGGTATGAGGGTTTGAACCCTGTGAACCACCTTTGGCCTATGCAGAAAAACAGATCTTCACTGTGGCCATAAGTCATGTTCAAGGGAGGGGTGTCGAAACAAGCACACACTTGGGCCCTTATGCTCAAAGTGTTTCTCAAAGGGTTTGAGGGTTTGAACCCTCTGAACCACCTTTGGCCTATGCAGAAAAACAGATCTTCACTGTGGCCATAAGTCATGTTCAAGGGAGGGGTGTCGAAACACGCACACACTTGGGCCCTTATTCTCAAAGTGTTTGTAGCCGCATAGAATTCGTAACTTTGATTGCAGTCACTGTGTTAAGAATGGGCTAAAGAATAGCTAGCCTGCCATCTAACTGTCCTACAGTCTACCGGGAAATAGCTTACTAATTTGGAGCCAATACTAACTGGATTCCCTATACCATAACCAGTTGACAATACTGTGATACTATAGTCTGGACAGATTTTACTTCTGATGTAAATTGCAGCCATTTTTTCATTTGTTCCTCGTTTCGTTGTATTGTGTTAATCTGAATATCTGCCAACAGCTGTCTCACAGGTTTGCAACATGAATATGTTCCAGGCTTATTCTGTGTCAGGGTTCCTGAATCTCTCAAATCTTGTTTAATTTCATTCAGTTCTGAATTTATTTTGAAGACCTGCATGACATAAGACAGCAGTTCAGATACCACAGAATTGTCTGAACTGTTGCATTCCTTTGGGCTTTTCAGCATACATTTCCTGATTCAGATATAGTCTGTATAGTTAGAACCTTTCAGTTTTTTGCAGTACAATTTTGACTAAGTAAATAAACATTTTTTCAGTTGGATTTTACTTCTACTTAAAGGACTATTTAGACTGGATAATTATTGATACTTAACAGTCAAACATTTTCTGACTGGACATCTGGTGGTATTTTTTATACTAATAGCACGTTTGGTTCGATTGTGTGTTTCCCTCCTTCAGCTGGATTGTCGATTTGTTTTCAGATTGATATTTTATTGCTGAAGCCAAGTCACAAAGAAGGTACAAGGTTTAATGCTCAGTGACCATGATTCAAATACTTGTCAAATCTGATTTCACGATCCGCAGATCCTTGTATGTTGGGATGCAAACAGAACCCACTGGTCACCACTTATTAGGACAGTGACTGCTGAATAACAGCACAGTCAGCCATCACAGCAGACTGTTACTGAATGTTCACAAAGTAAATCAGTGACACCACCAATAAGTAGCCAGTGATGAACAGTGCCCCTGGCATCTAGCCTCGCACAAATCTTCGACCTATTCTTTCTCTCATGGCCTGTTCTTTCAACCTCCCATTAAATGAGAACATGATACTCTATTCAGTCTTAATCTTTAATAACTGACATTTCATCTACAATTCATGTGTTTTGCACTGTATATTACACACATTTGGCTGTTACATTGCACAAACCAGCATGATCAATGTACTTACAGTGAGAGATATCAGTTGTGACAATATATTCAGTTACAGCTACTTGTCAGTCCACTAATTCTGTTTTACCATTTTAATACATTTCAGTACATACTGCCAATGAAATATTTCTGAACTCATTCTTCGATTCAGAGTGCTTGAGTGTACTCTGCCTTATGATCTGTAACATACACATGTATTAACTCAACTTAAAAATGAAAGAATTAAGTATGTAGTGTTTGAAACTCATAAAAGGTTTGATGTGTAGGAACAAAACAAACCTTTTGTCATCACTGTTGTAGTCTTGATACTACACTGACTTATTCTGAATATGTCATGATCGATACTTTCCCTCAAGTAAATAACTCATTTTTCAATACAAATTGTGAAACAGATGTCTCAATTCATGTACATTTTAGGGGAAAGACTATGTACCATAAATGTGTTAACTACTGCCTGATACATTGGTATTTTTACAAAAATGTATTAAAAAATCTTCTTTCTCAATACTAAAGGATATCATTTGTGAAAAGTAAAATAAAATATAAGACAAGCTTCACTGTTTTCACATCTTCCAAGGTTTCAAGACCTGTGGAGATTCAGATTATATATATATTCTTTATTACAGAAGTGTAGGCCATCGGCCCATAACTACAAAAGTTGCATGGTGTATGACAAAACATGGTGTATAGATTCAGATTCTAAAGATGTTCAAGGCCTCAATGATGAGAAAGCACTAAGCAAAAAAATGGTGAACACTAATACTTGTTCATTATGTTCACTAAAGGGATGAAAACATGTCAGCACTTGGCGTGAAATAAATAAATTGCAGTAAACATTCTGCACACTTGTGTAAAGGTCCCATTGTCTTGAGCATTTGTCATGCTTATCACAGGTCTATTTCTTGATGTCCATATTTTGTACACCTTCTTCTAAATTTTTCTTGTCTTTGCTTTTTTTCTGTTTCTTGTTTTCTTGTTCATCAATTGGAGCAGGTTTCACAAATGGTATTTTCTCTGCATATACTGAAACAGAAAGCAGTACATAAATAAACAAGAAGACTCACAAAGTGTACATGTACAGACTGTTTCATAAAAAGAGAGAATAATTATTACAAAGAACGCTAAAATGTAAGGCTAAATAAAAAAAAAGTGAAATGTTTCTCAGGCATCAGTGGATCATTTTTGTCTTTGCACGTAACAATTTCTTATTGCCATTTAAGAAAAATAATTCTGACTTGGCCACTTCCTGATTAAACATTTGTCCACTATTAGAATGAAGTAAGAATGAATGGGACTGAATGGGACTGAATATAACACGTGACAACTTCCAAAGCTGGATTTCTGAGTGAAAAGAAAACAAATATTTTCCTCCCTCATCAGCTTTTACTCCATCAAAATTTTTTTAAAATCCTCCCGCCCTCGTCACTTTTTTTTTTAAAATGTGTCCCAGAAACATTTATTTTTTATTCTTATTTTTTTCTTAAAATGTAATGTCTGCAACATTGTCACTCATACAGGTGCAAAAGGAGAATGATTTACTTGTCACTATTAAATTTTTAAATGATTCACTTTTAAAAGTCTAGCCTTTCAACTGCCAACATACATGAGCTCCTGCTAGTAAATGAATTGTTTCCATTAGTCATACAGTAACAGTAGCCATGACAACTTATGACAGGTCATTCCTAAAAACTACATAACTTACTTCTGAATCACAGTACAGTTACCATTTAGTTTGGGAAGTTGTCAAATGTAATGGAATATAACATATCAAAAGCAAAGAAGACTCATGAAATCTGTTTCTCCATGTAACCTTACCCTCTGGCATAAATCTGGCCAGGACCTTGGGGACAAGAATTCCATCCTCTGTCTGAAAGTTTTCCAGGATGGCACAAATGACTCTAGTTGTGGCACACATGGTAGCATTCAACATGTGTACATACTCCACCTGGAAAACACCAGCAAACACTCTTTAATATTACTTACATCAGAGTAGAAAGTACATGCATAATAACATTTTGATAATAGGACATGTTTATGTTTGAATAATATCATCAGTCATAGGCACACAACAAGTTTAGGCAATATGATGGTACACTGCTTCATTTCTGAGAGAGGCGGTGGGGGAGCCTTGTAATTAAAGCATCCGCTCATCGCGCTGAAGAACCAGGTTTGATTCCCCACATGGGTACAATGTGTGAAGCCAATTTCTGGCTTCCCCTGCCATAATAGTGCTGGCATATTGCTAAAAGACATATGAAGGGACACAACTCTGTATAGGGCCAACCCCAAGACCCTCAAGATAATGAGTAATATCTATGTCAATGTCAGTTGCTTGCCTAGCTTAATGGCCTACATCATTCTTTCGTGCAGGACAGATAATTCCTCATAACTCAATTGGTTTTCTCAAAAAAGGAAAACATGAAGAAGACAAACCCACAACTGGACCATACATTCTGCAGAATTTGTTGTGTTATGAATTGGGACAGCTTCCAAGTCATTAAAGGACTTGTCAGCATCTGTTGCTGAAATACACTTGCGGTCATGACCTTCATTCCTTACCTCCTGATTCATCTTCTTGGTCTGGCCAAATCTGATCTTGAGCCTCCTCGACTGGTAGTCTGTACAATTTGAACATGACACCAGCTCTCTAAAGGCACCAGACCCTGGGAACCATGCCTCCAGATCCAGCTTCTTGGAGGCAGCATTGTTTAGTTCACCTAAAAATAAGAAATATATGAATTAAACTGTCTTTCTCTTCATAAAATATGCCTTCAGCAATTTCAGCTTAAGAAAAATGTCTAATTCCTGCAATGCACAAACGCTGCATGAAAGTTCATGTTCTGATGTACATCCTACCTGAGACAATGTTCACCACTCGATAGGGAATGCCAAGTGACTGTGTGAAATCTTCAGCATTCTTAATCATTTCATCAAACATCTGCCAAGAGTAGTTCTCTTTTGGTGAAGTCACTACAAACTGCTCTACCTGCAATGAAAAGATATCAGAAAATATGAGAAGAAACTCTGAAGAATTACTACTACTTAATTGTTTTGAAACAAGTTGATTCTTCTCACTCCTAAGAGGAATTTGTTGCACTGACAATTTGTCACAACATGAAGAGCAAACACAATACATGGATGAAGAATTCCCCTAAGATTTTAACAAAAACAGATGACAGTATGTAGTATTAATCTGGCGACTAAATACCGCATGTGAATCCCACCTTTTCAAACTGATGCACCCTGAAGATTCCTCTTGAATCTCGGCCATGTGACCCAACCTCTTGGCGGAAGCATGTGGAGTACCCACAGTACTTCAGTGGCAGACTCTCAGTTGGAATCCACTCATCACGATGGAACGCAGCAATAGGTTGCTCCGAGGTTGCAATTAGATATTTCTCATCAAGACCACTGTCATCTTGTTTCTCACTGCTCTTGCCAATAACCTACATCGAGAAATGTCTAGGTTTAATGGCACAATCCAATGATATAATTTAAATTTTAAAAAAAGTGAATTTCATATTTTAAACTGTTGTTAAATATTGACACATACCTATGTTATATTTCAAAACCAACAGTACCTCTGGCAACTGTATGAGGACCTCAAGGAGGACTTAAGGCAGGTTGGCCAACCTTTTTACACGCGAAGGACTTACAATCTGACCCAAACTGTAGATGTGTATTAGCTGAGACACTGACCTTCCCATCATGAAGCTATCGAAGTGCTTCGAGTGTGGTACGTCTATGTTACCTATAGGAGGTTTGTCAGTTGTAGTACAATAACTTTGTTAAATGGGGCCTGTAATATCTATGCAACACAAGTATAGGGAATGTGTACTCCCAGCACTGCATTGTCTGTCTACATACCACAGGCATAAGTGAGCAAGTTCAACACCACTTTTAGCAACATTCCGGCAACATCACAGTGGGGAACACCAGAAATGGGCATTACTTGAGCCTGCAACTTCAAATGACATGCAGGACTACACCAGCTCCCACAATGGATAAGGCCAGTACTTACAACAATGACCAGATGGACAGCTTAGACAAATTTCAGACTCACAAAAGTACCGCAACAGCACTGCACAATGTCCTTGTTTATTTAAACTTTCTTTACCTCCTACCACCCCACCAGCTTGAGTGGGACTACATGTCCCTAGTGGACACTGACCTTGTAGAGCTCCTCGTCGAACTGAGAGAGCTGAGCCACCTCCTGCATCACCTCCTTTCTCATGAAGAAGGGAGTGTACAGTGGAGTGTAGCCCTGAAGATGCAGCATCTGCATGGCATGGTTGATCAGGGCCTGTTCAAGAAAGACTAGTGGGCCCTGGAACGAGGACAGACTTCACTACAACTACTTGCAAACATTATATGTATGATTAATACATAGGTCATCATAGTAAAACATCATGCAACATAATCTCTGATCTGTTACACACTGTCTACTTTGACTCATGACAGAAAAGAAAAGTTCTGTTGCTATTTGATGCCAAGATGTCATTAAGTGATATGGTTTCATTTCTACTTTCTTTCTCTAATTTCTTGATCCCTCTTTCAATTTTATTGGGCTGGTTTTGTCATCGTGTTTTAGAACTAAGCTCAAATCTTAGTAAAAGACGTAAAAATCCCCTGTAATGTTAAAACAATGGTGACATTTGTTTCTATCAACATGGTGTATTTAAACAAGATCTTTATTAGAAATGATTAGTACACCTTAAGGTAGTATCCTCGTCCACCAGCTGTGACGGTCCCTCTCTCAGTATCGACACCGTCCACCATCACCACCAGATCAATGTGGGAATACTTCTTCTTCACTTCTGTTTCACCAAATGTACGTTCAATTCCATTCTCTGCCTGTGCACATAATTAAAGTCATATGTTGTAAAAGAACTGAAAGAACAGTTGTAACAGTGGACACTGTGTCACTTAGTCGAGGAAAACAGATCGTATACATTTGTACCCACCTAATGTGAAAAATTCTACAATATTCAAATTAACTAACCTCATTCTGCCATTGCAAACTTTCCTTTACATCCTTGAAGCATTCATGCAGAAGGATAAAAAACAATGTATCATGTTCTAAAAATCTATTAAATTTGAAACACAATGAAAATACTCAGAATAAAGATCACATGCAAATCTGACCTCATCATTGCTGACAATGCAGCTTTCATGAATCAAATTGCCAATTTCCTTGAGACTGTCATTCCGCAAGGTTTCCTCTGTAGCCAGATCAGCATCATTCTTCTTCATGGCTTCATCGATCTCGACTCGTACTTTCTTGATCTGGTTCACTGTCAAACCCTGTGATCAATGTAAAACTACAGTATTCCCGAGTGTCGTCAGTGATTCGTACATAATTGTGTTCATCTGATCTTTATCATATAGTTACCCTGTTCATTCATGTGAAAGTATTTAGTCTGGTTTCAGCATGTTCATCATAATTTACTTTATTAGATAATGGAACACAAGCAATTTCCAACCCTGAAAACAGACTGATAATGAGTCGTTAACTGGGAAGAAAGCCAAGATAATCGCACAATAAATAGTCTAGGTGTGAAACAAATGACTTAATTCTACTCAAAACTGTCTTGACAACATTTTGCTAGCACACTTGTTGAATTAAATGTTTTCAGCACAGACTGTTAAGGGTTGCCTACAGCTAGCTGTTCCTGTGTAAGACTATCAAGGTTGTCCAGGACCTCGGATGGAACTGCTGAATCATCACCCACTGCTTCCTTTTTCTGTGAAGAAAGACTGACATATATCACCTGTGTAATCATTGAAGGAAAACCAAGTTCTATGGAAAGTCAACTTCTTGCAATGGATGCAACGTTTCAGTGTAGGTACTTGATAAAGGTGTTACTGTTAGTACCGAAATGTTGCATCCGTTGCAATAAAGAAGTTGCCTATCCATAGATCTTCATCTATACAACTTCTAAAATGCCTTTCAAAGACGTGTAATCATTGTTTTCTGGATATCTTGTCATATTACCATACTGAACAAGTAAAAGGATCACTTTGTAAAGGACATATGAACATGGCAGTGGTAGACTTGAAAAGTTCAATGGAAATCACACCATATGCCTTTTTGTAACACAGAAACGACCATAAACATGAAAATATTTTATGCATGTAATTACTCTTCAGCAGGAAAGTACACATTCTGGTACATTTCTGGGTATACTCACATCTTGGATTCGAACCACACATTCAGAGTATGCCATACAATCCCCAGCTCACAAAGTGAACAATCTAACCCACTCTGACTACTAATTCAGGCCTCCTTTGCTTGTTATTCAAAGATGATGTCACAGATAGACTGATCATGGACTGTGAGGTAGTTGTTAGTTAGTTAGCCTATTATCATAATCATCATGTGTCAAAGTGCACAATCTGGCAGGATGAATAAATATCAAAGTTTTGGGGAATGATAAAACAGCTGTTTGGGTGTTTATAGCAGTTTGCCGACTTAGCTATACCAGCTTACTGTTGTTCTGTCACATACCCATGATAACATATACATACATACAATATACAAACCTTCATCTTTTCTCCAATAACCTTGCTACACATGTTCTTGAGCTTGTTCAGCAAATCTGCTCGGAACCTCACTTAAAGAAAAGAAACACACAATCAATAATAAGATACAGACCATTGCAGACAGCAAATCCGCAAATCCCAAAGTGACCTTATTTTCAATCAATATATTTTCTGTTTGTTATTTAACCTCACACTCAGCAACATTCATGCTATATGGTGTCTGTCGGTAAATAATTCTGGACCAGACAAATCCAGTGATTAACAAATTGAGCATCTAAACAGTTAAGGTACAATTATGTGTCTACTAAGTCAGTGAGTCTGACCACCGAATCCAGATAGTCACCTTTTATGACACGCATGGGCTGCTGAATACCAATTCCAACCTACATCTTCACCTGTATTGTGTGTCTCAGAAGATTAATTTGCACTATTCAAGTGTTTGCTCATCATGTTGAAGATTCGAGTTCGAAGCCCATATTTCTGTGTTCTCCGCTGTGATATTGTGGGATTATTGCTATAGGCCTTGTAAAAATATACTCTATCACTCACTCAGATTAATGCAACAGTAAACTGATCAATGAATCATGATTTACTCATTATAATGAAAACAAATACAGAATATATAGCAAACGAATGATCAGCTGTATACCATTATATACAAGGATCTTAAAATAGTAATAAACATCACTGGATCTTCTTACAAATAGACAAACTTCGCCTCAGTGTGCACGAACACACCATATTATACATTATAACCCAAGAAGGGCAAGATGTCTTAGGAATTAGTTAAACATGATTAGTAAGAGTAGTAACAGTCTACACATAATCTTGCACATGATTACAGTAGGTATGACGACATCACCTGTCACATAGTGTGAACTTAGCCTCAACAGGCAGATGTCAACTCCCAAACTTACGTTTCCGCCAAGCAGTGTCGTGGTCGACTACCTTGTCCACTAACGTAACATCTTTAAATCTTTTAGCTTGATTCTCCTTGATTTTAGCAGGGTCACCGCCCTTGTCGGCACGGAAGAGTTCAATATCTAACACCATGTTGACAAATGAAATAAAACTTCACGCAACGATCTGCCTGTGAGCCTTGCCGGTTCGCTTCTCCCAACGTGGACCACTACGCATGCGCATTTATGTTTTCAGCCTTGGGGAGGTATGATTATATTGAATTTGTTTTGAATGTAAACGAGAATTCAGAATGAAACACATATAAATTGGAAAGCATAAACAAATAAATATAAATGTTGAGAATTTTTTAAAACAAGATCTTTCGAAATCATAGTGACTTTGGTCTTTTTCTACTAGCACAAGTTGATAGTGCTATACATTCTCCATGTTGACGCTTTCTTGCATCAGCCAGATGTAGCCTTGCTGAAGGCTCTTATCGGGAACGACAATCCTGTTTTATATCGATTTATGTTTTTTATTCCGGGAGGGTATAAGTTCGTGGGTGCCATTCAAATTGCCCCAGCTACAAAATGCAACAGTAAATATGCCTTTTGTTCTTAGGAGTTACCGATGGAACATTTCTAAGAAATTTTACTTCCTGTAAAAACTTTTATATGAACAAATATAATATCAAATCTACAAAAACTATGCATTTATGGCATATTTTTAATCATATTAAATAAATCGGGTCATTTTGACTATTCTCTGGGGCAATTTGATCAAACACTCGGGGCAATTTGACCAAATATGCTTCATCCTTAGTTGAATCAGGGATAATCTACAAGAGGGATTGTTGCTTTCTTTACCATTTGTACTAACGTGTGCCACGTCATGATCCAGTGCACACAGTGACTTGGTTCATTCCCAGTGCAACTTCAGCTGTTTAGCAGAACTTCAGTCAATAATGGCAATAAGAAATTGAATCACTGATCTTAGGTTATTTGATTTACGTCTGCTTATAACTAATGTAAAGGGAAACTTCATTCATTCAACTAGTAGACACTGCGTTCCTGTGATCGTCTAACTGAACCTATTATGTTTCACTTGCAGACTTTATGTAAACTTATATAGAATAATATTTGATTGATGTATTTACTACGACCGATAGGAAATGTTCATACTGTAATGCAACTGAGTATTGCGAAATGCTTCGCGCACATCAGGGAAGACTAGTCATTTCGACCTGCTGCGCAACTCAGTTTGCTTATCACACATTATAGAGTACAGACAATACAGAACCGTGAATAACTCATTGGCCGCAAAGCCGTATGTGGAATATTTATGGTGTTTCACTTTTGATATATGTCGTATTGAAACGCTTTTGTTTGAATGTAGGGATAAAGAAATGTATCTAAATGCATATTATTACCTTTAAGAAAATATTGTCAATTCAATATTCTAATTTTGTATGTAAGCGAACATTGCATATCTTCTTTGGAATATCTGTATCCTAGTTATTATTTGATGGACTATACAATGTTTAAACTGCAGTGGTATTACATGAGGGTTACGTGAGTTGTACTTCTGTTTCTTATAATCTTTCGCCCCGTGAAGGTCCGGGGTGGAATAGGCCTTCAGCAACCCATGCTTGCCATAAAATACCACTATGCTTGTCGTAAGAGGCGATTATAACGGGATCGGATGTTCAGTTTCGCGGACTTGGTTGACACAAGTCATCGGTTCCCAACTGCGCAGATCGATGCTCATGTTGATGTTCACTGGATTGTCTGGTCCAGACTCGATTATTTACAGACCGCCGCCATATAGCTTGAATATTGCTGAGTGCGGCGTAAAACTAAACTCACTCACTCTTATGATCTTTCTTCTCATATAATGATAACCAGTCGAACACAGCATTCGGAAATCAGAATGTGCTCTTTCGATACGAGTGTACTTTTTTATGTGACAAGTCATGATTAGTTTTAATTGAAATTCCCAACATTTAATTGCAGTCTCGGGTATACAGCTTGCTGATTTTGCTGTCACCCGTTGTTATCCCCAGAGCACCAAGCAGCACGACGTCACTGGCATTTGAGGTGATAGGTTAGGGTCCCTTTTTATGTTTTTTCGACCGATTGACGTGACAACAGACGTGCTCGTGTTAAAGTCTTGGGTCTCAGAAACGCTGCATATTCACTACGAAAATTCAGCACAAGGGCATCCTCCGTGTACGACAATATCAGGCCACACCGTGCTCATGCCGTTGGTGATATTCCATAGAACATGTTTGGGATGTTGTAGGTCGCAGAGAACATCATAGATATCCTCCAGTACAAAATCCTGATATACTGGAACACGCAATGGGTTATTTTTTGTATGCCAGAATAATGTAAATGACCGTACTTGTTGATGTCATACGGCTGTATATGGCTATCAGCACTACAAAATGAGTCGACTTTTGCGAGGTTGTTTATCCGATTAAACTGTTGCTGTGTGTAATTCAGGACATCCATCGTCCAAATATTCCTGAAAACCCCTAAACTATGTAACCAAGCCATTTGAGACTATTTGTTATTATCCTATCTGCATTCTTTATCTTTGTCACCACTGCAGTGTACATATTCTTGTCAGCCACCCTGTTTCTCTTTGTCACTTCCAGTAATTACTGTACATCTGCATATGACATCTATGGCCTTTAGTGATCAAACCCCTTGGCTATGTCTGTCAACCAAAACCATACGCACACACACATCAACTTTAGAAGGAAGTGCTATTGTTTCTCTGTCTGTCCATCTCTGAGTCTTTGCCTGTCCACTGTTGTTAAAACCTGTGTATATATACATGTATGTTCACAGCTATACTGATGGTGGAGTCCGGTATCCCGACTGCCTGTGTAGGGACGACCACGAGCAGCGTTATGCCGCTCGTAGGAAAGGCCCTGGTGTTGAGCTGGAAGTTCATGTTTACTTGTTCATGTCATGTCTTGTGGAACTAACTAACGAAGTTTAAACACAACTAGGCTAAACTCTAGTCTCTGAAATGAACACATTTTACTGAAAAAACGTTCATAGTGAAAAACAATAATATAATGAAATGGAGCCTTACTTGAGACTTTCAGAGACTTTTCAGAAGCTGGAGGAAATCTAGACTTGCCACATTTTCTAGACTTGCGAGGGCTTTCTTGGATATATATACTTCAGGGTCTGTACGACAGACTAAAACACAACGTATTCGTCCGTCTTCGTCAACGTTCTCTTCATCAGACTCAACATGCCTTGTCTTCCTCAATATGTTCTTCGTCTTCATCATGACTTAATTCGAGAGTCTGCGACATTTTCCGTTCTTTTTGAGTTTAGATATTCCTTGAGGTTAAGGTGAGATTAGGATACGCCCCTTTTGTATAGTTGAATAATTATGATACTGTATTAACGGCACTCTGAATAATATACGGCTGTATATAATATCAATACACTGACTGGGGGAATATTTCTTCATGTTAAAACCAGAGATACTGTAACAGAATCT
Source organism: Haliotis asinina (assembly GCF_037392515.1). Taxonomy (NCBI): domain Eukaryota; kingdom Metazoa; phylum Mollusca; class Gastropoda; order Lepetellida; family Haliotidae; genus Haliotis; species Haliotis asinina. The sequence continues at coordinate 27,493,983 of NC_090288.1, read as the reverse complement.
TTTGTAGATTATCCCTGTAAAAACGTTGTATGAAGACGGTTGCTGAGCCCTTAAACCCCGACAGGTCTTAAGTCCGGCGTATGTATGGTCTGTATCCCTAACATATTAAAAAAAAATTCAAGTGTTTTATCGATTTAAACCACAAACGCGAGTCACTTCTCCGAAATATAGCCTATAACATGCTGAAGAGCAGTGAACTCAATGTGCCGCATATATAGATATGACATCATAACAGCATCAATCAGTTGTCACTGCCGCACATACGTATGTTTGTATGTGGTTTCCAGACGAGTTTGTTGTTACAGATCAGTCCTTGAGTACTCCCAAATACCTCTGATGGACAACAGCAGTCGTGAAGCTGCTTGATAGCCTTCCTGGCCGGTGCTATGTGTTATTTCTGTTCAATATCTGTAACTTGAGGTTCAGGCTGTTTGATAGAATCTGTGTCAACCGTGTTGTGAGCTGATTCCCTGCAGGTGTAGCCTAGTGGTTTAGGCGTTCGACCCAGGTTCCATTGCACTATTGTCACATTGTGTAAAACCCATTTCTGGTGTCCCCTTTTGTGATATTTCTTAAAAAAAGGGCGTAAATCTAAACTCACTCGCTACCATATCTGAATTTAAACCTTGATGTGAATGTTGTTTGTTTTTGGGGTAAGATAAAAGATGTTTAATGTCACGTTCAAGATTATATCACTTATATATCCAGGTCGATGCATGTGTGTAGCTGCTTGTACTAGTCTGACCTCATGACCATTGTGTGTCCCTTGCCCTTCAAGACATATGCATACATGCAGTTTAACAGGATTGATAATCCCGTCAGACACAGACTTTCAGCTGGACAGACCTTATCCACTTATTGCTGACTAGCCTGGTGGTAGGTGGTAGGGAGGGTGGTAGTAGGTGGTAGCCAATGGATCGACTCCACACTCTCCTCTCTTGGGTAGACACTTTATCCTCTAGAGGACAGGAGCCATTTTGATATGGTGTTACTGTCCCTGAACTGCATTATTTACCCTGAACGACAAAGCACAAAAGACACTGAAAAATTAGCCCGAGATTTTAGGGGGCTTTTATTGCAGATTTGCATCCATCTCAAAAGCGTTAACAACGAAACAAAAACGAGGGAAATCCATCTCTGGAAAATTCGCATGTCTGATTTTGCTGTTCCTTCCTGATGTATTTGAAATACTGTTCACAGCACAGTTAAACCCAACTCTCATTCATTTTCTGGGAAGAAAACAGAGAAACACATACATATTCCACAGTATTTATTTACAACAGTGACATCGATTATTATTAAAATGAGATATTCCATGTATATATTTGAACACTACCAGTATGTATGAATGACTTCATAAGTGGACATACCTAGCATTTGTTTTCTTCTGACGTTAACTCTGTAATACTTGACTTGCTGTTGCAGTAAAAGATGTACACAGCAGGAGCAAAATAATACTTCATACTGTATTATCACAATCATAAACCTGTGACATCGTGAAGCCTTGTGTTAAAATACAATCCAAATTAATTCAATTCCCAAACAACACTCTGACCATTTTGCTTCAGAAAAATAGATAAATAAAAATACATCGGTGTCAATACTGATTTGCATAATACAATCACAGACATGTACAACAGATATACGAACTGTTTTGGTATTGAAGGGAAGGCAATGACATGGGGAATGCTGACAGGTTATAGGCACATGCAGGAAGGCTGAAATGTACATGACATTGATGACAATTGTACATTTCACTACCGGGTGTGTAAATATACAAGTGCAGCCAGCATGTATGGATGCTTAATACTGTGTCAACATAAGGAATAGATAATAATGGGGACAAAAATAATTTTCTTGAGCTATTCACGTGTATCAATAATATTGAGCTTGGGCAAATATGGCATGGGAAGTGGAGGACAGTGCATGTCATTTTGGCTTGTGAAAGTTTCTTTAAGAGAAACTCTGGCTTAAGTCTGAAATGAATAAAACAACATGGCATGGGGTCACATCACACAACAACTACTTCATGTCAGACTTATACTTCCTCAAGCATTAATAAAAATATGAAATCTCTGTAGTTACTCAGTGTATGTCATAATGACATTTAACTTTTAATAGTTATAAAATGGCTTGTGTCAAATGTCAAGCTAGTCCTCATATGAAAGTGCCTTTTACAAATAGTACAAAATGAGCACAGTCATCCTTATTTTGGCATACAATGGCCAAAGTAAGAAAATTTTACTTAGGTATCACGGTAGATTCTTGGCATGGACCGATTTTGTGGCATGTGTTATAAGACGCTGTTGTAAAAATATATCACAGTAAGGGGAAACTACAGTGGAAGCTGTCTAAACCGACACTCATTTGGACTGAATACATAACACAGTTTAGACAATGTGCTGGATTGTAGAGCTGATGATAAATGTTCAAGTCATGGATCTGACTAAGATTTCATGTCGGTGTCGACAACTTGCCAGATTGGACAGATGACGGATTGACAGCTTCCACTGTAGTATTCTACATATGTACAGAAACTCAAGCATACACTTGTTTCTACTGAACCAGATATTTTTCAATAAATGATTGCAAAGCTTTGCAAAGGAAGTGACACATTGTAATATATTCCGTCAGATGTGGAGAAACAGAGCGCATGAGTTGTGGAGTATATGTCTTGCAGCATGTTCTGCATTCCAATGTTAAAATAAATTCATATATATATATATACAGTCCTGTTTTTGTTTGTGGTTAGGTTAGAAATTCCTCACTTGTATGACATCATGGTAGGTTCATAAATATGTGTCAGATATATTCCTTTAAAAGATAAGTCGAACTGATTTTGCTTAACTGATTAGTCATCATGTATGTCTCATTACAAAATTAGATCATAATATTGATTAACTGCTTACAAAATACTACAATATTTTAAAGCTTTAAAATGCAACCCTAGTCTACACTTATTTCCAGCACCATACATTCCTCCATGCACACGATTTGAGAAAATAAGAAAGTTTAAATTTCAATGGGTTTAGGCACAGGTTTCCTGATATGTCGCATAGTTGAACCAGCTTCATTTGGTTTGAATGGAGCATGAGAGCCATATGGACGAGGTATTGGCAGTTCACTATCATCATCAGGAATGTAGGCATTAGGTCGAGGTTCGGCAGTTGTGTACAATCCTCCAGCCAGCTTGTACTGTTCCTCCTCTTCTTCTGCCTGGGAACATACAAAGATGGTGGTTTAGTGTTTATTTTTCACAATAATTAGAATCAAGACTGACTAAGTTGGCAGTGTTTTTGTTGAAGGTAAAATTAGGTTATCAATAACACACTGATTGCCTGTCGTTTTGAGTGAGTTTAGTTTTATACCAAAAACAGCAATATTCCAGACAATCCAATGATCAACAGCATGAGCATTGGTCCTTCTGAAGCGAGGGACTGAGAAGTTCTATTCCACCTAAATAGGCTGCAATTAATAAGTTACATTTTGGCTGGCCTCAGGAGGTCAGTGCATAGTTTAATCTAAATCACGTTATGTAGTCAACATCTGGTTCATAAACAACAAAGTCTCTGCAATTCATAAGTTTTGCTCAATTGAGAATTTGTAGAGCATGTCTACAATCAGCTGGGAGATTCTTGATTATTGATTAGATGTCTTGACCTGGCATCCCCAAATTCGTTCAAAGCAAATGCATGTGATCAAAGAGGTGGAATCTGACTAGTCACTGGGAAGGACATAGAAGGGGCATAACGCCAAATAGACACCGTGGTTATAATTCTTATCACATCTGTCCATAATCCTTTTCAATGCAAAATAAGGGAATGAATTACCGTTTTTTTGATAAACCACTTACATTTAACCACTTACATTTAAGCTCACTTGTGCTGCCATGTATTGAAATGCAAACTTGAATATAACATCCCTCTGTTCATCATCCCAAACAGAATATCGCTTGATTGTCAGTACACCCAAGATCACAAAATCTATGATGTTCAGCTTACATAATTAATATTGCATACACAACAGTACGGTTTAAAGACATAATATATTCCAGTGCCCTATGACCCCAACAGTCAGCCACTCACAGCTCTGATGTCATCCTTGTCCTGTATCCTCCTCATCTCATCTCTGACCATTCGCAGCCATTCTCTCTCTATCATCTCAGATGGTGGTTCTCCCTTCTCCATCCTCATGTAGCATTGCTCCAGCTCTGTCTCCTGACCTCGCAGCTGCTGCTGTAGCTTCATGGCGTTTGCCTGGTTCATTGACAGCTCTGACACAAGCGCCATCATCTTCCGCGTTGTTTCCTTGATCCTTGCTTGCACATCATTAACCTGTACAGAGAACACACAGTGAATGCTGCTGCACGCTGTTGTCAGTAATAATACAAACTTGACCCTTGATATTAGAAATAACAATTGGTCAACATGTCAACTTTGTTCTAAGACCATTTATTTCTTTATATTTTCATGTAATAGCAAGGAATGCAATTAAACACCAACCTTCTTGGCTAGATCTAGGGTGTCCTGTTTCCCGACCTCAGCTTTTCCCCGGATGCGGTCTGCTAGTCTGTTCACCTGTTCAAAGATGAGGTCTTTTTCCAGAAGCTGTTCTTCTTTCTCAGCTAATCTCATCTCGAGCTGAAAATATGAAGGCAATATGTAACATCAGAACCCATAATCCCCCAAACTCTGGAACACAGAATGCTATGTCTTCAGATTCAGAAGCAGAGTTATCAAATGGTGATGCACATGATATCTACCAACGTTATAGTCTGGAATGTTAGATAGGGTGCTCCCTTACATTAGTGCCATAGCAGTAGAACATACTTCTCTGAGAATGACTTGTCTGAAAATAACTGGAAAGTTAAAATGACGTTTTCTCTATATAAATGTAAAATATAAGTACAACATCAGGGCCCATTCCTCCAAGTAATTGTGACCCTATGCAAGTCTTAAGTCTATAGTTAAAGGATGGGAGTTACGTTCAACTTAGTGCTATGATCACCTAGATCACCATCACAGATCAGTTTAGACAGATGCAACAATTTAGCCTATAAATGTCTCAATCTGCATATCTAGTCATGTGTCTGTGCCTGTCGATGATATTAAATGAACAGCAACATGGCTTTCCCTGAAATCACAATTTAAAAAAATTTACCCTTCCTTGAATGGGAACTTTCATACAATAAAAGACATATTGTCCAGTTACTATGATAATTTCATTTTACAAAACCTTTTGAAGCATGTTTGAGTGGCATTTTAGAAGTTGAGGTGTACAAATAGGACAAATTGTTATGAATAACAACTTCTTAATTGCGTGAGTGCGATGTTTCGATACAGATTCTTGTACCATTGTCAAGCAGGAGTGATGCATGAAATGAAGAACATGTTTATATATATACTAATTAAAACAATGAGATAACATAATATACAAAGAAAACACAATTCACCAATCTTGGCATTATGTTGCTCCCTTTGTCAATTGTGTTTTCTTTGTATATTATGTTATCTCATTGTTTTATTAGCATATTATATATACATGTTCTTCATTTCATGCATCATTCCTGCTTGACAGTGGTACAAGAATCTGTATTGAAACATCACACTCACGCAGTAGAGAAGTTATTATCCATAACGATTTGTGTTTTGAAGCCTTGAAATATTTCCATGATTGGAAAACCACCTGCCACTCTTACCTCCTCCACTTTAGTCTGTATCTCTGCTGGAGTTGGGTCATGACCCTCCAGGTATCGAACTCGGGTCTCATCATACGGATTTTCCAGGTCCTTCTCCAGCTCCAACATCCGGTCCTGACACTGCTGCAGCTGTAACACAAGACATCACTGACTAACACATGACATCTGACTAACCCAAGACATCACTCACTAACACAAGACATCACTGAATAACACAAGACATCACTGAATAACACAGGACATCACTAACACAAGACATCACTCACTGACACAAGACATCACTCACTGACACAAGACATCACTGACTAACACAAGACATCACTCACTGACACAAGACATCACTAACACAAGACATCACTCACCGACACAAGACATCACTCACTGACACAAGACATCGCTGACTAACACATGACATCACTAACTGACACAAGACATCACTCACTACGACTATGACAATCATGAAGTCCATGTTGGCGTATACCGTAACTAAGTAAAGATTATAATGCAGAGATATATGAAACACATCTTACAAAGCAAGTTTCAAGAATTATTGAGGATTAACAACACAGCTTGACCTAACATTCTTCAGGTTTTCTCACCTGGATCTGGAGAGTAACAAGTTCCTGCTCAAATGCTCGTTTATTTGGCTCCATTTTCCTCATGACCTCGCGACCCCTTTTCTCCTCATTCAGCTGCATCTTGAGGAACCTGATCTCTTCCTCTCTTGCCTTCAGCTCCACTTCTCCGTTACGAACCATCTGATCTGAAGACAAGAACCACATATAGTGTTTAGCTTGCTGAGTTGAATTAATTATCCTCCTTGATGCACAGACATGTGCATCTTGAAACAGTAGATACTGTATTGCATTTAACCAAACATAAGGCACTCTAACTATGGGTCATTGTGAATACACATACTCCAGATGTGTACCCTTGGTTGATGGCAGTCCATTTCCGCAGTCCATTGTTGCAACTGTATGTCATTAATCATAGTTCAACTGACTGTGAGTATTGTGCAAAGCAACATACCTGTTACTGAGTGTTCTCGTTTCATATGTAACTCAATCTAATATCCTTGGGTACATTTCGGTATTCAGATTTTGCTAGGGTGTTCTTTAGTATACAGAAAAGTACCTGGTGTACACATCTGTAGTACCCATGCTGACAACGACCCGCTTCAGTCTAACTAAACTCATGGCAAGATCAAATGATTACACAGTATGTCACATTCTTCTTACCCAAATGAAGGTTTAGAAACAAGACTCCCCATGGAGCTGCAAATACACACAAACATAAGGTACAGTGGTTGGTACTCACCTTGGATGTTTACCTTCTCGTAGAAGATGCATACTTCTTCATTCCTTTCAATCAACTTAATGCCTCTGAAAAAGTAGAGAGGGAATGTTAGTGGCTATGATGATGTGTCATATTCATAAATTTACCAAAAACATACAAGTCTTGTCTACCATGGCTAATGAAACATGGCCGAAGTACAACTATGAACTCAATTTCATGTTTTGCAGATCTTTATAGGGAATGAGGACCCAACTGGTTGATATATATAGTTAGTTTCTATCTACAGCTTGTTTCAATAATCCACATTTGATTACTTACAGGCTGCAAAAACATAGTTGTGTATGTGTTTGATTTGGGTAACCAGAATTTTACAAGTTTACCATATTTCTATCAACCAGGTTTAGTCAATGATAGCAAAACATCCAGTGGTGAGTAGGTATGGACAATTGAGCTCAATAAATCAGTTAAAGGGGCACTAATGCGGAGCAATTTCCGTGGACTGGTGTAAACTTTTGTTATTGTTTTTCTCCCGTGAGTACCCGGATGATATCCCAGAATTCGTGACTGGTTCGTGACCTCTGCTGCGCAGTCCGTAGGCGCAACTGATAGTTTAATTATAGACAGATCAACTGAGGTGAAGTCATTTTTTACTTCGCTACAAATGTATTATGAAAACAAATGAAACACTTTGAAGGTTAATCATCTGCCAGTGGTAGAAATGGTAAAAAACTATTAGGACGGAAAAATAACGAAGCCAATGAACGTCTCTATATTTTGCCTCATAACCCTAATTAGTTTATTGTCATATTTGTATGATTCTGAAAATTAACAAAAGAACACACGATCTGCTTATACTCATAGTAAATTTCTAACATAACAGCAACATTTATACATTGTATAGATTGCCAATGTGGATCCTATTTCACACACATACGCGATCTAGTGTCTGTTTTCTGTCATACAGATTCTGCTGAATGCTACAATAAATATATTAAAACAAAATGCAAATACTGAATGTAAAACAGACTAATTTTATAGCAACAATGTCAGGCTACTACCTTGTTCAGGAGTGTATCCATCAATATCCACGTAAAAGAAATCGTATTCCATTCATCTGCAGCTGGTAAATAATCCTGCTCTGTGTCGCGTGTCTTACAACTGTCTCATTTGCGAAAAAGTAACACATCGTTTCACGTCTTTTGTTGGTGAAAACCAGATAAACCTCTCATTGGTCTCCCAAGATAGCACACCTGGCAACTAATTGTATGATGTCCACTATTCTAAGTAATTTAGTTAACCAATAATGAGCAATCAATCAATCAACGCAAGGGTGGTTAATTCTTTGAAGGGAGCATGTTGTTTTTGCACTCACACTTTACGACAGGGTGTTGTCATCTACACACTCTGCCTTTTGACAAATCCGCTAGAAGATAAAAGTAATTAATCAATCAGTGTGTTATCGGTTAATTCTTTGATCGATGTTTGCTTTTGTAACTCAGCTGATAAAACCTCTTGCATCACTTACATGCACATATTACATAACGTACAATACATTTGCCATTACAGACCTTAATTTATAATGTTGAGTATTTACTGCAGACAGGAGAAATGCCAAATGGGAACCTTTGTTGAGTAACCGAAGTGGTGTTACTACTAATTATACCTGTATAAATATCATTAAGGGAATGATGACAAATAACACGTGTATTTACACCATCAAGCGCGAGTTACAGCAAGGAAGATGTAATCTCTGTGTCGCATGCAGCCTGAAAACCCTTATGGGCCGAAACTGTTTTGAGGATACCAACGGAATTTCGTTACATAAGGAATACACACTGGCATTTGCTGTGTACTTTGGTAAATAGGTGAAATAAGGGGTTTTTTACGTAAGAAAATTTTCAGATTTCTCTACCAAAGGCAAAGTCATCGTTTTTTGTTTACGAATTCAAATAAATCAACTTTGTGTTTTTATTATCATAAATAAGAAACCATTGTAGCTGCCATAGCTACCAAAATTTACGTATGATATTTGCTATCACAGCTCAACCAACACTCAAAACTACCTAAATATAAAGCTTTGCAATCTTCCGTACTGAAACAAATGGCTTGCTACGTGCCTGTAGACATCATATTTTGATGTAACATGATTAAATATCGAGGTTAAAAACGCAGAAATAGGATCAAATTGGATCAGTAACTATACCATCCAAGCATCCTAAAAGTACTACACTGCTGGGATATTTGGTTACGATCGGACAAGGAATACCATGGATATTTTTAAAGAAATGGCATAAGATGGACATCCGGCCTCCAGACTGTTTAGGTGAAAAAATTCTGCTGATATGGACAGGAACCCAGTTCCTTTGTCCGTCACGGTCTAAGGAGCGGGCGCTGACCAAATTGCAGTTTGGTTTCATAGTTAGACCGTTGGCGAGAAACATTATTCGCTCCGCATCAGTGCCCCTTTAACATTCATTAGCTGATGTTGGTCAGGCAAAGATGACATTAGTTACATTCGGTCAAAATGCTGTCAACTGGGTTGTTTGAATGGAATTTAAACAGTGACATTGTGGATTGCTGTGAAACAACTCCCTCCTCACCTGTCGTTGCGATGCTGCACTGCTCTCTCATATCGCTTCCTGAGTCGCACCATCTGCTCCTCAGCCTGGTTGATCATCAAGTTCAGTTTGGAGATGTCCATCTTCTGTTGCTCTTGCTTCTCTCTCATTGCCTCCTCAACCCGCTGTTGTTTAGCAACCTCCTTTCGCATACTGTCACGTAGTTCAAGACTTGCGCGGTGCTTTAGCCGATGCTTCTGAAGTTGTCTGGTGAAAGCAAAGGTTTCATCAACAAGTGTAATATATCTGTCCCAGCTGTAAGGGACATTATAAGAAAACTTTCCTCTTGTTAATAATACTACCCAGGGGAACAAATGAAACTAGTGTCTGATGAACTGATGTAGGTGGTGTCTGTCTTCGGCCCTTGTTCACCTCTTACCTGTCCTTCTGCATGACTGCTGTACGGAGGATCTCAATCTCATTCTGTAGGATCTTGATCTTCTCCTTCATCTCAGCTGCCTTCTGGGTGCTGGTTTGGATGAGGTTCACACACTTGTTACGCTCATTCTTGATGACGTCATACAGCTTGGCAAACTCCTTCAGTCTGAAGTACCATTTTAACAGTTAAACACTGACGAACTAAGAAATAAAAGATTTGATCACCACAACTTTTGTTTAAAAATTGCATAATTATATATAAATGCACTATATTTCCACAAACATAGATCTGTAAACCAAAATAAGTACCCTGGGATATTAGATACAAACTTCCACCAACACTCATCAATGACCTACACCTGACCTCTTAAGTGACAAAATATGTAAATATGAAGAATCAATGCATTGTAAAGCATAAATTGACATACATACTCTTAATTAAAGGTGTGTGTATGTGTTTGGGTGGTGTTGGTGAGTGGGTGCCGAGAAAAAGAAAGAGGACAGAGTCCTACATTCAGCAGATCCTATCATGATAAAGGGATACAACTCTGCACCCCTAGACTATCCTTGACAACAATGCATTCACTCACTTCTGCTGCATCTCCTGATGTTTCTTCTGGTGGTCCTGAATCTGCAGCTGTTTTGTTTTCAGGTCCTCCACAGCACGATGGAAGCGCATCTCTGCCCTCATGAAGTCTCGTGCCTTCTGCTCTCTCTCGTCAGCCTAGTAAACAAACACAGAGTTTGTAAAACATTCAGTTCTCCAAGAGAACTTGCCTGTTTCAATAAAAGATTGAAGTATAGACATTTTCCAATACAAATAATAATAAAAACATTTCTCACAAGATCCTATTGAACAGACAAACATGGTTCAGACTAACCTTTTTTCAGGAAGTAAATATTTTCGAAATCATATCACAAACGAATGATTTCTGACAATTCATAGAAATATTCAGAGAGACAACCATCATGACTATATACTGACCTTGATAGCTGCGAGTCTGGTAAGCTCTACGACTTCTATGCGCAGATCGCTCTGCTCAAACAACAGGTTCTGCTCATCAGCTGCACTGGCCTCAAGCTTCACATGCTCCACAGCAGTCAGGGAGTTCTGTAAACAGTCCCAACAGGGTAGTCAATGGACTGTTGATGCTAGAGTAATTCTACAAATACAAGACAAAATGAGACATATTGTAAAGACAAAAGATTTCCCAGGTCCCATTCTTGTACAGTGGAAGTACTTGTCCGGACTGATGAAATAATCATGTTTAGACAGCATGCTAGATTGTACAGTGTGGACTGAACCAGGAGATACGATTTCTGACTTCAAATGCCTGAATGATATCTCAGTTAAGAGGTTGTAGAACAGATGTGGTGTTTGTAGGTATACATTTGAGTGTAACATTGATAAGTGAAACTCTGTGGGCGTGGCTTTGAGTGTTATCCTTAAACAACACGGTCATCTCTCTAGTACATCACTAATTACATGTACATGGATTCAAGTATACCCATACTGAACTAAGATTAATTTATCTTTGTCCACAACTGTGTAGTTTTAATGCAAGATTAATTGGTGACATTACACACCCGAGTGACTCCTCGCCTGCCACATGCTGGCTTAGACAGCACTGATTACTGTATGCACAAATATTCTGTCAGCTCATTTCACACCAAGATCTGGAATTCACAGCTGCCAAATTGCAGGGCTTTTAAATAATAATAAATGTTCTAGCCACAGATGGGACTGAGATTTTAAGCCGGTGCAGACAACTTGCCAGATAGGACAGTTGCTGGTTTAGACAGTTTCTGCTGTATTTGTATTTTGTAATTTTTTATTTGATTTAAACATATGCTTGCAAAACTGAACTGAACTATCTGCAATATAACTAACCCTTCAAAAGTTGTCTAATCACACACATTCTCCAATCAACAAAAAGAAAAAGGCTCATTAAACACATTTATACTTGTTGTTACCATAACTCTACAAAAAGTACAAGCCTTTCTTTAATATTGAGATTGACACCCAATGATAATGGGAAATGCTTTTTACCCTTCACTTCCACCTCAGTCACAGCCCAGACAAGTCACTGACAGCAAATGAAACATTTGACATACTTCTTTACTGCCAAGGTATGTCTGTTTAATTAAATATGTATTGTGTACGTTACAAAAGGTTATTTGGTTGATACAAGAGAGATTTAATAAACTGCAGAATCTCAAAGACATATTGCTATTTGAATATGGTTATGACACTTTTTATCATGCATATGTATGTGTATTTATGATAGTATTGTATCAGGATGTTTGGTATTTTTGTATGCTATGCCAGATCTGTAAATATGTACTGAAAGTAAAATATGTCATATTTGTGACTTCACTTTCTTAGTAAAGCACAGATTCTAGTACTTTTGTTGGGTTGAATTCAGTCAGGCACTTAACTGCCAGAACACAACCTAACATTCTCAGCCACTGGCAGTCGTGGAAGAGTATAATATGACTTTCACCTACAGGCAATACTTCTGGTATGTTTCAACATCATTATGTAAATATATACAGTTATCTAATGATAAAGTTTACATGTTGTAAGATTTCACCTCTGTATATCTGGACAACTGTAGTGTAAGGTAAGAGTTCCCCCTGTAACCCATGCTTTACATTTATTCTATATATTAGGTGTATTTTGAGGGTTTAGGGTTAGGTTTAGCATTTGGATTTAGGTTTAGGGTTTAATGTTAGGCTTAGCCTTCTTACAAAAAAAAAGAAACTCAAACAGGGCCAAATTCTGAGGCACAGAATGATTGAATGTAATTATAAATGTCAGTGTAAGAGTTCCGCCCGTACCCCATCACCCCAATCAAAAACCCAAATTACTAACTGGCATGCATACCTGACCTTAAACATGCATTCAGTAAACTAGAACACATGTAAAAAACAATCAGTGAACTTCAGTGTTGGAATAATACACTCTCCTGGTGCAAACTGACTATTTAAAAAGCGGGGGTTATGGGTGGAACTCTTTCTCCAACAACTACTGAGTCAACAAAAATACAAATCACACCCACAGCCATGTTGGCAGCTTTATCAAAGATGAGCACATAAATATGCCTCATCTACACACTGACCTGTTGAGCAAGAGCTCTCTTGGTTTGTTCCACCTCCTTCTGAAGATCTTCTCTCTTCTTCACCAGAGAGCCATCATCTCGAGGCAGTCCATCAACCTGAAAAAACATGTTTTTTTGTTTTCTGTTTGTATAACGAATATACCTACTTTCTGTGAACACTACTAATCACAGTACGAGCTCTGGCACCACGATTTACCACTATGTGTAACCTTATATTGTGTAAATGTAAAATGAAGGCATTACTTTTATGAATATTACTTTTTAAGCATCACTATAGTGCCATGACTTATCAACATGTATAGCCCCATGCCATACCTCTGCAGACTGAATATTCCTCACAGTATGGACTGTGGCAATACGATTTATCAATATGCCTAACCATAATATCATCTATGTAAAATCATTGCAGAATGAATGTACCTACTCTTGTGAATAAAAATAATGGGAAAAAAAACCAAAAACATTTCTATAATGACAGCCCTTCATGAAACATGTTATTTGTAGCACTGTACTGGTACTACTAGCACAAAAATTGCTACAGTGTTTCAGAAGCTGGTGACATGTTGAAAGACTTGACAAGGCAATTTCCGCATTTACAAGCAATCAACAGTCTTAAACAGTGTATAAGTGTATGAATAATGATACATTATTGACTATGTATCTTAAGTCTGTTACCTGTGATTTGATCTTTTCATGGATAGACTTTGTGTGGTTGAGTGATTCATCAGCCACACGGAGCTGGAGTTCAGCTTTCTTGAGGTTGCGGAGATCACGATCCTTCTCTCGACTCTTGCGGGAATGAACATCATGAAGATTTTTCTTCTCCAGATGAACATGCCTCAAGTTCAAGTCTAGTGTTGCCCTGTACACAAACAGTCTGATGACATCTAGTGTATGACATAGTGTACCACATTTACCAAGAAATTTTGTGTGTGCAATATTTCCTTTGTAGGTTTCAACAGGTTACAACTGTAGACCTCCTTGATTATCCAGGAGATTACATTGCCATGTCATATACCCCAGGCCCATTATCTATGACAGTTTCATCTTCGATGTAATAACTCACTACTTTACAATCTGTACCTTCTCCCGAATTCTCTCATACCTAATTAGTGTTAGAACCACATAGAAGAGCATTTTCATGTGTTGCAAAATTTGAATCTGACTAAAAATGAGGCAATGGTAGTGATTAGGTCCAGGGTGGAAATGGCTTATTCCATATAATTCCATTGTTGTTGCTCATAAATGATATTTTGTGAATGGAACTGCCTTTCAAACATTATGGCTCATCTGGGAATTCAGCAAAAGTAATCAACACTTAGCATGACTGAGTGCTTTAACAGACATGGTTCAGTTTGACACTTTCTCAAATTCCATGCATATAGTTCCCGCAAAGATAAGTTTTATCAAACATTTGAACTGACCATTCTCCCAATACATGTACGAACATTGTACACCGTGAATAAGAAGTTAAGCTCCACCCAGTATATTTTGCAAAAATATATGTTGGCGCATAGGAAATCTTTCAGAAAAACCGAGCTATCATAATTTGGTTCAGTACTTTCAGTTCAAAAACAAAATCATAATGGAAATTATCTTTTACTTTCAACAGGATGCATGCGCTTTTGGAAACAAGTATTTTGATTTCCTCAAAAGATTACCTTCTCTTGAAAAGTGAAAATCAGAAATGACTGATGATTGTCACATGATTGTCAATTTTAACAAGTGAAACCTACATTTAATAGTCTTGTATAAGCACAACAGGAATAGTTATTTTGATTTAAAAAGCAGTGTCATCATATCTGTAACGATATTTCCTTTAATTGTAAATTCAAATGATTATGACATCCCTAAAACAGTTACCAGATGAACCTTCTCTATGTATGGATTGGTCTTCCCAATTAGTTCAGCCTAAAATTTCCACAGCTTCACATCTTAGTTTTGAAATAGGCTGGCGCTTAACTTTTTATTCTTAGTATATATATCAAGGAAAGTACCTGTTCAAACAGTCTGTTACATATTTCTATCTGCAAAATACTTTGGTCAGTGTGGGTACTGGAAGAACTCTACATCTTTACCTTGAGTATGCTCACATGATTTGTGGCTATACCGTGCAATACACATAATATAACTATCAAGCACACATATATACACCTACCTATCTCCCAACAACATTGCTTCACGCTCCTTTGCATGCTCATAATCTTTCTGTAATAAATCCAGCTCTCTTTCTCTCTCGTTCAATATGGATCGCTGTTCTTCCAATTCAGAGTCAAATTCTAATTTTTCATCTTCCAACTTCCTTCGTTTTGTTTCCAGGATCTTGGATGCTTCATTTAGTTCATCATACTCGGATACTAAAGTCTTGAGTTTGTTGTCCATTTCACTGAAACACAAACAATATGATACCATTCTTCATAAACATTTGTAGTCACAATATGGGGCCAGTTGGAGTGACCTTTCCAAACAACTAACCAGTGTTAAACATTCCAAATTACAAATACAAGCATGTGATATATTGAGAGCAGCTATGACTTATTATCTGATATCTGTAGCTATCATTTACTAAAGCAGTTATCTGATCTAAGCTCATGACAAAATAAAATAAGTATGTCATAACCCAATGCACTTAAATGGAACTTAACTTTGGCTAGTGCACATGAAAGCCAAACATCAGTAAATTAGACCTGAGATAAAAATGAAATGGCATAGAATTGTTGTTGTTGCTACTCTCAGCGTTTCAATGATTCTGCAAAGTACTCAAGTTCTGCAAAGTCCAAGTAATACTTTAAATAATCGAAGGAAAATTTTTCTCGGTGAACGAATTTACCAAAATGCAGCTAACAGGCTGTGTGTTTTGGTACAGATGACAATGGAAAAAGTGTACCATGACACTTGATATGCATGTATGATTGGGAGAAATTTCTGGTGTTAATTTCGATGTATTTATTTCTTACAAGAGAGAAAGTAATGTGAAAAAATGGAATTCAGTGTGAGGCAAACATGAATCGACAGGATGAGGTTGGTATTTCCCATATCAAAATATAAACAGTCAGTATAAACATCCAATTTCAAGTGGACATTGTATTGCTGTCTGTGCTGTATATTGTTGTTGCTGTTTTTTCACTTGTTGTTTGGCATGTGAATATGTTTGAACATTCTGTATTTTTCTTGAAATCAAAACCTTCAAATATATGCAGTAAATGTTTCTAGATCTGTTGCAACAGTAAGAGTTTATTTACAGTTTACCTGAAACAGACTCATATGATGGTTCTGTCAGATTTTCATAATGAAATAAAACATCTGTTTTATGATATTGGCAACATTTGTTGAACACACTTTCCTCCAGATATACATGCATACATATACTGAGTCAAAGAGAAACTTCACATTCTTTCTTCAGGGCACTATAAAAGAACAACAGATGGTATGATGGTTAAATTGTTGTTACTGCATTCCTGAGAACTGTGTGATCTTCTCGATACACTGACAGTGCTACACTCAGTTCCATTAGGCAGCGTACACCGCCGTTCCAAAACACGGGTATACAGAATATCAAGCCACAAGAATAAAAATTTGAATGGAGATTGGCAGCCTGCAACCGATTTCGAATGGTCTGTGAGGACAGTCGACCTCTAAACATCTCAGCCCTGGTTCGTGTAGCCGGCAGAAATCTGTCACGTAGGAGGATTTGATGGTCTTCTGCTCGTGACGTTACACGTGGACCTTGAGCGATCAAAAGTGGTGCCAGTTTGTTGTAGATGACCTCGGAAGTCATACACAGTATGACGGTGGCATCCCATTTGCTCTTGTGACGTCAATAACTGATCTTCCTGCTTGCAATATGCCAACAGCACATTCTTCATAGCACATTTGACAATTGTGGCATTTAAAGTACCGTTAGAACTGTGGTTTAAAAGTGTTATTTCAGTTCTTGAGGCTAGTGCAAACACGTGCAAATTAAAAACTTTCGATGTGAAGATCACATGATTGACTGCACATGCAAAACCTGATTTGGCACTAACGTCATGGATGGGTTTGAGTGGGTTTTTCTAGAGTTGAAAGATAGGGATCCCATTTCGGATACATAGATGCATCATCACAGAAACAATCAAATTACATTTTGTGCAGTTTCTTTTTTGTATATACCTTATAATGAAACATTGATCTTCAGCATTCATATAAAATATCTCTTACTTTTTCTGTCTTGCAATTTTATCAGCTTCCTTGGCAATCTGTCCTGGGACAGTGTTTATCTGAACCAGGTCGCCCTGCAATGCAAATCATACAGGATATTAAACACACTTTAGAGAGAATAATAATGCCTGACTATTGTGCTGTGTATATGTAAATAAATGAAATTAATTTTTTAAATCCTGTAAATAATTGCCAGATACTGAAATAATGAGCACTTATATGATGCCATGCATCAGCCAAGTAAGTGAACTCAAGCCATAAGTAGTGTGCGAGATAGCCACTGGCCCACTAGCCAGTGGCTAGCAAAAATGCAGTCGGGCAAATAAATCTCCACTGTCACTGGCCTGACTGGCTGGTTAATTTTCAGGGGGTCATTTTGTAAATAAATCACTTTCTCTGACTTGTTAAGTCATAATACACTTTCAAATCATGCAAGATTATGGCCTAATAAAAATGTTCACCATATAAGCAGCTTAATGATGACATATTTAAGTTAATTTGAGCATATCAGACATGTGTTTGATTTCTTATTTGTTTTTGACAGTATTTTTGTAATCTTTTGTAATCTTTTAGGTTCTACAAAGTCCAGGATACTGAATTATTTTGGGGGCGGGTAACTTACAGGCATAGCTAGTTGGACCAGGTTGCAAAATTTAGAAACTATTTCGCACACTACCTCCTATGACAAGCATGGGTTGTTGACTCATTCTAACCCAGATCTGGGGCGGTAGGGTAGCCTAGTGGTCAATGTGTTTGCTCGTCTTGACGAAGACCTGGGTTCGATTCCCCACAAGGTTAATATGAGTTGAGCCCATTTCTGTAGTGTTGCCGCCATGATATTGCTATATTATTGCTAAAAATGGCATAAAACCATACTCACTCATACTAACCCAGATCTACATACATACTAACCCAGATCTACATACATACTAACCCAGATCTTATGCTTTTTTTCATCAGATCTTTTACTGTGTATGACGGTTAAAGCATTTACCAACTAAATCAACATTTTTTATTCCTAGATATATCTCTGTTCCCATACTTGTTGAGTTATAGACCATGCTACTAGTACATCACAGGAATCAACACATATACGGCTGGTAAAAGGTTGCTAAAAACAACCTCTACATTTCTAGTACAAAACTACAACATTTACCAATAAAAAAATGTGCAAAACATAAGCAATATGGAGGTATTTCTACAAATGATAATTTCTTTTTATTAACAAGCACCTGAAAATAGTGACAACATTCTCTAAATTCCTTCAAAAGCTATCAACCACATTTGGCAAAGAATGCAGAATTAGTTTCAATATGAGTATGTTTGAAATATTTCAGAAGTAGTAGTATAGGGAATGATAGTCCGAAAACACTTTTCAAAAACCCCTCTAAAAAGCCTCATTTACTAAATGAGGCTTTGGTGGGACTATTAGCTCTTGCTATTATTACCCCTACTACAAAGCTACGCCATCACGTTTACCGTGACTTGGCAGGCGGTAACACTGTGCCGTACGGTACGATCAATAATTCTTCTCTTACAAATCCCCTACCCGGCCCATCCCTCAAGTAGTACAAGTTAGGTTCGTCGGCTTTCATATCCACTTTATCTATGTTGTAAGTTTTGACCGACCATATAGGATCGGTGGCTCGCTTACGGCTATCGCCCTCGTGTTCCCCCGGCTGGTATAGATACCTAACTAAGGCCCTATCTGGTATCTGTTTCTCCTTTCCACGCAATGGAGCAGACGACTCTGCTAACACTGATTTTAGTTTGATAGCGTCTGCCGGTTTCTTACCGGTGAGACGGGTGACTTCATGGTTGATTGCCGACACCACCTTGGGTAACCTCGTGACCCATTCAGTCGATCGTTTTCCAGGGGTGGCCATCTCCCTAGCATACTGATAGCCGAACAAGCGCTCAGCCAAAGTCCTATTAAATCTCTCAACTATGGCTTGGCTGCGATGGGCTCCGGCCGTGCCACGTCTGACCTTTGTATCGTGTTTGGCTAGCAGTTGTGAAACGGCACCCATGAACTCCCGTCCGGGATCAACTTGCAGCTCTGTTGGCCAAGTCAGCGGGCTGCGTTTGTATATGCGTTCTAATCCTTTGGCTACTTTGGCCGAATCTTTCGTGGTCAAGGGTTCGGCTTCCTTGTAACGACTGGCTACGTCCACTACGGTTAAGGCATACTTGTACCTCTTATCATGAGGTAGGAACAGTAGGTCTGCCTGGTGAATGCTATTAGGTATGTTAATTCCGAAACTCCTTCTAGGTACGTAGCGTGGCGCCGGCAAATAGATCTGCCACAGGGCTTGTTTTTCAAGCCACGCTTTGGCTTTCTCTGGTGATACTCGTGCCATTTTAGATAGCTTATCTACTGCGCTAGCTCCTTTCCAATATCCACGCGGGCTGTAATAAATAGCCTCAAATTTTTTCATGTCCATACGCGTATGTGTTTATACCATCAATAGCTATCCAACGTTTCGTGTCCATAGGCGATAGGGACGTCTTGTTTATAGTCAGTCCGTATATCTTATGTCCATCACTTCTAAGCGTGTTCATCTTATGCCTAAAGGTACGGGTCTTGAACAGAGCCTCCTTGAATCTGGCGTGTTTGATGTGTTGTTTCACCACATACTTCTTAACCCCCTTAGCCTTCCGGATCTCACTATTGTCGACTTTCAATATGGAGTACATCTTAGGTCTCAAACCTATGTACTCAGCTATTGGCGTGCCAGCACACTCGTCCTTCATCTTACCTAGGACCTTTTTATTTACCGTGCTGTGTATAGTATGGGTCTTAGGATAGTCGCTGGTGTCGTATAAATCGATGTGTTTTTTCATGTCCTCGTACACGTCCTCGGTTCGAATCTCCATCAGCAGGGAATCCGTGTCAGTGTACAGCACTTCGCACCTGTCGCCGTACTGTTTCTTGAGCTCGTTGTAGTAAAAGTCGTACATCAGGTGTTTGGATAAATCGAGGATGCTCATCCCCACGTAAACAGGCCGGTTGAATTTTATGTGGCTTTTCTTCATGTGTATGGCAACTAGGTCGTCTGTGAATATTTTATTACGGTTGAATGCCGGACTGGCTATCAATTTCCTGAGCTTGTCTTCCTCACTAGATCTAACCAGTTTCACGGTCACGCGTTTCCTCAGGTTTTCCATAGTCTTACCAAACACCGAGTTGTTCATGAGCTTGTAGAGATTTTTCTCAAAATCACTGGTGGCTTTTTTTCGTAGGTCTGTGTTCATTCTGATGTAGGGCTCCATCCATGGGCTCTGGTCGAACATGAGCACCCTGTGTATTTTGGTCAGCCTCATACCCAATGACAGGTACAGCTGTAGGTTGCGATAGTGAACTATGTACTTGGTCTTATTCATTAAGTTAGGCACGAGTTTCTCAACGTCCGCCACACGACCACCTGACAAGTTATGTTGGTACTCAGACATCCAGTCTGTGTTAACCTTCATACGTTCGGGTGCAAGGGGATAGCTGTTGTGCGATGCGTGTAATGCCTTGGGATACTCTAAGTCAACTTCGAGGATATACCCTTTGTTCGAATCTGGTGCAATGCTCATAACATCAACGTTTGGTACCCATTCGAATCCTCCTGTAGGTAGATACTGGCTCATGGCCCAGCCGTACAGGTTATTTGCGTCGAGGTAGAGAATGTGATTGGTTGGTTTGTTAGGATCGTAACCTTTCACGTATTGATTATTTGCTTTCGCGTATCGTTTGGATACCATGGAAATCCCACCTCGCAAGCCTTTCTCAATGAATAGGTGCATGTCGTAATCTGTAAGTAATTCTAAATTAACTCCTGTCTTTTTAAGCAAGGCGTCCCACGACAGACCTGGGCTTGTGTAATACCATGCGGGGTCGAGTTTATACTGCTTGAAACATGTTTGCCGAAACGTCTCGAACACGTCGGCTAACAGCAGTACATCTGTCCTCAAGTACAGGTCGTGATAATCGCCAAGGTTCTTACAACCAAGTTTATTCCATACGTTAATCGCGTGTGAGTAATCGTCTCGTGAGACGGACGCCTCATTCAGCTTGCTATAAAAGCAGTCGATAGGAGGTAGTCTGGTCTCTGTGAACTTAGCCCAGCTATCCATGTACTCATATGGGTATACGCCCTTCCTCATGAGCAGGTGTCTAGTCTCGGCGTCTGTGTATCGATCTGTGATAGGGAAGGTATTGTTGGCCTTGACCAGACTGTCGAGTGACGACAGGAGGAATTGAAACGAGTCAATGAACCTAAGTCCGTTTAAGCTGAAGGAGATGTATCTCTCCATGTTGTTGGGGATGCACGTTATATTACCATCGATTTTCGCGATGGCCTGCATGATCAAGTGAGAGTCGTATCCTCTCAAGTTGTGAAAGACAACGGGAATGTTTATTGTCTTAGGATTGATTTTAAGCTTGAGGTTGCACGCGTTGTGAGCGGCGCCTCTATACTTACCAGTTATGTGGCAGTGATCTCTCACCGAATCACCGTTAAGTGGCGAGTCGCACACGTGACAGTTAGTGCTACTGGTGTGAGCTATCTTGTCGGCTCTGGTCATACGCATGGGAGCGATTCTATACAATGCATTCCTAATAATTTTTTCTTCCTCCTGCAAGCACTTTAGAAACCTTTCAGCCGCGTCAGGACCCCTATACACTACCGGAGCTTTCGTTTCCCCGTCACAACGGACGACAATGTATCCAAACGAACAGGCTTTATGCTCTTGTGTTTTGTGTGTGAAACTCCCACTAGTGGATGATTCCCCTACAACTAAGGCTTCGAAGTCGGCATATATGATATAAGGCACAGACATTTGATTCTTGTGATTGTCGAATTTTAGGATATTTTCACCTTCCTTAGGCATGTCGACTCGTATGGCCGTCTGCCCAACACCTTGGCAATCCTCCAGGTGGGATTCTAATAAATCGGCCCGACTGAAACAGTGTAGGCATCGTACACAAAAGTGTTTTTCCCCAACGTGTTTCGACTGGTCGTGCAACAACCGGCTGAGATGTTTTATCCACGTGTAGTGATACTTTTCACCTTTTTGAATCATGAATAAATTAATAACTTGACAATCCTTCACCGGGCTGACCCTGTGTACTATTGTTGTGTTACCTTCGTGTCCAAAGACATTTATAGCCAGATTATTCTGTTTTTCTACTTTAGTGATCTGGGATATTGGGGTGGGTTCATCTATACCATCCCAGTTGAGCCCATCGTCCTGTGGATAATTAGAAGGTCTGTTCGGATTAGTGGCAGCTGGAAATAAGGCTGACCTGATAGATAACCTCAGGCAATCGTTTCCTCTATTCTTAACGTTTACTATGGCTTGTTTGTTCTTATAGTAGGGAGGCAAGGCTAGGTATGACCCACCTCTGAACGGCACGTATTTAGCTATATCTAGATAGACGTTATCGATTTTATCTACAGCCCACCCGGACCCTAAGTGTGTGTAGCGTTCTAGGTATTCTCGTATCTGCTGAAAACTTGTATCGATTGATGCGTCAATGGTCTCTGCATGTGTGACGACCTCTTGTTTGCCTCGGAAGTAAGGTTGAACATACTCAGTGGTACTCCCAACCTGCTTATCGAGCGACATTTTCACTGTGATCTGAAACTTGATACTTCCTAGATTATTTAGTTCCTGGTTGACCTTATCAGCTATCAGAGGCTTAATATCTGTAATGTCTATGTTTCTATCAATGTGCATGCGCCAACCTCTCAAATAATTGCCTACGGCGTGCTCAGTGCGCACAAACTGTAGGTCAATAGCTCTATTCTGTCGTAATAATTCTACAAGCTGTGGTTTTCTCATACGAGAATACCCGCCTAAACCCAAATCGTGTGCCTCGGCTTTCAGTTGTTTTACAGTTGGACGTGCTACTGGGGTATGTGATAACAATGCGGTTAACCCGGCTTTCCCCAGTTTTGAATAACCCGTGTATCCAAGCTGTTTCGCTTGAGCTTTTAACTGTTTTACCGTAGGAGGGACTTCTAAACCTAGTAATCTCAACAATGCTGGCTTCCGCATTCTAGAATACCCGATAACACCTCTCTGCTTTGCGGCCCGCTTGAGCTCGCGCACAGTAGCCATAGTGTTTACACCTAAGAGAATCAATGTCTAATTGGTCGGCAGTAACTCTTAAAAAATATTTTCTGGTGGCCGGGTACAATTCTAGACATTCTGTCAAATCGTCCCACGTACCTGGTAAAATATATAGTGTGGCTGTTTCAATCCAGTACTCGCCTTGGGTATAGTATTCCTTGTATTCACTTAGACTTGAAAAACGTTCTATATGGTATTGAGTCGCGATATCCCGCTCCCATTCGAAGGGGCGAGTATACTTAACACCCTCTTTAATCCATACCACGTCCACTATTATCTTAAATCTGAAGCTGCCCCATAAGGCCAGTTCATATTTGAATATGTTTTCCACAGACATAGCTATACGTAGGTGTGTATAATCTCTAATTGGAGTCTATCTTGAGCAGTCGCCTACGTTCTTTTATGTAGCCTTTTTTATTCTCGTATATGAGTTGATGTCTGACTACGTTCGCTCCGTGAGCTTTACATAGACAGTAGTGCCCTTTAACCCCGATACCACACACAGAACACGTGTAGTTAGGACTTCCCATATGGAAACAACAGAACCCCTGATTCCTACATTTCCTACCACAGGCCTCGGTCTTCCCCATAAGTATGTATTCGCATCGGTATGGAGCGGGTCTCATGTTTACTTATATAGGTATTTTAGTTTAATTGCTTTGCAACCAACGCAGTAGCTGCTATACCCAACACTATGAAGCCCAGTTCACGATTCATTTGTCCCTTGGATGGTGTGTAGTACTGAGCGAGTGTGGGTTTATTGAGCGGTTCCAATTGTTTACCAGTTAGTAAATAGTATTCTTTCATTGCTTCATCGACATCGTTGAATGTTTGAACGGCATGGTTTTCACGCTGTAGTTGTTCGTTAATAAAATCGATCCTCTGGAGGCGTTTTTTAGCGTACTCGGCCTGTGCTCTTTGTAATTTCTCAGTAGCGAGATCGTGTCGCTTCCTTTCTTCCTGTATTTCAGCCCCATCTCGTAGTTTAGAGAAGAGGAAATTACTCCCGGAAAATGCCAGGGCATTCACTAACGCCCCACCGACCATCACAGCTATCGTGGCCATCCCTATATTTATTTCATTATATTATCAGGTATTATTCCTTGTTTTACTAGGATGTCTTTTGTGGCCATCGCCATACCAAGATTCATTATGAGCATACCCATATCCTGCAGGTTGAAATCTAGCTTGATAGTTGGTTGTTTAAGCACCATTTTAGTCAACCGAGCGTACCCTACGGCTAGACTAGCGACCACTGTGGCGTGGTATGCGTCGTTGACGAACGTTTTCCCCTCAGACATTATGTATATGATATAAAATATTTTAAATTATAACATGATATGCGGGTCTACCATGGGGGATACCCCCATACCCCCACTGTTGTGGGTGGGGGGCTCACTGTTGGGTGGTGGCTCACTGTGGGAGGTGTATAACCATGTTATAACCACGGCAGCAGTTACGCCTACAGCCAACAACAGTCGGGTTGGATTGGTCACTTTATGTTGGTTACACCACCGTTTTTTACCGGCAGCTACTCTCTTAGGATTCTTCTGTCTGGTTACTGTAGGGGGTGTGGGGGGTACCACCACTGGGGTCTCCACCGTCACTGGTTCCTGTGAATCCACTGGGGTCTCCTCCTGTGCAGCATCCATCTATACTATTATTATTATTCTTTCTCTCAAATTGACAATGTTTTGCCGTGATAATCGCCGCCGTCACTGGAGCCAACAACATACCATATTTGTGGTACAGCCCGCAGCTGATAGAGCTCACGGCGTGTTCGATAAAAGGGTCTTTCTCGAGGTCTTCCCACAGGTAAAGTCGGCGCTCTGGTGGAATGGGAAGGAATTGTGATACAATACCGGTGTATATCTGGGTCATAGCCGATCCTATTGTCTTTGTCATTTCTGCTCCGAGCCGGGACTCGTATCTAGCGTACAGCTTATCGATTTCTTCGGCTGACATTTTGTGAATTTTATCCGGGGTGTAGTCTCCAAAGTAATGTTTGGCTTTGCCGCCAACAGCCAACGCCACCAGTTTCTCTCGCTTGTCATCAGTGGGGCCTGCGGGCGACAATTGTTCGAGCAATTCCTCACACTCCATCTTATAATATAACAAGTAAGATTTAGTTTTAACTATATAATACCCGATACAGGCAAAACACAGAGAAATGAATGTTAAATTGCACACGACAAATACTTCAAATATCATAGCTATGCTTAGCTTTGCTTAGCTTTGTTTAGCTTTGCTTAGCTTTAGCTTAGCTTTGCTTAGCAAACTATATATGCTACTGGTTGGTCGGTCTTTAGAACGAGCTTAGCGTGTTTAGTTTCAGCGAGCTGTTTCTTCACCCGTTCCCGTTCTAATTTACTCATCACATCGTTCTCTCTCAAACACTCCTCAAACGAATCCCTGTCCTTGCAGTGAAATAAGGCCACCCATCGCGTCTGCTCCCTGAGGTCTTTCAACACCGAGTTGAACTTCTGTGTTAGCACCCAGACGCTGTGATTTGCATGCCGGCCGGAGAAGGCCAGGTACGATAGCATGTCTCTCTTTTTTGTTATCTCGCGATTAGCGCTGCAGTCGTCCAGTATAAACAGCGTCGGTTCCCCTTTAAATTTCTCGTGAAGAGCTTTCAACCAGTCCTGCAGGCGTGTTCCAGGGTCGATTTTGTGTACGTCCGGGTCCGTCATCACCCAAGGTCGCGCGTACGTTTTATTCATGCTCAGAGTAGGGCACATGATAACAATGTTATCGAACACATCCTTGTAGTAACCCTCTAACATATCCAACACGAAAACGGTCTTCCCACAGCCAGTCTGCCCGCATATGATAGCGCAGTGTGGGTCAGTGGGTAACCCCAGGGGGTCTCCCCCACTAGTAGATGGCTTGCACGAATCTCCCATTGTCTATATTAAGTTGCGCGTCCATAATAACGTACAGATATAATTTCAACTTACCAGCGGTTTGAGCCTTCTTAGTAATCTGGATAGTTATCCCTTCGCTGCCGTTATCTATACGACGCCCGCTACCGTGCAGTTTATCATCATCCGTGGATCGCATGTCCAACCATAGGGCGTACTTGGTGGTCAGGTATTCACCGATCTGCACGGAGCCTAGGTCCAGGTCCTTTGTTATGTAGTCCCCCACTGGTAGCTTTTTTATCTCATCCCACTGCTGGTGTGGCCTCATACCATGACTGAACAGCTGGTTGGGCACGCCCTCGATGGTCACTTCCACCTTTTCAATCTCGGGGTTGAAAAACTTCTCGCTGTCCCTCCGGAATGGATCGTAATCCTCCACGGGGACGACCAGGATACCTTTCATCGATCGCGCCGGCACGTTCAGGTTGATATTCCACACAGTGTCGCTCTTATCTCGCATGATTGATCTATGCCTCAGTACGCGATCGTACAGAATTGCCATCTTCCCAGAGTACTGGCTTCGAACCTGCCTGGCCAGCTCCGGGCTAGTGACCATGTCGAACTCCAGAGAGATGTTGTCTATGGCATAACTGGCCTCATCACCGTTCGGCGTACGCACTACTTTGCTATAGTCGTTAAACGTGAGCTCGTATTCTAGCCTATCACCCAGCGCGGCCTGGTAAAACGGCGCGTGTCCCGTGAGCAACTCGAAGTCGAGCGGCACGCAGAATCGATTCCCGTATGCTAGAGCGATAGCCTTTTCACCGTCCGATAGCTTGTCTTGTTGGTCTTGCGTGAAGACGTATCCTATGCGCGCCCGGGTTGATTTGCTGATACCTTGGTACACATCATTGACTCGTTCTCTCTCGCTTTTCCAGAGATCCTTGTAGCAGTGAAACACGTCGCTGTCGTCGATGCTCAGTACCTCGTTACCGCTGATCTTGACGGTCGTTTTCTTGATGATAGCTCGACCCACGTTCCGCACTAGCTCGCGTTTGTCGTTGTCGGAGGTCAACGTGATATTGAACGCCAGTCGAACAGTGCCTGGTACAATGAGGTCATTCTCACCAAGGTTTGGAAATCTAACCAGCAGAGTTTGATTCTGGTCTATCTTACTGGGATTATTGGTGATGGTCACCGACTGTCGCACGGCTCTGGCACCTAATGGCTCTCTCAATCTTCTGAAAGGATCTAATTTTCTGCCGTACATTGTTATATATAAATAAAATATATTTAAATACTAATGGATGAAGACATACCTATGGATGATATGCGGGGCGCTAGTGCCCAGGCATCTGATGAGCAGGAGACCTCATTTACTAGTTTGCCATTGAGCCAACAACTTTTAGAAACAACGGTAAATGATTATTACGAAAGTTTAAAAAGTGATAAAAACTACGTTGAACCCCAGGGTATATACCATAAGAATTTTTTTGTTGATACAAAGGGTGTTCTACGTCTTAAGTCTGCCCCAGGGGTTGACCTCTTTAACAAGATCACTAAAAAACCACTGGCCTTGTCAACTCTAGCCAGCCGCAATGGTGGTGCTAAATTTATCCGTGAACATCTAAACATGCGTGATTACGGTGGTGCAATACCTAAGACCGTTAAAGAAGATCTGCAAGCTACCAGATCCCACCTCACCACTATAGATGAAATGACGCCAGAGCGTGCTACAGAAGCCTCGGACAGCATAGAAAAACTGTTGAGCACCTACTGGGACAAACCGTTACCGGGGTTTGATTTTCCGGTAAGGGAACTGTACGGCTTAGACGAAGCCGTGAAACGCGTGCGTGGAGAACTCGTGAACAACATGGGGAAACTGAATGAAATCGACGAGCACATCGCTAGGGAAAAAACCAAACTCACCGAAACTGACGACGATGATATGAAGAATCGTATCAATGAACGACTACGCGATTTAGAAGACGAGAGACGTACACGATTGGAAGCCGCTTCCTCGAATCGTGAACATCTTCGATCCCAGATCAGTCGCATTCGGGAAACAATCGATAGAATACTGAACGAAGATACAACTTTAGCCAACAGGATTCGGATATTATTCCGGGAGCAAGGGATCACCATCGCCAGCATTCTGACTGCATTGGGTTTAATCATATCAACCCTGGTGGTGTCATTGGTGGGGGGTGCCCCCACACCCCCAAGTGCCGGCGGGGGAACTCCAAGTGGTGGTGGTGGTGTTAAAGACTGGATTAAAAAACTCGGGGAAGGCCTAGCTAAACTGGCTGGTAAAGCCGCCGAAGCCCTTCCCGGCATCCTGGGTAGCATCGTCTCGTGGTTGTTGAGCGCTCTGTCTAAAACTGCCATGTGGCTCAGTCAAAACCTGTGGGCAGCCATCGTCGCCGTGGTGGGTCTGGTGTACGTAGCGGCTAAGAAATCTTTAACCAAATAAGTCCCAAAGTTACCCCACCAATCACTAAAACTGTTTTATTATCAATATGCTGCTGAGCCTGAATATGAGAGTGTGTGGGGGGTACCTCCACATGAACTTTAGGCTCCGGAGGTGGCGCCACTATACCCTTTTCACGTGGTGGGATGTGTGGGATATATGGGGTGTTAATATCGGGGTTGATACCCAACTTTTGGTCCGCCGTGGCTATGACTATTTTGTTGTTATAACCAACCACTTTTTTTATTCTCAGTTGCATATCACTCGGAGCCATGTACAACCCCACGCCGAACACGTAGTTGACTTTCGATCTGGCGTATTCTAACACGTTTTGATAACGGTTGATGGCCCGCGGGAGATCAACTGGAGAATTGATAGCATCCTCAACGTTGGAAACGAATTGTGTCTGAGCGTCGAAAGCAGTTCCCTTACCGATGATGTTGGAACGCGTCATCGACTGAGCACCCAAAAGCGCCCACACGTACGTTCGAATCGAGTCGTTCAACCTGACTACCCCGGCACGAGTGAATCCCTTCGACGTGTCCAGCATGAACATTTTCCACCCGTCTGCGTTTGACTGGTCCTGCTCCACTTTCTGGATTGTGAAAGCAACACCACCTTTAAAGTCCATACGATCATCCCTCCATTCATTACTCGACAAAGCAAAGTCCTGCCTAAGTATACCTCGTTTCAGTAAATCATCACTGGCATCTTTCACTGGTTGTGGTCCATATTTGGTAGGTTTAGGAACAATATCATCTAATGCATGGAAAAAATTCTCAGTACTAAACATTTTTCGTTTCATAAAGTTTACTATTAAATCTTTCTTAAATGCTTTTACTGAGAGCCCATCGCTGTAAGGAATACCCAACCCGTGGTTCAGCCCCGGCAAACGCCAATCCGTCTTAGGGTTTATTTCGAATTCATTGCAAATACGTTCGTAGACCAGTCTATCGTACGGGTTGTTTGTTGCGTCCCACGCTTTGTCCTGTGGGAGGGGGGCGCTGATCTCTTTAAGGATACGTCTGACCTGGTAGTACACGTGGAACTTGAACACAGACTGACTCAGCGGTCCACGCCTAGTGTCGGTCAATGTCACACCACATCCCGTTGTAGCGCACCACACGGCAAAGTTTAATTGATTCTGCCAGAACTGCATAGGGTTGTTGAACCAAGCGTGGACTGCCTTGATGTTAGTCACCGAAAGTTTATATTTATCGAACACATCTAAAAGCTGGGCATTGAAATACAACTCAGGATCAACCACGATCTTCATGGGGGAGAAATCTACGTCCAGTTTAGGGTAAAACACACCAGGGGAATACATTTTAAAACTATTATATAATAAATATATATGTAATATGTACATAACACTTCCAGGAATAACGAGCGGTGAGGCCGTTCAGCTGACGCACGCGATCGATAACACGTCAGGTCAACTCGAAGTCGCACTCTGCGATATCACCTACCTACCGCAATGGACTAACATTAATATCAGCAACAATAAGCTGTTCGTCAGTGGAACTCGCAGTCAAATAACTGACGGCTACTACAGCGTGTGCTCGCTAAACGACGAAGTCTTCAAACCCCTGGGAGCCGAACTCAAGATGAACGACTCAAACGGCACAGTGGTGTTAATCAACAACGGAAGAACCTCCTTGAGGCTCGGCCGACCATTAGCGAGGATACTCGGTATGTCTCCTGACGAGATAAAACCAACAACAACCGTCACAGGCACGAAGTTACCCGAACTAGTACCGTACCGAGAGCTATACATTCATCTCAGTCAGGTGAGCACAACGTATAACATTCAAGGAGGCCACCCTTCCACTATACTGAGAGCAGTGCCGGTGAAAACTGAGAAATTCAACGATGGTAGAACCGAGTCATTTTCACCACGGCAGTATAAGAGATTAACCCAGGGTAACATACCTGAGCTGACAATATCGGTGTTAGATATAAATCATAATCCTGTAAATATAGGATACCTCAGCTTAACGCTTCACGTAACATGACCAGCGCACAAGGTCCCGGAGTGAAAAAATGCGTCAATATCGGGATCTCCGACCTCGGAGACACACGCGGTTTCGACGCTCCCGGAGTAGATGGTAAATCGTATGCCTTGCAACTGAAAAACAACATTTACAAACGCGTTGAAATCCCCTCCGGTGGAGCCCTAAGTGATATGATAGATACCACAGGAGCAACAGCCAACACTAAGTACGCCCTCGTCAACACCGGTGATGACAACTGGAGGATATACCCATCATTCGGAGGTAAACTGTTCGATTTAGACGATGTTGAGAGCACTACCGTCGTCAAAAACAAGCCATATATGCTCGTCTTCACCGAAGATGACAAGTGGGTGTTGTTACCCGATAACAAATGGTTTCTCAATATTAGACTCGTCTCCCCTTACGTGTTCACGGATAACAAAGACAACCACCTAAACAAAGTCGTGAACAATGGAACCCTGCTCGTGGCTTACGTCCCAACTCAGAGACGTAGCATAGTCGTCAGCCCAGTCAACACTATAGCAGCCCACATGCTATCGAGTAAACCGGCCATGCAAAACGTGAAATTGCAGTTGGTGTCTGAATTCGAAGGCGTGGTCAAGATACTAGAGAGTCTACCGGCAAACTCAACACTGTTCATCAAAGTCTACCTAGGGGAACCATCGGTGAATGATGTCGAGATCGTGAAGGGGATCAAACTCGGGTGGGTGAAACGACACCAGTATCAAGTTTGCAACGTTTACGTGCGGGTGGGTGTCGACTCCAAGACCAGTCTGCAGGGGGTCAACGTGATCGTAGAAAACAAGATATCACTAATCAATATCTTCCTGCCTGACAACATACACTTCATGGGTATTAAGTTAACCCCTGAATTATTATCAGAAAACCAGTTGGAAATTATATCATAATAGTATAATAATGACTAATCATCATCCCAACACTACACTTAACGACCTGGGAGATACAGAGGGATTCGATCAGCCTGGTGAGGAAGATGAATTCTACATCCTACACTTCAAAGACAACATGTACAGACCGGTGCCGTTACCAGATTTTAAAAAACCTAAATGGCTGATCAACTTAACACCCACCTCACCTTATATCACAATAGACGAAAATAATTGGATCACTAAGATTAGGAACAACGGTATCTGGGCCGGGGATTTCATTCCGGAGAGGGGATTAGGACCCAGACAATCTGATGGTTACGACAAAAATGGGTTATCAACTTACTTCGAAAATAAATTAACATTTAGTAATCCTGAAATAATAACCCCCCCTTTCACACTCATCATAGAAGTCTTCTTTACGGATTCATTCGATGAAGACCCACTAATAGTACACCAAATTTTACCCGGGGTGTCAATACGCTGGGGTTACACAAGAAACCAATATTGTCGTATTGTTATACAACAGGATACCACGGGTCCTATAAACCACTTAATAAACCCCAGTGGGGTTTTTATTAGAATAGGATATTTTATTAGCCTCTCACCTATTGCCCTGACTAGTAGTCTAGAACTTATAGGCTTCAAATACATTGATAGATTTTTAACTGAACCCCAATTAAAATATCTTTCAAAATATATATTATAGGATGGGTCTGTACCCAGTCGTAGAGGAAGTAGCTAAGACGTTAGAAACCGTAGATGGGTTCCGTTTGAGGCAGTTATGTGATGTAAAACGTCAACTAGAACAAGACCGTGACACGCGGAAAGCACTATGTAAAAAATATAATAGAGCTTTCAATATCGTGGATGGGGCTGACACTACCCTTATGGCAACCAGTATGGGACTAGGGGCGGCAGGTGTTGGGTTGTTAACCACCATCGTGGCTGCACCTATAGTGTTAGGTATTGAAATAACGGCTGGGGTGACAGGGTTGGTAGGGTTGGCGCTTAAGTTAGTATCACGCAGACTTAATCGTAAGGCATTGAAACACGACGAGATCAGGGTTCTGGCCGAAGCAAAGCTGAACACAGTGAGTGAGCGAATTTCCACGGCACTCTCTGATAGTAAGATCTCAGAAGAGGAGTTTAGTTCAATCCTCTCTGAACTCAAAAAATATAACGGAATGAAACAAGATATTCGATCCAAGTCTCGTAAGTCTGCTATCAGCGAGGACGAGAAAAAAAAGTACATAGCACAGGGAATACAAAAAGCCCAGCAAGCCTTTATTATGAACACCAAAGAGATCGTAGGCGGTTCACATTAAACTGTTTCATTGATATAAATATAACATAGCCGTAAGCGAGCCACCGATCCTATATGGTCGGTCAAAACTTACAACATAGATAAAGTGGATATGAAAGCAGACGAACCTAACTTGTACTACTTGAGGGATGGGCCGGGTAGGGGATTTGTAAGAGAAGAATTATTGATCGTACCGTACGGCACAGTGTTACCGCCTGCCAAGTCACGGTAAACGTGATGGCGTAGCTTTGTAGTAGGGGTAATAATAGCAAGAGCTAATAGTCCCACCAAAGCCTCATTTAGTAAATGAGGCTTTTTAGAGGGGTTTTTGAAAAGTGTTTTCGGACTATCATTCCCTATACTACTGAAGTAAATACATCCAAAATGAAAATAATAACAAAGTTTAACTATATTCACTTATTTTGATGAAAACCAAAATAAAAAGTGTGTCCCCAAAGTATCACTCTGCAAAAGTGAATGGAAGTTGTTTAAACCAGTGGGTAATATTCTATCATATAATTTGTAAACACTCAAGTCTGGACAGAGGAACAAGAGATTGATATGGTAAGCAATGACCACAGCCACAGTCAATTTTACAATGCCAATTTCAAACTTCAAACTTCCTTCCTACATCTGATTTTAATCCTACTGAACAAGTACAATGCTCAAGGGCCCTATTTCACAAAGCAGTTGTGGCGCCAAGGTGATTTTAACTCCCATACTTTCACATGGATTTACGATGGTCAAACTGTAGCGCTATGATCACGTTGAGAAACTGATCCCAAGGACCTAGTCTGTTCAGGAATCCATACATGAACGTTATCAACACTGGGAATAGCTGTAAAAACAACAAGAACATCAAGGACAAGCTGACTACTTCTTGCTACATGCTGTTCTTGTCCACTATTTGTCCAACCATAAAGCAGCTATCTAGTGAGATGATACAAGCAAGTAATTTATCACATTTGGTTGGCAATCAAATCCTCTACAAACACTACAATGAGCATAATGAAAACATTATATGCGTATTTGAAAAAAAAAAGATGGGCGAATGTACTGGTAAATGCAAGGAACTAAGAATTATTGTTACAACTGCAGGTTTTTTACTAAGCTTCATAAACTTGTGAAATAAGGAATGGGTTTCAGTGTCTTGAAAAGCTGAAGTATAAATCAAATAATGTGCTATAGTCAGCAATATTTCAGCTAAAGTATAGACACCAGGAGTGGCTTGGGGTGAAAGTGTCATACAATACTCACAGTACATTCATTCATACTAACAACCACAACCTTCAGATCCTTCATTCAGTCATCAAAGAAAAAAGAATATGAAATATGCACTAAAAGCAATTCTTGATGGAGCACTGTAACACTGAGATATAGCAAGACCTGTGTGGAACTACAACTTCAAAACTGTTTGTACCTTACATGCTGCTTAGCATAAAAATATTCTGACTACAAATAAAGACATATAATGGAATGGTAAAAATAATCACCGAAATGTTCATATACTCTAGCTGAAATTAGAACAATTACTTATTACTGTAGTGTGCATGTGTAACTAGTACAAGGCCAGTCTACACTTGACAAATACAACTGGCACAAAATGTCTGATTTCATTTTGTCTAGCATCCACTTTTCCAAATCGTCATCTGTATATGCCTCTGTTATCTGACAGCACAGCAAACATTGGGCTGTATACTATCATCGTGTGGAATAGTTGCATCATCAATTTCATAAAAAAATATATACTGAACAGCAAAAGCAACCCAACCCTGTTTTTAAACAGAAGTTTTTAAATAGAAGAAATAAACATGAATGCTTCCTTTTATGACATTTCGTTTTTTCAAAACTCTTTTTCTTTGGCTGTTCAGTATACTAAAACATGCAAAGATCT
Source organism: Haliotis asinina (assembly GCF_037392515.1). Lineage (NCBI taxonomy): Eukaryota > Metazoa > Mollusca > Gastropoda > Lepetellida > Haliotidae > Haliotis > Haliotis asinina. The sequence continues at coordinate 27,459,115 of NC_090288.1, read as the reverse complement.
ATGTTAGGACCTTGAAAAAAATAAAAGATGAATACAATCTAAAATCAATTTCAGAGGAAGAATTCATGCTGTACTGCTGTACCACATTTCAAATAATGTCTGTATACTGATACAATGTAAGACAATATTACATGTGTGCATATACATTATTTGTAGAGCCTGTTTCCATTTTATAAATATCATATAATAGCATTTAAATACTATGAATAAAAACTGTATAATGTGAGCCTTTTGTATATTTGGCAGATATTATGACACATAGTTTATCATACTGGTGAACAGCAAACATAACACTAACCGTTATAGGTGATAAAACAAAGAATGAAAGAATGTATACCTTCAACTTCTCCATCTTCTCTGTCAACTCCTCATACTCCTTGTTGTCAAGGCCTAGCTGTCTTTGATTGGCCTCGAGGTCTTCACGAAGGTTTTTAGCCTCATTCTGACTCTGTCCAATTTCCTTTCTCATTTCATCACAGGCAGCTTGTAGCTGCTTGATCTTTTTCTCAATCTCCTTAAATGTAGATAATATGGAAATTTAGAATGTATATCTTGAGAAATTTCATGCACAATAGGAATCCCACACAAATGTTACAACAGTATCACCAACAATGAACCTAAGATACCATACTAATAAACATATAGTCTTCAAGATAACAAAGGAAAACTTCATCCCTGGGATACCAGAGAAGGTATTTCTTTGTATATTCACATTCTTAGTAGATGAAACAGCAAGTAGTATGTAACCATACCCCTTTCAAAAGTATTTATAATATGCTGGTAACCTTTTTCAAATGGCAGACAAACTGTGATTCAACAAACTTCTTTCTACAAACTTATTATTTTCAAAGTTAATATTTTTCATACTTATTTCTATATTATCAAATAAAGACAAATTACAAAGTAGGATTGTTTAACATTGAACTGTTTTGAATATCAAAATATTACTCTGCACTTCAACTCTGATGCCTCTGCAACTAGTGTTACAGGATGTACTACTAATACACAGGCATGGTTAAAAAACATACAGACATAATGGGGAGGATACAGCTCTTTGAGAAAGGGGAAGGTGTGCACAGTTCATTTTCACCTATTTTTAGGAGAGTATCAATGGTAATTAAATATTAAATAAACTTTCATCACAAATGGGGGTGGGATGCACATCCCTGCATCCGCCATCTGTATCCTCCTGTGAGATTGTTATCTAACAAAAGAAGACAGAAAAATAAATCTAAGATTGCAAACATTGACAATTGCAAAAAGCACACTCACCCCTTGTTTAGGAAGCCGTTCATATTCCCTTTCAACTATTTTTTTCTCTTCTAACAAACTGAAATAATAAATAAATCACATTCAGGTCAAGTATATAAAACATTACCTGAAAACATACAATCATCATTTCTTCTTCTCATATAAAACAATAGTACAAGATGTGTTAGCAGAAACAGATGGATGTGTTTCTCATCGAATCATATAGTCTGAGAGTGCTGCTATGCATTCAGTAATATTCCAGCAATATCAGAGTGGGATACTTGGGGTTCCTTTCATGAAGGAACCATTGCTAAAGTTAACCTCAACTCCCCTTCTTTAACATTCCACTAAGGTTACCTTAGTGACTTACAATCACCTTAGTGCTTTGTGAAAGGAGGTTCTGCTCCATAATTTCAATTGTTAGCTTTGGAGCCTTCTATTCTGATACAGAATGAGAGTGACAATGCTCAATATCAGTTTATCAGGGACTTCATCATTTCATTGCTTCATTACAGACTTTACAAAATGTCCTTGCACCGCCAGAGGGCACACATCAATGGGAATTATAATTTAGAATTGTTTCCTAACAACCTAGGCTGTAAAATGCAGTTAATTGAACAAACCCACACACATTGATCTAAGGCTAATGTGTTTTTCTAGAAAATTCAAATCAAATGCAACGAACAAAACACACATACACATTGGTTCAAGTCTAGTCTTTTCATCTTCAACCTACAAATGAAATCCGACAGCATGTTCCACATAAAACTGGGTGACTCACCTCTCTAGCTTGTACTCCAGCTGATACTGGCGTTCTTCTGTCTCCACCAGATCATTGTTGTACTTGAGGAACTGTTCACGGAGTTTGGTGACTTCGGTGTTGGAACTCTCTGGGAAGTTATCCCCTTTTTCTAACTCTGCTCTCTGCTTCTCTAGATCTGCAGTGTACTCCTTGGCTTGACGGAGAAGTGTTGTTTCATTTTGTCTAGAGCTGGTGTCAACAGAAACAGTGTGTCACAGAGAGTAAGATATACAATGCAAAACAGTATCAATTACTGATTCTGAAGTAAAACCATTGATACATTATTGTTGTGCAATATGTTAATAAACTATGCTACTTTGCACCACCGTCATCTCGTAAAGATCATAATTTTGGTTTGTCTTATGTGTTACATATATATACATTGTTACAACAAGACAAACTGGAAATTGTGTATGAACATAGATTTCAGAGTTTCAGAATACACTTGTTCAAATATTAACAGGATGATAACTTACTTTTTAAGTGTTTCATGCAGTTCTGTGTATTTAGATTTCAGTAAAGCAACTTTTGTCCCTGTTAACTTTCCTTGCTGAAATAACTGAAACATGAAATTAAACAAATAAGTTGTCTATGTCTAAATAGCAAAGTTTAAAATGAATTCTGTCATGTATGTGAAATGACAGAACCTTACAATATGTGCCTTGTATGATCTTTAGTTTTTCAACATATTGCAAATGAAATACATTCATAATCAAAGATCAGAATTTGAATTCTGATAGACTAGTTTTCATATCTGCTAAACATGCTACAGCCATGCTATAGAATATTTTCCTGAGTTTCTTGAAATCTTGAATATATCATACATATATCTGTTGAAAGATTTAACTAACAGGAAAAAATGAAAAAGATTAAGATGCAAACATGTTTTCAATAATTGTTATTACTAATATAAGTAAAATTGTAACTACTGTTAAAATGCCACAATACACACATTACTTAGGTCCAGTATTATTACAGCAACAACTCACCTCATCCAAACACTGGAAAGCAGGGCTTGATGAGACTTCTATCTGACTTTCTTCCTGCTTGATGACCTTGGGAGGAAGGGGTGCTATTGGGGGGACATACTCTGACACCTCCTCCTCCTCCCTCTCGCTTCCTCCCGCATCACTCATCCTTGGAAAACCAGCTAACTCATTCCTGAAAAAGTTATTGATCCAGATTTCAGTTGATTATGAAATCAATGAAAACAGCTTGTTATGTGAATCATCCGAAAAAGATAAAGACAAATGAATTTTATAGTGCCAGTGTCAGACTATTTTTAAGAAATTGTTCTTTAAGCATATTTCATGGTTTTCTTCAGAAAAAAATGGTTTGATACACTACAAATATTTTAATCACACTCTTTATATGGAACAGATGATGATTTTGTAAAATGAAAGAAGATAAGCATTTATCTTAATACAATCCGCTAAAAGGAACCTAATCTATTACAACAAATAATCTTCTTATGATATTTTATCACCAACACTCTTAAATTGAATCAATATTATTCATAAATATAACACAGATATATCATGCATGGCTGACCACATCCTATACTCCTTCACTGCGAAACTGAGAAGAAGCAAATGAGTAATTTTCACTACTGTCAACTGACAAAATGTTTCTGAATTATCAATGATTTTCTCAAGCTAACGAAATAGGCTGTCAATAAACTGCTAACAAGATAATTAGGCCAAAACCAACTTATAAATAATTTGGATTTCCAGTCATCATAAAATGTCAATCACATTTATTTGATTGACAAGGGCACGTAACAGAGTGGTGCAATCACGGAAAATGGATACACACAGAGTGCATAAGGAAATTAGAATGTATGTACTGTTCCTTAAGAAGAAGGCTCATTTGCGATATAGAGTTAATCTAAACAGACTGTACCTGAAACTCACCCGTTTCCATTTAATTAATTAAACTTGGTTATTTAAACTTCAAAACAGGTTAACAGCACTGACAGCAATCGGGATAAACATGCTTAGAACTTAATAATTAAATATTAACAAGAGTAAGATTTGTGATGACTTGACATGGACGTTTATCTAACGAATACATTAAAGTTTGCATTGAAATCAATCAGTTGTCATATCCACACATGAATACAATGTGGGAAGCCCATTTCTGGTGACCATCAACACATTGTTTCAATCAGGCTTCGTGACATCATTTTTCATCTATTTCGGTATAAATTATGGGCAGTAACTATTGCTATTTGTGTTTCTTAAACAGGAACTTTCCTTAAGTCATAAACTGTCCAAAATTTTTAAAAAAAGATACAATCGACCTAGCTTAGTGCTGCAGTTTGTTGATTGTACAAAATCGGGCACGTGTCAATATTTTCATACATATTTGACGAAATCCATGTTAGCTCATGAACTCATTTTAACGGGAAAATATACAATAATTCTGACACATGTAAATTAATCATTGTATTAAGAGAGTATCGACACTTCTCTAAGACTGCGACTACTGACTTTCATGTATGACAAACTTTCGATGCAAACGTCAAAAACAAGAAAGAGAAAAAATATTTTGTTTACTAACGGAGGTCAGACAACTAACACCCATAAATTACTCCATAATCCCATTAAACGATGCGATGAATAATTAAACGGTCCGTCTTGATTTCGTTGATCGATTTCCTAGGATCATGCCCTTGTGCGTGATTACCTTCAAGAGATAGGTCGGGAAGATGAAGCTTCATGAATTATTTGCCCATCCAATATGGCTGGTTTACATTAACAACAGTTACCATGCATTCTGCGCATGTTCAGAAGGGGCATGGGCGATGACGTAAAATTTATATTTTTGTTTTAAACAATTATTAGATAACAGAATATACGTAATGCATTTAAATATGACACAAACCTCATTCCAGTATGAATGAAGGAACTTTAGCAATTACAATAATCCCAAACGTTTGTAACAACATTGAATCCAGTTTGGGGCAAGATAATATCATGAACTACTTTCGTAAATACTCACATTAGTGCAAGTAATACAGGAATAAAATTGTTTTCCTATATATAGTAATCGTGATATTAATATTCAAAACAATATTACAAGATAATTTACATATAAACTTAAATAGAGTGGCATATTTTGGAGAGAAATAATTTAATAAAGTCCCGTGGATTTTCATGCCATTAATAAGTAGTAGTAAGTTGTATTTTAAGTAGTACCCGGCTAAAAGCGTGTTTCGTTCTGCCTATGGTTTAGACTGTTGATGCTCTTGTGAAGAGTCAAGATGAAGATCGAAGAAGTGAAAAGTACGGCAAAGGCTCAGCGTATTGCTTCCCACAGTCACATCAAAGGTCTAGGATTAGATGGCAATGGTTATGCCATTCAAACTGCAGCAGGGCTTGTCGGCCAAGAACTTGCACGTGAAGTAAGTTTATTGTTTATCTGGAACATTCTTCAAAAGTATTATAAACTTTGTCAGTCCCTTTTAGTGTTTCAAAAGCCATAATTTTGATATTATTCAGTTGATGTGTATCGCCGCTTGTATGGAGTTATCGTGATTTGTTCAAGTGAAAACTGACGATAAACTTAGATCATGATTGCCAGCAACTCTGTAAGCATTCTGTCTTTTCTAACCAATCTCCATGGTAACAGAATGTTTCTTCCTTCGTCAGGCTGCAGGGGTTGTAGTGGAACTCATCAAATCCAAAAAGATGGCGGGAAGAGCAATGCTACTCGCAGGACCACCAGGAACAGGAAAGGTATGTTAGTTTCAGTATGTATTTATTTGTCAAGGTTGATAAACGTGTGATATATTCTTCAACTTGGATATTCTGTTGGGTGTGTTGTGCCTGTTGATGTGATGTTTCCTATTTGCTCAACAAAATACTGGACATAACTAAGTTTTTCCAGTCAGTGTAATGTAGGCCTGCTGTAAACCTGTCAAATATAACTTCTCTTTCAGCTGGGGGTTTCCTGTTGCTATCAAATGAGATGCATGATGATGAAAACTATGAATCAAACTGGAATTTGCTAAATACTGAGGCAGACCTTGTTCAATCATTAAAAGTCTGCAGCAGACACAAGAAAGGATATTTAGAATGAACACATACAGACCTTTCAATCAGAGATAATGCAAACTGTTTAGAATAATGTTTGTTGAATAGTTAACAATATTATAACCAACAGTGTACTGTTGTCAGTTGCTGCTGTTGAGAGTTCATTTATTTCTCAAAGTGTTATTGGTAAGTGAGTGAGTTTGGTTTAACATAACTTTGTATGAATTGGTGTTATATCATGGGGCAATACTGGTGATATAAATAGTGGAAGAAATTAAGACAGGCCTTCAGTCTTGTATGCTGCAGTCATTAATCTGATAATTTTTACACTTTTTCTTTCTTAGACTGCCATTGCTCTAGCTATTGCACAAGAGTTAGGCACAAAAGTTCCTTTTTGTCCAATGGTTGGAAGTGAAGTGTACTCATCTGAGATCAAGAAAACAGAAGTCTTGATGGAGAACTTCAGAAGAGCCATAGGTTTGCGAATCAAGGAGACAAAAGAGGTGTATGAAGGAGAGGTGACAGAACTGTCACCTGTGGAGACTGAGAACCCTATGGGAGGTATGTATTGAAGGGTAACTCGTTGAATGTGTTCGCTGACTATTGGAAGCAAAGCAAAAATTATTTGATCTGACTTAAAGCTTCATTTAGCAGGTCTTCTGTTGGTGTTGATGCTGTCAGTTCTTTGGCTTCACCTTGTTTGTTTGTGAATGTGCCATCTTGACGTTAATGTAATATTACCCTGTTGCAGGTTATGGTAAGACTGTAAGCCATGTGGTGATTGGCTTGAAGACAGCGAAGGGCACCAAGCAGTTAAAGCTTGACCCATCTATCTATGAGAGTTTGCAGAAGGAGAAGGTGGAGGTTGGGGACGTCATCTACATAGAGGCCAATAGTGGTGCCGTCAAGGTTAGAATAGGGTGGAACATTTAAAACCTGTAATTGTCACTGGTCAAGCATCAGTGTAACATATTGAACAAAACATAGCTGGAATTCATTCGATTTGAGAAACTTTCTGACCTTAAAATGGTTATCCTGATATCATGGACACACTACCAGATGATATTGATGCTGAACTTCCATCTTCCAGAGACAAGGCCGATCTGACAGCTATGCAACTGAGTACGACTTGGAGGCAGAGGAGTATGTGCCACTTCCTAAAGGTGATGTGCACAAGAAGAAAGAAGTCATTCAAGATGTCACACTGCATGACCTTGATGTTGCTAATGCAAGGCCACAGGTATGTGTCATTGATTCTGGATTTGTGCAAACTTATTATTTAAAGACTTCCATCATATAGCTGGAATATTACCATATGCGACATGAAATGGCAAATGAACTTTACTGTGACTTACATGTATCTCATGCAATCCCACTCTGATTTCAGGGAGGCCAAGATATAATGTCTATGATGGGACAGTTGATGAAGCCAAAGAAGACAGAAATCACAGGTTAGCAACCAGTGGATTATTATTGTAAAGACTTGGAGAGTAAATCTCCAAAACAACTCTGACTCCATATTGTTTTAGTTGCACTAAACCCAGCATGACAAACGTCACACTATTCCACCAAACACTTTATGTGAGAACAATTTCCACCAGAAATGCAATATTGTCCACATCTACTTTTTCTACTTTCTCTGCATATGACACATCCTCTGCTAGCTGTAAATGAAAGGATAATTGTCTAAATAAGATTTCAAAGCACTTTTCAGACCATTGTAATGTGAAGTGCTTTTGAAAGGCCTCTCAGGCTGGATCTAACTTTAAATCATGTGCACAATGTGTGAAGCCCAGTTCTGGTGTCCCCAGCCCTGCCTTGATATTGCTGGAATATTACTGAAAGCAGGTAATACTTAACTCACTCACACTAATTTTAAATGAAATTGAAATGTTGATTGATCTTTGACTCTTAGGATGACATTGGTCCTGTTGTATTTTGTAGACAAACTTCGGAAGGAGATAAACAAGGTGGTGAACAAATACATAGACCAGGGTATAGCAGAGCTGGTGCCGGGTGTATTGTTCATAGACGAGGTTCACATGTTGGATATTGAGTGTTTCACATACCTACATCGAGCCTTAGAGTCCACAATCGCACCTATTGTTATCTTTGCCACAAACAGAGGAAAATGCACAATAAAGTAAGAACAGTGTATTCTGAATAAGTTTTATCATTGTACAAATTATTTTAAATGTCAACAGCAGATGTATCCTGTAAGTTAAACTATGAATGTGTAAATATTTTCGAATACATTTCAAAGATTATCTCTGTAGCATCCTTTATTTACTTCAAGATTGCATGGATAACAGAATCTGATTTGTTCATCTTGGCATGAAGCTGTATGTAAAAGTGCTGTTTACTATATCATGAGTATGATTACACGATGCCATTTAGAAAGTGGTAAGTGCAACGTATGTCATATTTGGTGTGGAAGTCGTGGTGGCTGAGCGGGCTAGGCTGTTGAATTTGTGTTGGCGATTAGGTGCCTGACTCTGCGGGTGCAGGTTTGAATGGGACTCAACGGATGGGACTCAACCAAAACAGTATTAGAATTTGTACTTTACTAAGAAAGTGAAATCCCAAATATGACATATGTTGAACACCTAAGGTGATTGCAAAGAGTTATCTGCCCTTAGACTATGCTACTGCTTCAGATTCCTGTCATTAATCAGCCCAAATTGTTTCGCCTGGTCACTCACAGGACACTATGTTTAGAGGAGGCAGGTATATGATACTGATGTGTGTATGTTATTATTACAGGGGAACGGAGGACATTGTTGCCCCCCACGGCATGCCCCTAGATCTGTTGGACCGAGTGATGATCATTAGGACCCTACCATACTCACTGGAGGAAATGGTTGCTGTATGTATTATATAACTACCTTCCCTTCACCTACCTCTGTGTTTTGGTCAGTCTATAGTATCACTGATAGAGATGAATTGTCACTGAATTACCAAACAGCCATGTTTTCCGATTTTAACAGATACATAACATCAATCTTTCCCTGTTCCAGATTCTGAAGATCCGGTCACAAACTGAAAGCATACAGATTGATGATGAATCCTTGCAGGAGCTTGGCACCATTGGAACAAGTTCAACTCTTAGGTAAACATATTTCATCTGTGATTAATTACTTATATTAATATGTACTTATATTTGCTTCATACTTTAGGGGGTGGTGGGGTAGTGGTGAAAGTATTTGCATGGCACTTCACATTGGTACATTGAATGAAGAGTTTTCTGGAATATTGATAAAAGCTTAAAACTCAACTCGCTCAGTAAGTAAGTAATGTATGTGGTTAATGTCTGATTAATTGATATCCAATTTGTAGAGGGTGGTTGGTTTACATCTCATATAAAGTGGGTATAGTCAGCGAATATGCTATCATGCCACTTTCAGCAATATCCTAGTGAGTTACACAACAAATAAATGTAACAAGTTGTGCCTATGTGGGGTATCAAACCCAGTTCTTCAGACGAAAAAGCAAACATGACAAGCGAACACTTTATCCAGTAAGCTACATCACCATCTTGTTTGTATTTAGATCATTCTTGGAGTTTTCTTTGAGTGGCATACTCCTGTTTTGTAGGTACGCTGTTCAGCTACTTACCCCTAGCAACATCCTAGCCAGGATAAACGGCAAGGAATCGATAAGCAAAGAAGACATTGATGAGATTCACAAACTGTTTTATGATGCCAAGTCATCAGCGAAGATCCTTGCAGCCCATGAAGACAAATACATGAAATAACCATGTTCCTTACATTCGGTTAGAATGTACATAGACCTTCAACCTTCGCAGTGTTCAGGCTTACCTGGAATTTCATCAAGAGTCTCATTCCACCTATACTTTGGTCAGCTGACCATTCGGACCTTAGGGCTGAGTGAAATATGAACTTCAGAACACTTGAAATGTATGCAACTTGTGTGCATTGGTATATTGGCCATGAAATCAGCTGGTCAAAGTAATGTTGAAAATTGTCTTTTCGAAGTTGTCACATTAATTCATTACAGTGAATTGTTTCATGAGTTCTGTCACTCCTGTCTTCATGGTGTAGTATAACTACAGTCACATTTTCAAGAAAAAACAGCATTTGTATTGATCTGTTTTTCATTGATATTAAATATGTATGTCTTGTAGATGGGTAGTTTGTGTTGTTTGATGGAATTGATATGGAGAGTTGTATGGTGTTTGACTGCATTAGGAGCAATCTGTGCCATTGTTTTATGACAGAGTGACACATTGTGACCACCCAACCCTAAAGTGCGACTAGCCAGATGTGAGACATTCAAACATTCCCTGGCACATCAACAGACTGATGGGTCATATTCTGTTAAATGTCATCTTCCCATGCAATTACACAATGGTCAAGGATGACAATTCTACTGAGGGAGCTTCCATTCGTCAACATTGTTCTGGGATTTCAGACTTTGTGGAGCAGTACCTACTGTATGCTGCAGCCTTATTGCCCGTCCAGCTTCTTCATTATGACTGTCAGTGTGTTACACTGACTACAGTCATGCCTTGTTTATCTGTACCTCAGATATTCAGAAAACGAATTCTCAATGTTGTGAAATTCCTCACTTATTCTGAAACCCGGTTTCAGTAACCGGATGGTAATTTTTACATACAAAACGCTAAATCATGAGCATATTTGTCTCGTATATCCAGATGGCTGATCACCTGTCAGTATGTTTACACACGCAAATATCAACTGGCTTTGTGTGCCTTAACATGAAAGAAGACAGCATGAAAAGATCACCTGTAAGTAGCAAGGTAACACTGAGCAAATTTTGAGGTGTGTCAATTTGTGGGTCACTATAATCACACTGATAAACTGTTTTGTTATTTAAGAGCTGGTACAAACATCTCTGACACATTTCTTCAAGCGAGCAGAACCACATGTACGTTTGCAAGTGTGATATTTTACGTTTGCAAGTGTGATATTTTACGTATGCATTGATGTTATCAATCAATAAGGTTCAATGTCTATTGTATTCATTTCTTCGTGCATTTACATATGGTCTGTGGTTCAGATATCCGGAAATCCAATCATCCGAACAATTTCAAGAAAAACACAAGTATTCGGATAAACGGGGCACAACTGTACAGTGGGGAGTTTTATTTGCTTCGTAACAAGGACATTGTACCAACACTCCTCACTAACAGCTTGTGTGAATGACCACCATCCTTGCAATCAAATATAACAAGAAAATCAGGTTTACACAAAGTTTTTATTTTTAGTTTTTTCAACACTGAGGACTCATGATACAGAATGTTTCTTTCATACCGACCCAATCTAACAACATACGACACTTTCTTCAAAACAAAAGAAATGCTTCTGGGACACCTAAAATAAAGTTTGCTTCATATAACAAATGCTTGAACTACATTTTGATGTCGCTGTACTCACATAGTCCTTCATATTGTCCATAAAAATAGTATAATGAAGTCATGAGGCTACTTGCAAATGTGACGGAACTTTTTTTCCATGACCACAGTGATTGTTTTACAAATTTCTATCCATATAATTTCTTTAAAACCTTTTTTCCTCTAATTTTTATTCCCTAATAAAATATCTTTGGTATGTAAATCTTTAAAACAATCAAGCTGTGATCATTGTCTACTTAACAGATTCCACTGAGATCCGTGGAGGGCAAATGATATCTTAACATCTAATGACAAGGTTTCATGTGACAAGAAAAATATGTACAAATGCTGCAGATTGAAAAATAGCTGCAGAATAATAATAATAATAATATTAACTGTTTTTCCGTATCCGAAAGTCTAGAAGAGTAGTGTGCTCATGCCTCCCATTTCGCTCTGTTCCTTGACGAAAATTTCGAAGTACTGGTAAATAATCGTTACAGCCAGCAAGATTCCAGTTCCACTGCCAATGGCACCTGAAAAGAACAAAGAATATATAAAATCAGTTTCTTATTAGACGTAAGCAATATGTCAATAATTACAGGCTCCAGATAATTTTTCAACATGAGGAGTACCTACGCCTTATTTTTTCAACATAAGAGTACTGGGAAAAGATGGAGTACTCATTGGAATGTAATGGCGTGTAAGTAATCTCATGTTTCGTTTCATATATGCACCACAACATTCCTACTCTTGTGTAAACAGGTCAATAAACAATAAAGCAATATTTTTCAGATAAATATGTCCATAAATGATTTCATACATTAATGGTGTGGCGTGTATCTGCTACGTTTCCTGATGTTTCTCCTACTGCATCATGCATATTTGTCATCGGTACATACACTGATGCAGCCCTTATCTGGAGCCCTGGATTAACATCCTGTGTAAGTAATAGTAAGTGAGTGAGATTAGTTCTAAGTCATAATATTCCAGCCATATGGCGGCAGTCTGTAAATGATTGAGTCTGGACCAGACAATCCAAGAATAAACAGTATGAGCATCGATCTGCCACTGGGAACCGATGACGCATCAAACAAGTAAGCGAACCTGACCACCTGATCCTGTTAATCGCCTCTTAGAACAAGCAGAGTTGCCTTTTGTGGCAAGCATGTGTTGCTGAAGATCTGTTCTACCACAGATCGTTACAGGTCTGTAAGGAATAATTACAAGGAGACAATATGCTCGTCGAAAGCTGAGAATGTTGCAGTTACAGAGTTTTCATAAAGGTTGTAGCGAAAAGTTCAAAACTGATATGCATTTGCACACTTTGACATAATACTAAAATGTGTGCAACTACAGTCCTACACAGTTCTTTTAGCAATATTACAGCTGGGGGCACCAGAAATGGGCTTTTCAGATTGTATCCATATGGGGAATTGAGCCCTGTCTTATGTGCGATGAGCGAACACTTAGACCCCCCAGCCATCCCATCGCCCTTCTAAACACAGAAGAATGGGAGTGAAAGTGAGTTTTATGCTGTTTTAAGTGTTTTCTAATATCACTGACTGCTCTGGGGACAGTGCAATGTAATGCTTATAAAACCTGAGCTTTGTTGTGGTGCTGTTTACATGAAGACTGATGACAGTGTAACACACTCACCCATGAAGTCAGCCATGACAGAGAGGGCTCCGATACACAGACCACCAAAAGCAGCAGCAGTAGGGATGTATCTGTTGAGCTCCTTGATCATAGACTTGTCTCGGTGACCTCGCATCACCATCTGCTGTTCCTTCAGCTGCTTAGCAACCTAAAAAAAACAGCATTGTGTATATAATCACAAATGATAACAGTAGTGAGCTGAATTTAACACATTATTATCAGAAATTATACACTATAATTCATTTTACTCAAGGTCGTTCCAACATTTTTAACTATAAAGTTGATGTTTAAGAATCAGATAACTTTCCACTGTAAATGGTCTAATGTCATCTATGTATTGAGTGTTGACAATGTGAAATAGGTAAGAATGTTGTTACATACAATTCAAAAACAAGCATTGTCACCGAGGTGACATAATACCTTGCTGCAAATTATCAAATCAAACTTAAAGCAAAAGCAATGTAGGTGAAGGTCGTAGTTTAAGATGGAGCTGAATAGCCTTGGTCCCAAGTAAGATTAGAATCTAGTGAGCACTTAAGATATTCCAAATCGCACATATGGACTGAGCCTAATACTACAGACCGTGCATCTGGGGATAATTACTCGATACTTACATCTTTAGCACTAGACCCAGAGACTTCAATCCAGGTTTTAGAGAAGAATGCACATGATCCCAACATAAAGACGATGTAGAGAATAGCATGGATAGGATCTTCCACTACATGTGATAACGTCTCGGGTGGAGACAGGTAGTAGCATAAACCTCCTACAGGGTAAGACCTGGCTGGGCCACCGCCTCCAACATCCTGCAGCAAAAACACATATTCACAATCCCATCATACATTTCAATCAATATACAACCAGCAAGTTGTAATAAGTAATGAAACAAATTGAATCCTCAAACTAAGCACAACGTATCTGAAGCTATGAGTGTGTTCACTTCAATCTGTATGAGACCTTAACTACTGGTCTAAAGTCTTGTATTACCTCATTACAATAATCTGAATGTTACTCTATCCAACTGTCTTTGCTTCGTCTAAGCACAGTTCCATATTTTATCTACAATTTACTGAAACCAACAAATGCAATAATGCTTTATGCAAGTTTGGATAATGGAAATACGCAAGTTTCTTCAATCATAGCAACCAAACACTTACAGCCCAAGCACCAAGCAAGTTGACAAAAAAGTTCCCACTGAACTTTGTAGCCAACATCTGAGAAATGACGTAGAGATTTGACACTAGGGCACTCTGAAGGATGATGGGAATGTTGGAGGTATAGAACAGCTTGATTGGGTATGACGTGTACTGTCCTCTGTAGCGGGCCGACTTGATAGGAAGATCCACTCGGAATCCCTGAAAACACAATGGTCAATACAAACATCTATCTTTACTGTCAGCACAAATAATCACATAGACTTAATTGTAACATATATTTCGCAATTAAAAATACAACAAACTAAGAAACTATCCTTCACCATATTCATGCTCACACTGTGATCTTCACTATTTTGGAACTGTTGCAAACTAGGAATAGAAGTTGATCCTAATTAACTTAAATAACACTGTTTTACATACCTGGAAGTATATAACTATGGCAAACACAAAGATGGTGGCCATAAGGTTCATGAGGTTGGGGAGGTTCTGTCTGTAGAAAGCCTCACGGAGAGCGCGGACCTTGTCGTTCCTTGTAGCCAACAGGTGGAACAAGGCAATAATGGCTCCCTCGAACTCTGTGCCTGTAAATAACAATCACATATTACAGCATCTCAGACTTAACAATATCCCCCTTCACACATCATTACAACAACACTACCTTGTTATGTTGAAAGGTAAGCTTAACCTCAGTTGAGATGACTTAATGGTCTGGGTGTGTTTCAGTAAGAGCATGGAAACCTTAACTAGTCAAAAGACTAACTTACCTCTTCCAGTGTTGACAGTGGCAGGGCTGAATGCCTTCCAAACAATTGTCTCACAGATGTTGGTGGCGATAAACAGTGAGATACCAGAGCCCAGACCATAGCCCTTCTGGAGGAGTTCGTCAAGGAGCAGCACAATCAGACCAGCAACAAACAGCTGAAACAAAGGCAGGCAAACTTGACTACTGAAAAGTACCATTGAGGAAGAGGCAACCTCTAGGGTAATATTCAAAAATGCCAATTCAATACAGATTAATATCAAAGTTCCTTGGTATTTCCATAATAATCCCTCCACGGATGATGCTACTACTAGATTAACCAAATCAGTCATTCATATCGAAAATTTATAACATGCATATCATTTTCTCTACCACAACTTACTGTTAATATTTGTTTTTGTACTGAGAGAGTTCTAACTTGTGCAGACAAACTGAAGGTTCTCTTTTGTAGTAATGTGTTTCCACTGTTAACACTGACACCTTGTAAGAAATGTTTCGTCAAAACTCACCTGAATGATGATAAGAAGACAGACACCAGCTCCGATCTCAGCAGGGTCACCATACATTCCTGTCATCACGTACACGATGGCCTGACACACCGTGATCACCATACCAAACACTGGATGAAAAAGAAAAAAACATTACCACAATCTTGTTGAAAATGAGGACATAATTGATGTGTCTTTAAAACGTCCTGAATTAAGAATGATTTTTTTAGTAATGTGTATTCTAATTTGATAGAGTCTCGAGTCTGTGATTGTCAACATACTTACACTTATTTGCTCCATTGTAGAGAGCTCTGTCTTTAGGAGTGTCACCAACTTCAATGATCTTGGCTCCAGCCAACAGTTGCATGATCAGACCAGATGTCACGATGGGGGAAATACCTAACTCCATCAATGTACCTACATGAACAAAACAAGGTTTGTCAAATTAACATGAACAGGCTATCTTTAACTACAGGAATACAACAGACTTTTGTAATTATTCTTGGCGCTTTGAACCGATATAACATGTTTGGTGCAAAAGGCAAGTGTTGAATGTGGAGAACCCACCTCTGTTTGAAGCCAGGATGACACGAATCCAGTAGAAGGGATCAGCTGAGTCTGAAGACATGATTCCAAACAAGGGAATCTGAAATAAAATAGTTGTTATGAGTAGAGTTAAATCACAACATTCACCTGTGACATTATACAAGATGGAGGTGGTAGTGATCTGTTGTCCACAATGAAAAGATTATCATCTCAAGACATTCATGTCGATGTTACTCTTTTTCTAAGTCTGTGTGTAGAATTACATGTTTCCATTCAGTATCAACTCATTTTGATTGGAACATGAACCCCTTACATTTATTTCAGGCCAATAATCTCTTCTAATGCTCCTTCAAATGACAATGGATATGTTAAAAATGAATTATTAAGCTGTACACACCACCCTAGAAAAACAAACACAATAATAACATAAATATAACATACCTGGCAACAGACAAGGAAGATGAAGAGTGTGATCGCTGTCCATAGCACTTTTTCTCTGAATTGGATCTGAAATATAGGGGAAGTTTTAACCAAAATACCTCAATATTCAAGATTTCAAATAATTTTTTTGCTTACACAGAGATTACATGCCAACTACATAGTGCAAAAATATAAACTCTCTCTTGATAATAATGCATTCTACAGGTAATTTACTGTGTTGTTTGTAAACAATCCAGATTCTAGTGTTGCAATGGGTATTTGAAATAAGACAAAAGGTTAAATGATGCAATCGAAATAAGTGTCTCTGATGACCATATGTTCAAAAGTACACCATAATATCAAATCGCCACCTTAAATATGTTGTCTTAATAATAAGACGATATTACTGACATAGAGATATTTGGATTGTTACGATTGTGCATTTAGAGAACGTTGACAGCTGGGATAATTACCTTTCTATCCGGTTTGGCAATTTCTGGTAAAACCGCACAGAACGGCTTTACAAATTCCAGGAACTTAACTGAAATTAAAAAGAACACGTAGATAAACAATCAGAGTAAGTTATTCAACCTACAGATTTTGACAATCGATGATGGTGAGTGGGGGTGATGAGTTTTTATAAAACGACACCTCGTTTTTCAGAGCCACGTAAGCACTGACACTCACGCCTGCATAAGGGATGTGATATAATGTACAATAAATACGCGATCACGGAATAAAATATTACGTATACGTACTCCCCATAGTGCGCTGTTGCCACCGATCACTTTTGATGAACTTTAAAGATGTTTACAGACGCAAATTTTCAATATGAATGTCCAGGGACAGGCCACCTGCACACAGAAGTATGGATGCGTCTCTTAAAAGAAAGGTCACGTGACGTGCTACGTGGGTTCTTTCAAATTGTATTGGTCGAGTTATTTTGTTTTATGGTGGTCACGTGTGATTACTTCTCAAATAAGTTTCTAATCTTATGCTTAGAGGTATATTTAATCTCTATCTATTGTTTTCATAGTGTTATTATGACGTCATCGCCATTTCCACGGTAAACAATATGGCGGAGCGGGCACCTGCCATAGAGCGATAGGGCCTCAGGAAACAAGTTGACACCATCATTTACAGACTAGGTAATTGATAGACTTTACCCCTTTTCGTCATATTCAAACAGCAGAAAATGTATGCCAACAGACACGTGAAACATGTAAATCACGGTTTGTTTTTAAACACTGATTAGATCTAAATCCATAATGCAAGCCTGAATAGTGACGTAACAAACCAACGTACATGTACTTTCGTCAAACAACAGGAGCTTTGTCCTCCACAGTGAATGTGGGATATGATATATTTTAGGAATACTTGGGCCCGAATACTTTTCTTCCCACTTTATAATAATAGTTAATCATAACAATGCAAATGATAAATGCATGATTACACGAGTTATTTAATTGGTACATGACATATGGTAGGTGATATCAGAAGTCTTAAAAACATACGTTGTTGTCATGATCATGATATGAACATGTCACTAACTTATACAAGATTTATCCTAGTCACAGTCTGTTGTCCAAAAGTATAGAATGCTAGTGTGATGCAACATATGTGTGTATTCACATAGCCATTTAAGTATATTTATGTTAGATTCTTTTAACCAAAATATTATGTTCAGTAAATATTGCTAAAGGGTATTGAAATAATTCAAGACTATCATTTTTACAACAGTCTCAAGACATCACAATGGGAGCAGGTCAGTCACATGATCAGCTGATGCCGGAGGAGAGGAGGCTAAGACAAGATCCAGAAAAAATTGCAAGAATTGTACAGTATCTCTCTGCTAGACAAGGAACTCAAAAGTGCTTGGTTAATACTGAAGAAGAATTCAGTCAACATGAGCAAGATAAGGTACTCACAATTCCAATGTATCCTGTTCAAAATATTTTCTGGTGTATCCATTGATCATGTTGATTCATTTGTTCAGTTGCAGACTGAATATGTAAAAAGTGTTTGAAATATTTGATATTGGTAGTAGATATGTCATGGGAATTTACACTTCAAACTTATAAGCATCTCTTTTAGTGTCCTAGTTATACAATTAGCTGTATGATGAAAGCATCACTGAATCTGCAAGAAAAAAAGATTCTTGACCAAGTAATTTGAGATAGTTCTATTTCATGTAGTGTGAGAATGTCTTCTTCCTGTGTGCTCATACATCATCAGTAGTCAGCTTAAAAGTACTGTGTTTCATTAGCTTGCACACTGTGTTAATATCACCAAACCATTGTTTTAAAGGTTGGTAACTCCTGACATGAATTACCAGTATTCTGTATCAGTGAAAGGACAATGGAAATTGCTATTATGCTATATTTTCATCATTTTTGACAGGTGGGCAATTTAAATTTCATACACTTAGATCCATCCCAACATTCCGCTTCGTATTGTCTTTTCATTTTTTTGTCATGAGTGTATAACGTGTGCTACATTAAGATGACATACTTTATCAATTTCAGCAAAGTATGAAGATTTTGAAAGGAATTTACAAGAGGCTGGACCCGACTATCATGAAATCTACATTGGACGTGAATGGTGAAGTACAGCTCTCCTTCAAATATGACTTCAATCGTGACCTTCTGCTGGTCAAGGTCATCCGATGCAGAGAACTGCGGAACCGGGATGTCAGATCCAAAGCTTCTGACCCCTATATCAGAGTATGTGTATTGTCTCAGTGGTTCTGGGATCATATGTTTGCATTTTATTTAATTCTGTACATAATATGAATTAATATGCTATCAATGTTCATATAAATAATATAGATGTTCATATGAATAATATAGAATCAATGAAAAGGGGTTTAATAGCTTGATTAAAAGGGTCAGTGGAGTAGCCTAATGGTTAAAGCATTTGCTCACCACACAGATGATCATGGGTTACTGTGTCATAAATAGTAACTCACTCTTAGTTTAATTAATACAAATGTAATGTTATTCGTTTTATTTGTACAAATATGACATGTACATTATAAGTTGTTCACTGGTCACAAGGGGGTAATGGGTTGATGCCCTCCATGTTTGTTTATGTTCCCTGAGCCCAGAGGCTGAGGGGAACATAAACAAACATTAAAGGTACATCAACAGGGGACCAGTGAAGGTATTTATCTTCCCGATCACCTCAATGTAAAATTTTGACAGTTTGAAGCATGGGTATTGGACTGTACACTTCAGCCAACCTGTGTGAATCAAATGATTTGAATCTTGCATCTTTCTGTTTTTCCTGCAGGTATTGTCTTAGTTAAGTCGCAGAGGTGTAATTCCCCTTAATTTTCACAAGGACTACATTTGAACATTTTGTCAAAATTTATTTATTGAAACGTGAGGCAAATATTTTTGTAGCCATCGCTAGATTTTGCAGACGAAATAAGAAAGATAGGAAAGCACTTAACCAGTCAGAGAGTGACATTTATCTGTGAGGTAAGATAAAAGTAGTGCACACAATCATTAGCCTAATGTTATTTGTTTGATTGGTTTTTAATGTTGAAGATCTCTGCATGGCTTATCATCTTGTGAAGTCTAGCTGTTGTTTTTGAAATGAAATATGAATCAAATCAATTCTAAGAGTTACTGGAATAAGCGGTTGTAAGACTACAATGCTCATGTTTTACATTTGTCATTCCAGCTTGCAGTTATCCCTGACAGTCGTGGACAGGGAGCCAAGACCACTCAGATTGTTGTGGAGACAAATGAACCTGTGTTCAATGAGATATTTGCCTTTACCAAGACAGAGCTGGAGCTGTTGGACTCCAAGCTGATCGTCCAGGTTTGGGACTACGATGTGTCCAACCGAGATGACTTCCTTGGGGAGGTGATCATTGACATGACCACATTCAACTTCAAGGAGGAACCAGTCCACACAGCATGGTATACACTGAAAATGGAGGTACGGTTATAATGTTCTATGGAACAAAGTTTCTGTAGCCTCACAATACCAGGGCACAGTTGTTGGGGTAGCCTATTGGTAAAAGCATTCACTTGTCACACTGAAGACCTGGGTCCGATCCTCAACATCGGTACAGCATGTGAAATCCATTTCTGGTGTCCCCACTGTGATATTGCTGGAATATTGCTAAAACTAAAGGTGGTGTAAAAGTCACTCACTTACTCGTATTACAGGGTTACGGAAAGTCACTGCTAATCAATAACTATAAAATGTTTGCCTAACTTATTAAGATAACACTATCTTAAACATAAGCCACCTACATCTAGTTTGCTATCTAGTGTCCTTCATTACAATATTTGTATTGGGTTTGCCTGTCATGATGTTTCTGCAAAATTGCTGCAAATGGAGTAACACACATTGTCTCACTGATCTTTCGCTTCTTTTTCTTCTCTTGATATCAACTTTCTTGACATTAAATCATTCCATAAACCAGATACGAGGCAAATATTATTGCCATCTATATCCACTAGTTTAATTTTGTTTCTGTTTGTGTGAAGACTGACCTAAGCATCACTGGTGAGATGGACATCAGTATGGCGTTCCAGGCTCCGGACAACCTGTATGTGACTGTCCATGGGGCAACAAACCTGTCACCCCGTGATGACAGCACTCTTGCTGAACCTTTTGTTAAAGTCAGTGTTCCAGGTGTGGGGATGGTGTGTAAATCTGAGGTGAGACATAGCATGTTTGGAAGAGCTGACAAGATTCAGATATGAAACCAATACAGATGTGTTCGTTTCGCGTTAACTGATAACTTGTGTTTGGAGGACAGTAATTTGTTATCCTCTTAAACTGGAGTTGAATTTCTGGTGGTTAAGAATATGTTTATTGGTGTTCTTGTGGATGCAGAAAACGTTATTAGCAGTATCCTCACTGTAGGAGTTGTCTACCCTTATTTGAAATCCAAGAGGATGTTTAGACATGTTTTCAGCAACAAATGAATTATATTTTTCAGGTACAAAAAAATACCCTGAATCCTGTGTGGGAGGAAACCTTTCACTTTCAAGTACCATGTGAAGAACTTTTATTCAGGTAAAAATTGTGTCAGTGTGTACACTCTTAGTCATCATTCGTTCTGTCACGGATTTATGGCAACAGACTTTTGTTTACATTGATTCCAAGTTTGTTTACATGTTTATTGTAGAGGTAATATTGCAGTTAGCTAATAGACTAGGACTTTACAACTTTGTTCTTTGAATGGATGGTGGGGTAGCCTAGTGATTTCATTGTTAATTCTGGTATCACCCATTGTAGTGTTGCTGGAATATTGAGAAAAGTGGCATAAATAAAAAACAATCTTACTAGCTTCTGTGATTCTTCTAGGACAAGTGTTTAATGTTGATGGATGTGAGGAATGTGTGTGATGACGAGGTATATTATATATGTTAATGCTTTATTCAGATCCAGTGCAAGATGCTGTTTTCTGTTCAGGTATGTTGTGTTCCATGTGATCGACGAGAGCCAGCAGGAAGGTAATGAATCCCTGGGACAAGTTGTCATTGACCTTCACCTCCTGGATCCACAGCAGGGCTACCATGGCACACACAAGCTGGCAGATCTGGTATGCATGGTTGTTCTCAGATGTTCGTAGCAATGTTTCAGTGATGTCTCTCTATTCTAACTTTAAGTTAAGTTGAGAAGTCAGGGTCAGTAGTTCTGCTTGTAGAGATTTCAAGCAGTCAAGGTTATTCCAGGTTAGAGTTCCACTTTAGTCTACCCTTCCCATTCTTCTCCTCCTGGCGCAGGCCATGTACAAAAATCAGTGACACTGACATTTGACATGAATTATGAATTGTACCCAAATAGCATGGGACACTGTTTATGTAATTTCATGGTATACCTTGTCCAGACTGAAGTTAGTAGTGGCCACTGTTGTGGAACAAAAAAAACTGCTGGTGGGGGTTGAACAAAACAAACTAACAGAGATATCAAGACCCAACTGTTGTCATTGTGGATTAAACCATGCATTACAGAAAAACAGTGAGCGTATCAGGAACAAGTGGTCCCAAAGTGCAACTGCCCAGGAGTTCCGCGAGTCCTTCCAGGCACACGCCTCCGTCCGACACCCGAACTTCCTGTTTCAACAGCAGTCCGGGAAAAAGGTGTGTTCCTCTACTCAGGCTACAGTTGACCTTGACCTTGTGACAAACCAGTGACTGTAGAAATCTGTTTGCAATATGTGTTGTTAATTATGTACATTTTATCTAGCAATTGTCATTGTATGTAAAACTGTCTAGATATATGATGAAGACAAGTCATTTCGAGTACATGACATGAAATACACATGATGCCCAATTTTACCAATTTGGGTAGTTACTGTCAATGTTTTTACAAATGTTTTTCGTTGGAGGCAGAGGGAGTCATGGAAGGATTTGCTTGTTGGTAATAGATGTGGATCATGTGAATTATGGCATGATGTATCACAAGTCATCTATGGTCTCTTGTATGTTTCAGGTGATCAGCGTCAGCTGTCGTAAAGCTCGGAGTCATGCTAAGATCAGGATAGTAGATGGCATCGCTGTCAACTAAATCACTTAATGGCAACCCAAACAGAGTCCACTTCAGATCTGTATTTGGGTGATGGGAGGAGATAAATAACTTTCAAACCAATAGCCATAACAGCATTATGTTTCAATGTCATGTTTGCACACTCATATTTGAACAGTAGACACTTTTATGTTCAGATTCCATTACTGTTGGTCATTATGGGATAATTCTTTATGATTGATGTTGTTTGATGCATTCATTGTTTTTGTTATTCAGTGGAGATGGATGGGGTTTTGTACTCTACAACATATTTATTTTGACTTGTATACAGCGTATACATGAGGGATATGGTGTTTACTTTCAAGCACTCTGTGATAATTGCATACTAGCACTCTGTGATAAATACAAATGTTACAGGAGGTTGTATTTCCGTATTTGGTATCTCCAGACACACCATTTGTACTGCTGCTCAACAGAAAAAGTTTCGTTTTCACATGCTGACTCAAACAACTGCTGGAAAATGCTGAGAAAACATATTCCTGAATAAAGAGTCATGTCCCTTTGAAATGAAGGGAGAACCTGTTGTAATGGACCGTTCAGTCCATATGGTTGTGTGAAGATGATTTTTATGAGAAGTGTACACAGTGTGAATCACACACACACAAAGTTTATGTACAGCATAAGTGACAATGCCACCCCACCCTGCATGTTGGACACAGCATCAATGACACCCCCCAGAAACCTGTACTTTATGTCCACACGATACTAAAATAAAAAAAAATTCAGTTTGACTGACACCAGCAGCTGATATTAATCAAACAAGCTTTATATACATTCTTCTTTTTGGTGAACTTACTGTTAATTGGCTTCCGGGTCCTTGTAGATTTGCCTCTTAAGCCAGGAGGTTCGCCTCATTATGTATCTTGATTTGTCAGCAACACACTCACGCTCATGTGTTTTCCAGTAGTGGTCAAAGGTGACCTTCATGAGGTGAGACTATGCAGCCATATCAAGCAGACATGCTGTGGACTGAAACGTTTTTAAAAGAAGCTGCTTCTTAGCCAAGTTGTTCACTGTTTCAATCATTACCGCTAGTTTGAAGTTTCTCTCATCACTCACAGCAAGATAAGTATTAATTTGAATTTCATTTGAGGTCAGAGTGCATAATATATTTGTTGAATGTTTATGGTGCAATTAATTGTAATATTGTGAAACTGAAGATTATTTGGTTAAACCCAGTGGTCCATTTCTTCTGTGTTACATCACTTACCAGTTACACAGGAATGGTTGTCTTAGAATGTGTATAAGTTTTACTTATAATTCACAAATATACCAGTAAATCAGCAATGTGTGAAGCCCATGTCTAATGGCCCCTGCCATGATATTGCTGGTATATGTTACTAAAAACTGCATAACTCACTCACTCACTCACTCACTCACTTACTGTAAATCAGTACATCTAGGGCAGGACCCATGATGATGCACTATTCTTCATTCTTAAAAAGTGGGTTACTTATGCATGGTAATGTCAGTACTTTAACACAACTGTGATAAATGCAGAATGTACTTATCAGTTGGAATGTTGTTAAAAGATATTTATTTCTGACAAATAGTCATCAATTTGCAGATGTGTTATGTCTAATTACAGTTCATATTGCTTTTGTCAGCATTATATCAGCTTTTATCAGCATTATATCTCATAATTAATTTTACACGTAAAAACTATTCTCGTTAATACACATTTTCATTGGTTACTTTGGTTTTTAGATAATTTTGATATGTATGCAACCATGTTTTTAATCAAAAGACATGCATTTGTATTCGTTAAATCTTGCAACTTTTACAACCATCAAAAGGTGTACTTGTATATCAAATAAATAAACACTTGTTATATTTATGACATGTTCTGTTTCTTTTACTTGCTGAAAGGTGGCAGTTTTAAAGTGACTCATAGTCAGTAAACAAGCAATGGAAACCTGAAGTAATGACTGGGTTGAAACTGCAAGAAGGACTTTGATGTCAGTGGATATATGTCTGTCCACAAGCCACACATTTTAAAAAGATTGCAGACAGGCCTTCGATAGTGATGTTGATACCATGTCTGACAAAGTGAAGTGTCAGTTTGTCTTGACATGTGATTATGAAATAATCCAACTCAACTCAAAGATGATCAAGCAAGTCTAGATTGCTTGCTGTAGTTACTGAAATTAAGTATTGATTACTTGGATTTTGAAAATACTTTCAAAATGTAAGTCTATTTGAAATTACAGTATT
This sequence comes from Haliotis asinina, assembly GCF_037392515.1. NCBI lineage: Eukaryota > Metazoa > Mollusca > Gastropoda > Lepetellida > Haliotidae > Haliotis > Haliotis asinina. The sequence goes on along the minus strand of NC_090288.1, from coordinate 27,433,855 downwards.
GCAGACTCTTGCTATAGGTCATGTTGTCATAGCTGACTGAGCTACACCATCACATGAACACATCTTCCTGGTTTAATATTCATGAGACAGAGTATTTTCAGACTGAGTTCAGGTCCAGCAAACAGACAGTAACTCAGTGTGTCGTCACAACGAAGGTGTCAGCGCCATGCTGACACCTGTTGCCAACACGTGCGACCTTGTGGAGACGAAGAGATACTCTTGTAACAAACGCATGGACAGATAGAAATGAAGGGCAAGAGTTGAGGAAATTAGTTTTAGCTGAAGAATGTTACGCTTCGTGATTAATGTTACAGGGCTGTATAGAAAAAATATTCTGTACCACTCTACGCCAAGGGCTGTAATTTACGATGGAAAGAGTCATTTTGAATCAAGACATTTTGAATCAATGTAAGCTATAAAATTTAATGGCCATATTTAAGCCGTAGCCATATACTCGATGAATATGGCCGGAGTCGTCTTTATGACCATTGTGGTATTTCATTAGTATCAAAGTATATGGGTAGATAAGACTTGAAACGATGCATGGCAAGTTTATTGCACCATGCTAATTACATAAAACCAAACTGAATATCCTCAAGCACATCCTGGTCTGCAGCGGTGCAGGTAAACATTAATCTTCGGCCAACAAAAGACAATTGTCGCATTGAAACAACACCACCTAGATGCGTCATACGTTGAGAAGGTACCCCATCAATCAGTCACCACCTGGGGTTTAATATAACCCGTATTACCTGCTACCCCGGGATATCTCCGTTATTTACAACCCTCGCCGTTGGACATTCACCTGATTAGGTAACTTGGGATAAGTAGGTTTAAGTTTCAATGGTGACAATGGCGACACACTTTTAATGTCGCCGGTGGTCGGGATGGTGCACGGCTAGTCGACCTGACCCCGAAAAGCCTTATGCCCCCAAACCTTATCATGTTTCTTTCTGGTGGTATAAATCAGAGTGACGTACAGTCTCAGCCTGCCACCAAAAACACAAGATAGAGTGCCCCGAGGTGAACCTGTATGACTCAGTATTGTTTACTGGTGAGTTACATGTACAGTTCACGACTGAATCAAGGGATTCTACCCACCGAATACATCATCTTGCTGCATATGAACTACGTGAGCACAATAGATTTGAATATTACCTGCTGCTGTTTAAGGAGTTACACTCTAAACTGCACATCATGGCGAGGTGTATACTCAACATGTCGTTTGTCATGAGAGCTGACTTTTACTGTGCGTGTGTTCATTGGAGTGTAACCTGTTACAAAGTGAAGGGATGATTTGATGGATGTCGGCACTTGTGAAATATATATGGTAGATTGAATTTCTTTTAAAATGTTTAGTATATAAAGTTTACACGTGATGCTACAGCCACTCTTAAGGTAGTACTGGCGCGTTGGCAACATTTAATTAAGACAATGATGTCTTCTTCGCTTTTTCTCTCCCCCCCCCCCCTCTCTCTCTCTCTCAACTCACTTGGGTTCCTTTTCAGTTTGAATGGTTTTATTTGTTACTATGAAAAGTTTATATATTCAGGGACTAAGCGTTAGTCTATGTTCGAGAGAGCATCACACTTTTTTAAGGCGCTGACACATATATGCCCGTTGATCTACCGACCAACATGCGTCAACCAGGTCAGCTAACCTGTTAGTCGCCTCGTGTACAAGATGGATTTCTTGTGACCAATTCTAACCCGGATCTTCATGGATGAAACATACAACAAGTCATACTGAACCAAAACCACACATACATCAATATGTAATGCAACATGCAAGTGGATAGTGGAAGGTTCTCCATCTCACGTATTGCTAATGCACGATTTCTTTCATTCGATCTCCAGTTAGTGGCTCCTTTGTTCGTTGTTCAACGCCACATTTGTAATATTCGAGCTTTAATTGGCAGCGGTGTGTAAGTTTGAGTCTAAGTCACACTATCCAGCGGCTGACGTAATGGGATTCGATCTACGCAGCTGGTTACGATAACATGCATCAGACAAGTCAGCCAACTGAACCAGCGGATACCCTTCTTCGCCTTTTAAGACAAGCATGGGTCGAGCGTTAATTACAAGGTTCAGTTTAACGTTACGAAAGCCTTGTGGGTCTATTTGATATGACTTCATGATATCCCTCGGGCATGGTTCGACATGGCTTCATGATAGCTTTGTGGCAGGATTCAATATGGTTTTATGATATTATTGTGACAGACTTGAATAAGATTTCATGATATTCTTTTGATATGATTTCGATATGATTTCATTATATTCTTGTGATTGGTTTTGATAAAGCCTCAAGGTGTGGAGGGATGAGTGCTGGGTCAAGTAAGGGTCCACCTTGCATCAATGAAGTCACCATAAGCATAGGGACACCAAAGGCAAATTACATACAGTGTCTGGAAAGGAACGCCAGTTTATAATGACTTATTTGGGAATATAAAACGACGCTAGTTGTGGGAATTATAACAATTCGTGTCTAATATAGGCAGAATCTGTATTCAGCAACCTCACTGTTGACACAAACATATCCTCACGGGCATGCATACTCCACCGGTTATGTGTGTCAGGTACGACTGTCACTGGTTGAAGTCGCGGTCGCGGTGACCCGACACACGTTCCTTTGACTTTCACTGTCACCATCACATCCCATGACATTATACAAGTTATCAAACACCCCTTTCTCCAGATACTTAAAGCATTGTGCGGTGTAGATTCTAATACCGTTACCAAGCCGCAACGTTGTTAGAATCTACACCGAACCTTTATCAAGCCGTAACGGTGCGAGAAAGAAGTCCATCCATAAAAGCCTTCATCCTCAGCGCAAACATTTCACGATTTCCCCAAGTTCAATACAGGAACCAGCTCACACACTCCTGATCTCTGGGTTTTTCTTATGTAATTCAGAAATCTGCTTTAAAACTCCTGACTTCTTGTTCTCTCCTGCTTATTACATGAACTAGCTCAAACACTGAGTTGAGTTTTATGCTGCTTCGAGCATTGTTCCAGAAGTATCACGGTGGGGGACACCAGAAATGGGCTTCACACATGGTAATCGGTCCCAGGTCTTCGGCATGACTGAACCAGTTCACACACAGCTGCCCTTTAGGTTCTCTCCTGGTCATTACATGAACCAGCTCAAACGCCCCTGACCTCAAGGCTTCTCCTGTTCATCACCAGAAGCAGAACAACAGTCATGACCTCAAGGCTTCTGCTCTTCACACAGGGGAGATAAACACTCCTGACCTCAAGATTTTCTTCTGCTCATTACAGTAAGAAGGTCAAACACTCCTGACCTCAAGATTTTCTTCTGCTCATTACAGTAAGAAGGTCAAACACTCCTGGCCTCAAGGTTTTCTTCTGCTCATTACAGTAAGAAGGTCAAACACTCCTGACCTCAAGTTTTTCTTCTGCTCATTACAGTAAGAAGGTCAAACACTCCTGGCATCAGGATTTTCTTCTGCCCATTTCAGTATGCAGCTCAAACACTACTTATCTCAAGGTTTTCTATTGCTCATTACTCAGAGCAGCTCAAACACTCACGGCCTCACGCTTTTCACCTGCTCATTTCCGGGTATTCCTAAAACTCCTAAACTCAACAGTTTCTCTGAGGAACACCTCAGTATCAAGTCACAACCAACACACTCTAAAGGGGTGAAAATTTATTAAATGCTACATGAATACACGTGTGACAATCATTAATAAGAATTTGTACATGGTGTGAGCAGATAAGCATAATAAGCATCATTTGAGAGAGATGGTATTATACAATCCTTAAAATCACTAGGTTTGATTAAGTACAACTCTTTTGACTGAAAATCATGTAGCTTGCTTAAGACACTGGTGGTAGGTTACAACACTCCATGCAATATTTATTCTGATACTTATATTGTGATGTATATGGCTTACTGCTGGATTACCTCTTCCCATTGCAGTTATTGCTGGTTTAACAAGACTAAGGTTGAGGTGATATCAGACTTGCAGTTTGCATAGTGTTGACAAACCGGTCCTTTATAGCAAGGATATTAAGGGTTTTGCTGTAATTGTATCTTTGATGGCAGAATGCTGTTTCTGATGTTCAGTACAGACAACAATGTGTAGCATCATGATAAGGAAAGGTAATTCACACGAAATCTTACCAAAATTAATGTGTGACCTCCTGCTAATTCAATAGCATCTTTATCATATCTGTAATTAACCTTGTAACTAAAGTGTAGAAATGGAAATGAAAAATCTTTTGCAATGGACTCAATACACATGAAGTATTCAGAAAAAAACAACCCGTTTTGATGCTGATTTAGCTTGAAAAAAAAGGATATGGTACAATTTCAAATAACAAACGGAATGTTAGAAGCTTTGTGATAAATAAGAGCACTCTTATCAATACTTGAAGCACAAGGTGGGTTCTAATGGCATTGCAAAAAGTGAATGTATCATGTGAAATGACAATTTTTTGATAGTTTCACTTTTTCTTTAAGTCTGCTCTCTTTAGAACTATGAAAGTGGTGTAAATACTTGCATAAATTGCATACATACAAACAGAATTACTCTCCTCAAGCTGTAAATGCATAAACTGCTGAACGTGAGAATTAGGGCAACAATACCATACAAAGTTAACAAGTAATTCCACTTGCCATGGTAACAATATTAGAAAAAACTTTCAGAGCAGTATTAAAAAAGAAGATAAACAACATTCTCTGCATGTGCACGCACTGACAGTGCTTCCAAAATCAAATCACATACTTCTGATTTTGAATAGTTTATACAAATAATGCCACAGGTAGATCAGGAATTTTAAAACTATCTTTTTAATGTTACCATGGCAAATGGTAAACAAACAAGAATCCTGAATACTGATCCAGTACTTGCCATGTGGCATTACTGATAATATATCCGATTACAATGAAAGAAATCTGGGTCGTGCTGACCAACATCACACATCTCTGAGCATTCTTATCTAACAACAAATGTAGCTGTAACAAAGTGGGTAATGTAAATTACAAACAAAAGTCTGTATTGGCTAAAGCAAGATTAAAAAGGAAAACTTGAATATGGCAGGGATTAATTCTCAATAACTGCTTTCAGTCCAGTTTGAAGTTCCATCACAATGGATCATATGTACAGTAGACATATAAGCTGGCACATCAACAACCCAATTGCAATGTTGTTTACAAGTAAAGCTGATAACGTCCCTGATTATCAGTCATGATAAGTCCTGTCTCATGTACATGGACAGACACTGACACTGGTCCATTAGTGACACTTCATCCCAAATCAGGTTATGTTACTTAATTAATAGTCCGGGTGACCAATGGACGAAGTGGTGTGACCAACAGAATACAGGACACATATTATCCATTATCTAAGTGAAGCAAAACACAGAATAAAGAGTTCCATAATCCTTAACCTGTAACCACTTACAGTAAAAAAACTGTCACCAATTCTCTGATATTGTAATTCAGTTTTCCCTCTCAAGATCTGCTTTAAATATAACTTTCACCTTTGCTTATAATTCAGTTTCCCTTCTAAAAATCTGCTAAAATTCTTTTTATCCTCAAAAGAAATTTCCAACTAGAGATATTCTCACTGATGTTCAACATTCAATGTATTGCTCAGGCTTTCTTTGGTATAATGGTGACAGGAATAGACGAGTGGTTGAGGACATACTGGCTCACACTGCCCAAGATAGCCCTCTGAAATGCTCCCAGACCTCTCGTTCCCATGACGATATGGGAAATTCCCTCTTCCTTGCATGTCTTGACTATCACCTCTCCAGGCTTGCCTCCAGTTGGTCTCACTGCCTTGCCACTTATCTGAAATTTAATAAATTAAAATTGATTATTGGAACATTCTATAAACAGCAAAGAAAATAGAAGATAACTGTTATAGTTTATGTTGAAATGTGGGTGTAATGATCAAGACCTGTATTTGAGGGTCCCTGGGATTCATACTCTTAATTTTGAGGGGTCCAGTACTTCATTTTGGGGGTCCCAGACACCTCAATATCATTACTATTACTATGTTGTAAATATTTCTGTAATTCAGCTACAGTCATAAATATTGTATTGTGTATCATGGTCATCACACTGTTACAGTAATTACACTGCAAATAACACTATAACTCCGTTAGTAGCAGACTCAGTGATAACTTATTGTTACTTTATCGAAATTTTTACAGAAAGTATTTGGACTTTTTCTGTGTCCCTTTGGACAAGATAATAAGTTTCATTATATCCGCTGTCAATTCTTATGCGTATAGGATACAGGAATTCATGTCCCATAAATCCCTGATCATCAACGCGCTCAGATTGTATCAGTGTCCAGTGTTTTTGAAAATAGTATGTCAACTGTTTTGTTTATTTTTAAATCTTGGACCCGTGACATCACAGCAACACAGGCCTACTATACAAACGGCGAACAAATCATCAAAACTGAACTCATATACACCAAAACATTAATTTTTGGATGCTATGACTGCTGCTTTGTACATGTGATGATGGTTCCCGGGTGCTGTTGTCATGATACATGAGTTTTGTTTCTATTTCAAATGATTAGTATTCAGTTACAGAGCATGTGTTTCGGTTTTAGAGGATATTGTTGCAGTTTGGGAAGTCTATTTTCCTATGTTGGTAATTTTTGTTTTGTTTTGGTGTATATAAGTTCATTTTGATGAGCTGTTCATCGTTTGTATGGTAATCCTGCAACAGGCAATCCCAAAGCAATACTCATATGAAAACTCAAGAGCTCTGCCCAATGAAGATGACAACACCAGCACTGTGTAGAGTCAACTTGACTGAGTTAGGATTTTCATTAGAGGCACAGTGAAGCAGAACCTTGTGTGTTTTCCCTACAGATGAGTTAAAAAATATCAATTGCTAGTTACAACATATCAATTGCTGGCTTGATTAGTTTCAAGACAGCATTAACAAAGCTTAGATTACAAAAAATGAGCATCAGTAGTATGAATTATGTTGTGATAAAAACCATTGCAATGTTTGGTGATTTCTTACACATCTGTGATTGTGTGAAAAATGATTGTTGCTCAATCCCATGAGTTTGTCAAGTGAGTTATAACTTACTGATTTCTGTCTCAATGCATTTGTGTAAGTGGCGGTCAGAGCTGAAATCTCTTCATCTCGTTTTTTCATTTCTTCACACAACTTGTCAACTTCTGATGAACCAACTAAAACAGAATGAATAAAACAACCCTTTACTTTCTGAATTACAAATTGTGACATGGTGATTTTGATTGTCAAAAACTGTCTTTGGCCTAACTGGGCATTCAGTAGGATGAGTAAGAAGTTATCCAGAAATGCATGTTTACTCTTGAAATTGGGCAAGACTTACAAGATATATTACCAGCTGCTGTAAACAATAGGTCCATTGAATGCATTTACCTCTCATCACTTAGTTGTCATCACTTAAGCTTGATAACAGTGTCATAATATACATGATATACATCAAAATATTGCTCTAAGCAAGTAACAGTATTTATACCAACTTCTAGAATGGAGCTCAAACAAGTAGTCTGACTGCTGGTGTACGTACCTGCAGGAATGCTGATATGATATTCAGCCACATGGATAACCACCACAGTGTCTCCAGGCTTGTACAGACTTTCTAAAGCATCTGAAACAGGCAGGTCACATCCAGTTTATGAAATAAACAAACTACTAAGCTTCCATTAAGACCAAGAAACTTTAGAAGATTCAGGTCCTTACCAAACTCTTCAAGCCCTCATTCTAAAAACTCCATATTTTCCATACAAATGCATTAGGATCCATATTTCTTTGAAACTCGGGGTCCAACACTAAATCTACATGACATGGACCTACTGCTAGGTGCTTATTTCAACACTGGTCATACCTGTTGCTGCTTGGGCAACAGAATACCATCGCTTTAGTCTATTAATAGTAGTCAACCAAAAATGCATAAAATCCATATTAGAGAAAATTGGTATCTGGTGTGGGGATGGGTATCGTCTCACATCACAGATATCAAATAAATATCCATTGTAAATAAATATCAGGAAAGTAACTTTGCAAAAAAATAAAAATAATCTTATTGTAAAATCAACACATTCCAGGTCTATGTGTTGTGATACCAGTTAATAATTAATGAGTTTTCCTGAGTCTATTTTTCTGATTATCGATTTTTTTTTGCCAGCTCTGCTATATTATGCAAAGTAAACAACTGTAGATAATGAATTGATTTTTATAAAAATGTAGCTTGGTGCTAAATCATGACTAGAAATGATTATTTACAATTTCAATTTCATATCCTATTTCACTAGATATTTATCGATACATATTCAAATAGGTCTGTTTATGTAGTATTCATGTAATTATCCTATTATTTCTTTAATTGGAACATTTAGTTGTGTAATTGTATACATATTACATACGACAATTTTATGTTTGACATTAATGTTAAAAATCTATATGTAGCTTTTAGATAATAATACTGCTTACAAGAACAAAATCTGTAAATAATTGCATTACACTATGTATGAATGAGTTTAGTTTTATGCTGCACTCAGCAATATTTCAGCTATATGACAGCAGTCTGTAAATAATTGAGTCTGGACCAGACAATTCAGTGATCAACAACATGAGCATTGATCTGCGCAATTGGGAACCGATGACATGTGTCAACCAAGTCAGCGAGTCTGACCACCCGATCCCATTAATCGCCTCTTACAACAAGCATAGTCGCCTTTTATGGCAAGCATTACAATATGTATGAACTTTATGAAGTCTGTCATGGTCTTTTTCCTGATTTCATCCTAACAGGATGTTTAATTTGGTTGAAAATATTCTCCCCATCCCACAAATTTTGATGAATGGTTCATGACTCAATGTTTATCATGATGTACCATTTGAGAAAAGTACATTCAAAACTATCTAAATTCTAAATAAAACACAAGAGGAACTTAAACAAAAATTTATTTCCACTTAAATATAGAACCATAAATGAAGTTGCATATATTCTTATCAAAATATCATGACTTGACAGAAATGCCATACAAAAACAAAGCCGTTCAATTGCCACTGCACCCCAGGATGCCTTTTATAATATACAATAAACAAACATCCCAAATACTTAAACTATCAGTGTTATGTGTGAATCACAGTGATTCATTATTATTTCATTACGTTTTGCTGGTTCATTCAAGCACACATCCTTACATGCTTTCATTTTTGGAGATGAATGATACAGGCAATGTTACACACCCACTACGCTTGCCTACGTGTTGACATTGATGAAGGTCACTTTGGTGAGTGAGTGTATCAAATGAATTATGGATATGACAAGCGACACATTAACTATATGCTTGTGTTCTGTCACAGCATACCATCCTGAGGCACTTCACAGCGAACACTCACCCCAGAGTGTCAACAGCACAGAATGTTAAGTGTGGGTATTAATACTTGTGTAAGAGACAAGCTGGCACTTCAGGTCTGTTACAAAGCTGCTTAGTAAAACTGTCTGCATGGGTAGCTTGTGGCTTACAATTTCCACAGTTTAGCTCTTCTTGGACCAACAATTTCTACAATTATGGCAGAGAAGTTCTATTACTTATTTTGGGGTAAGACTACAGAATACCGGATACCTTACGCCATCTTTCAAAGCATGCGAGTGAACCCTAAGGTTTAGGGTTAGTGTTAGGTTATGGGTTTGGGTTAGGGAGACATGACACTTAATACCTATTTTTGCATATTTTCCTCATTATGCTTTAATAAAATGTTGTCTTAAGTATAAATCTAGATTTTCATTTTCAAAATTAAACAACTTCTGAATTCTCAGAATAATTTTCTGCAGTCATTTTAGTAAACTGGTTTAGAAAATATGTATAATAAAGAAGAATGTTGATAAAAAACTATTACTTTTAATATGCAGATAATTACTGAGGCGAGTCAAATTTTATTATCTGTTTCTGACACCATATCTGAACAATATTGATTATGTTAATTCCTGAGGCATTTAACTTGTGATTACTGCTTTTCTAGAAGTTAGAGGTTGAAGGCATTTAGAAATACATCAACCAGAGGACTGACTGATTGCGAAGAATGGCCTTGTAAACAGAAACAGTATGTGATGTCAATTACTATTCTGCCTGTGTCACGTGAAGCATCATAACCTCTTTACCTTTCAATACCTATGTGCTTATTAAATTCTGCCATCAAAGAACCTGTTGTCATCTCTCTCACACATTGCAAGCTGTCACGGAATATCATATGTGTAGTTTCCTGGAATATTATATATGTGCTATTATATTTTACATGAAAAGATTGGGGACTTGTCAGTGTTACTATGACATTAGTCAATACAGAACCAGATAAAACCTGATTCTTACACAGTGGCAAAAATACACACACTGCTTGCCTTATGGAGTGGTAAACAACCTTAATTAGGACTAAACACTTGGTACATGGGCACCTAGAGTTGTTTATGCCATTATTCCTGTATATATTACACCTTGGAACACACTTGTATGAAAACTACTGTACTACCTTACACCCACTTCATACCGATAACGACCACCCGGTCCATCTAGTTGCCTTTGACGACCAACCTATTTTGCTGGAACTTTACCGAGCTGGGAATTCTCACGGAACACTAAGTCCAACTGTGTACGAATTCCAGATCTATTTTTAACTATGGTGATCTGCCGTTAACAAAATCCTTGGTTGTCATATGTCAAGCTTCTTTCATATCAGCACATCAGAACGACGCAACAAACTAGCTAACAGTCTACATCAGTAAACAGGTAGATTTTGTAAGGCAAAGATGTCCGTAAGTATTTAACCACCAGATTGTCACTGTGCAGTAAAGACATCGATGGCTGAACCGCAAGCAATAATTCAATGTGACCTCGTCCTCCAAACATTGAACAAACAGGCATGGCTACTATATAGAAACAGTAAAATGCACTGGACATTATTTCATTTGTAAAACTGTTTAAAACTCCACATTTTTCGACACATGCATTCGCATACGACTGGTACTGTATGCATGTGGGGAAGGTCGTGGGCCCTTCGATCGACGGACCAAAACGACAAGGTAACACCTTTCTCTGGAATCACGAGAAATATACTTACATTCAAAGGCTGCATTGGAGATGTCGCTACCGTCGACGGCAACACCTAAAACTTTAGACATTTTCAGATGTGGAAATGGCTGAAAATAACTCTCAAAAAGATCACCAAGTCAGTCGTTTCGTCTGACGCTATGTGCTATGGCCAACCCAGTAAATCGACCTTTCCATGTAAATCAGGTGGGTCAAGGTCGTTGTGGTGGACATTTTTCTGCAATGTCGCTTTTGGTCGTCGCTATTTCACTCTCGTTCAGAGACCGCTGTGGCGGACTACATTTATCGCGTGGTACACCTTCTCATATCGCGCGTATTATTCCATATAACTGTTATTTTGTGTGCGCGGCGCAAAATACATTTGCGCAGCTCGCGCTCCGTCTTATCGGACCCCGATTAATGTATTTAATGCTAAAAATATTAGAATTGTAATATCAGCAATAAAAGGCTATGAAATGTTTCATTTTATTCATTCCATTTTCTTTATCCTAGTACGTGTTTCACACTGCATTATATACTGCACAAAAACAAGTTTACAGTCTATGAAAATTTTGAAATCTTGAACAATGATCGAAGTATTCAGTCACACACTAAATAAAAAATCATAGATATCAATCATAAAATACCAATATCCCAAACTTCCATTGTCCAGTAGAGAATACTTTGGCATTTGTTTAATGTCTCTGTACACTAACCTTATTGCTCAAATGTTCTCATAAATGTCTCCATAAAAATGTATATCAACATCTTATGAACACAGAAAAAATACAGTGAGACTGGGTTCCACGTTTATGTGCGTCTGCAGCCGCTATCTCTAACACAGGGGTGCATCCACACACGCTCCGACCACGGCAGCTACAATTACATATCACCACTCTCGATCAGCGACCATACTTTCGTTCAGAAACCACCGTATTCATCGATTTTTTACTCCAACATAGAGCCCAGATAGAAAGGTATTGTCTGCACATAAAATGTACATCAACATCTTAGGAAAACAGAAAAAAATACAATGAGACTTAGTTCCACGTTTAAGTGCTTTTACAGCCGCTGTTTCCAACACAGGGGTGCATAGACACATGCTCCGACCACGGCAGCTACAATTACATATCACCACTCTCGATCAGCGACCATACTCTCGTTCAGGAACCACCGTATTCATCGATTTTTTACACTAACTTAGAGCCCAGATAGGAAGGTAGTGTCTGCACATAAAATGTACATCAACATCTTAGGAAACCAGAAAAAATACAATGAGACTGAGTTCCAAGCTTATGTGTTGTTACAGCCGCTGTTTCCATCACGGGGTGCATAGACACACGCTCCGACCACGGCAGCTACAATTACATATCACCACTCTCGATCAGCGACCATACTCTCGTTCAGGAACCACCGTATTCATCGATTTTTTACACTAACTTAGAGCCCAGATAGAAAGGTAGTGTCTGCACATAAAATGTACATCAACACCTTAGGAAACCAGAAAAAAATACAATGAGGCTGAGTTCCACGTTTATGTGTTGTTACAGCCGCTGTTTTCATCACGGGGGTGCATAGACACACGCTCCGACCACGGCAGCTACAATTACATATCACCACTCTCGATCAGCGACCATACTCTCGTTCAGGAACCACCGTATTCATCGATTTTTTACACTAACTTAGAGCCCAGATAGGAAGGTAGTGTCTGCACATAAAATGTACATCAACACCTTAGGAAACCAGAAAAAAATACAATGAGACTGAGTTCCACGTTTATGTGTTGTTACAGCCGCTGTTTCCATCACGGGGGTGCATAGACACATGCTCCGACCACGGCAGCTACAATTACATATCACCACTCTCGTTCAGCGACCATACTCTCGTTCAGGAACCACCGTATTCATCGATTTTTTACACTAACTTAGAGCCCAGATAGAAAGGTAGTGTCTGCACATAAAATGTACATCAACATCTTAGGAAACCAGAAAAAAATACAATGAGACTGAGTTCCACGTTTATGTGTTGTTACAGCCGCTGTTTCCATCACGGGGATGCATAGACACATGCTCCGACCACGGCAGCTACAATTACATATCACCACTCTCGTTCAGCGACCATACTCTCGTTCAGGAACCACCGTATTCATCGATTTTTTACATTAACTTAGAGCCCAGATAGAAAGGTAGTGTCTGCACATAAAATGTACATCAACATCTTAGGAAACCAGAAAAAAATACAATGAGACTGAGTTCCAAGCTTATGTGTTGTTACAGCCGTTGTTTCCATCACGGGGTGCATAGGCACACGCTCCGACCACGGCAGCTACAATTACATATCACCACTCTCGATCAGCGACCATACTCTCGTTCAGGAACCATCGTATTCATCGATTTTTTACATTAACATAGAGCCCAGATAGAAAGGTAGTGTCTGCACATAAAATGTACATCAACATCTTAAGAAACCAGAAAAAAATACAATGAGACTGAGTTCCACGTTTATGTGTTGTTACAGCCGCTGTTTCCATCACGGGGGTGCATAGACACATGCTCCGACCACGGCAGCTACAATTACATATCACCACTCTCGTTCAGCGACCATACTCTCGTTCAGGAACCACCGTATTCATCGATTTTTTACATTAACTTAGAGCCCAGATAGAAAGGTAGTGTCTGCACATAAAATGTACATCAACATCTTAGGAAAACAGAAAAAATACAATGAGACTGAGTTCCACGTTTAAGTGCTTTTACAGCCGCTGTTTCCATCACGTAGGTGCATAGGCACACGCTCCGACCACGGCAGCTACAATTACATATCACCACTCTCGTTCAGCGACCATACTCTCGTTCAGGAACCACCGTATTCATCGATTTTTTACATTAACTTAGAGCCCAGATAGAAAGGTAGTGTCTGCACATAAAATGTACATCAACATCTTAGGAAACCAGAAAAAAATACAATGAGACTGAGTTCCACGTTTATGTGTTGTTACAGCCGCTGTTTTCATCACGGGGGTGCATAGACACACGCTCCGACCACGGCAGCTACAATTACATATCACCACTCTCGATCAGCGACCATACTCTCGTTCAGGAACCACCGTATTCATCGATTTTTTACACTAACTTAGAGCCCAGATAGGAAGGTAGTGTCTGCACATAAAATGTACATCAACACCTTAGGAAACCAGAAAAAAATACAATGAGACTGAGTTCCACGTTTATGTGTTGTTACAGCCGCTGTTTCCATCACGGGGGTGCATAGACACATGCTCCGACCACGGCAGCTACAATTACATATCACCACTCTCGTTCAGCGACCATACTCTCGTTCAGGAACCACCGTATTCATCGATTTTTTACACTAACTTAGAGCCCAGATAGAAAGGTAGTGTCTGCACATAAAATGTACATCAACATCTTAGGAAACCAGAAAAAAATACAATGAGACTGAGTTCCACGTTTATGTGTTGTTACAGCCGCTGTTTCCATCACGGGGATGCATAGACACATGCTCCGACCACGGCAGCTACAATTACATATCACCACTCTCGTTCAGCGACCATACTCTCGTTCAGGAACCACCGTATTCATCGATTTTTTACATTAACTTAGAGCCCAGATAGAAAGGTAGTGTCTGCACATAAAATGTACATCAACATCTTAGGAAACCAGAAAAAAATACAATGAGACTGAGTTCCAAGCTTATGTGTTGTTACAGCCGTTGTTTCCATCACGGGGTGCATAGGCACACGCTCCGACCACGGCAGCTACAATTACATATCACCACTCTCGATCAGCGACCATACTCTCGTTCAGGAACCATCGTATTCATCGATTTTTTACATTAACATAGAGCCCAGATAGAAAGGTAGTGTCTGCACATAAAATGTACATCAACATCTTAGGAAACCAGAAAAAAATACAATGAGACTGAGTTCCACGTTTATGTGTTGTTACAGCCGCTGTTTCCATCACGGGGGTGCATAGACACATGCTCCGACCACGGCAGCTACAATTACATATCACCACTCTCGTTCAGCGACCATACTCTCGTTCAGGAACCACCGTATTCATCGATTTTTTACATTAACTTAGAGCCCAGATAGAAAGGTAGTGTCTGCACATAAAATGTACATCAACATCTTAGGAAAACAGAAAAAATACAATGAGACTGAGTTCCACGTTTAAGTGCTTTTACAGCCGCTGTTTCCATCACGTAGGTGCATAGGCACACGCTCCGACCACGGCAGCTACAATTACATATCACCACTCTCGTTCAGCGACCATACTCTCGTTCAGGAACCACCGTATTCATCGATTTTTTACATTAACTTAGAGCCCAGATAGAAAGGTAGTGTCTGCACATAAAATGTACATCAACATCTTAGGAAACCAGAAAAAAATACAATGAGACTGAGTTCCACGTTTAAGTGTTGTTACAGCCGCTGTTTCCATCACGAGGTGCATAGACACACGCTCCGACCACGGCAGCTACAATTACATATCACCACTCTCGTTCAGCGACCAAACTCTCGTTCAGGAACCACCGTATTCATCGATTTTTTACATTAACTTAGAGCCCAGATAGAAAGGTAGTGTCTGCACATAAAATGTACATCAACATCTTAGGAAAACAGAAAAAAATACAATGAGACTGAGTTCCACGTTTAAGTGCTTTTACAGCCGCTGTTTCCAGCACGGGGGTGCATAGACACGTGCTCCGACCACGGCAGCTACAATTACATATCACCACTCTCGTTCAGCGACCATACTCCCGTTCAGGAACCACCGTATTCATCGATTTTTTACATTAACTTAGAGCCCAGATAGAAAGGTAGTGTCTGCACATAAAATGTACATCAACACCTTAGGAAACCAGAAAAAAATACAATGAGACTGAGTTCCACGTTTATGTGTTGTTACAGCCGCTGTTTCCATCACGGGGGTGCATAGACACATGCTCCGACCACGGCAGCTACAATTACATATCACCACTCTCGTTCAGCGACCATACTCTCGTTCAGGAACCACCGTATTCATCGATTTTTTACACTAACTTAGAGCCCAGATAGAAAGGTAGTGTCTGCACATAAAATGTACATCAACATCTTAGGAAACCAGAAAAAAATACAATGAGACTGAGTTCCACGTTTAAGTGCTTTTACAGCCGCTGTTTCCATCACGTAGGTGCATAGACACGTGCTCCGACCACGGCAGCTACAATTACATATCACCACTCTCGTTCAGCGACCATACTCTCGTTCAGGAACAACCGTATTCATCGATTTTTTACATTAACTTAGAGCCCAGATAGAAAGGTAGTGTCTGCACATAAAATGTACATCAACATCTTAAGAAACCAGAAAAAAATACAATGAGACTGAGTTCCACGTTTATGTGTTGTTACAGCCGCTGTTTCCATCACGGGGGTGCATAGACACATGCTCCGACCACGGCAGCTACAATTACATATCACCACTCTCGTTCAGCGACCATACTCTCGTTCAGGAACCACCGTATTCATCGATTTTTTACATTAACTTAGAGCCCAGATAGAAAGGTAGTGTCTGCACATAAAATGTACATCAACATCTTAGGAAAACAGAAAAAATACAATGAGACTGAGTTCCACGTTTAAGTGCTTTTACAGCCGCTGTTTCCATCACGTAGGTGCATAGGCACACGCTCCGACCACGGCAGCTACAATTACATATCACCACTCTCGTTCAGCGACCATACTCTCGTTCAGGAACCACCGTATTCATCGATTTTTTACATTAACTTAGAGCCCAGATAGAAAGGTAGTGTCTGCACATAAAATGTACATCAACATCTTAGGAAACCAGAAAAAAATACAATGAGACTGAGTTCCACGTTTAAGTGTTGTTACAGCCGCTGTTTCCATCACGAGGTGCATAGACACACGCTCCGACCACGGCAGCTACAATTACATATCACCACTCTCGTTCAGCGACCAAACTCTCGTTCAGGAACCACCGTATTCATCGATTTTTTACATTAACTTAGAGCCCAGATAGAAAGGTAGTGTCTGCACATAAAATGTACATCAACATCTTAGGAAAACAGAAAAAAATACAATGAGACTGAGTTCCACGTTCAAGTGCTTTTACAGCCGCTGTTTCCAGCACGGGGGTGCATAGACACACGCTCCGACCACGGCAGCTACAATTACATATCACCACTCTCGTTCAGCGACCATACTCCCGTTCAGGAACCACCGTATTCATCGATTTTTTACATTAACTTAGAGCCCAGATAGAAAGGTAGTGTCTGCACATAAAATGTACATCAACACCTTAGGAAACCAGAAAAAAATACAATGAGACTGAGTTCCACGTTTATGTGTTGTTACAGCCGCTGTTTCCATCACGGGGGTGCATAGACACATGCTCCGACCACGGCAGCTACAATTACATATCACCACTCTCGTTCAGCGACCATACTCTCGTTCAGGAACCACCGTATTCATCGATTTTTTACACTAACTTAGAGCCCAGATAGAAAGGTAGTGTCTGCACATAAAATGTACATCAACATCTTAGGAAACCAGAAAAAAATACAATGAGACTGAGTTCCAAGCTTATGTGTTGTTACAGCCGTTGTTTCCATCACGGGGTGCATAGGCACACGCTCCGACCACGGCAGCTACAATTACATATCACCACTCTCGATCAGCGACCATACTCTCGTTCAGGAACCATCGTATTCATCGATTTTTTACATTAACTTAGAGCCCAGATAGAAAGGTAGTGTCTGCACATAAAATGTACATCAACACCTTAGGAAACCAGAAAAAAATACAATGAGACTGAGTTCCACGTTTATGTGTTGTTACAGCCGCTGTTTCCATCACGGGGGTGCATAGACACATGCTCCGACCACGGCAGCTACAATTACATATCACCACTCTCGTTCAGCGACCATACTCTCGTTCAGGAACCACCGTATTCATCGATTTTTTACATTAACTTAGAGCCCAGATAGAAAGGTAGTGTCTGCACATAAAATGTACATCAACATCTTAGGAAACCAGAAAAAAATACAATGAGACTGAGTTCCAAGCTTATGTGTTGTTACAGCCGTTGTTTCCATCACGGGGTGCATAGGCACACGCTCCGACCACGGCAGCTACAATTACATATCACCACTCTCGATCAGCGACCATACTCTCGTTCAGGAACCATCGTATTCATCGATTTTTTACATTAACTTAGAGCCCAGATAGAAAGGTAGTGTCTGCACATAAAATGTACATCAACACCTTAGGAAACCAGAAAAAAATACAATGAGACTGAGTTCCACGTTTAAGTGCTTTTACAGCCGCTGTTTCCATCACGGGGGTGCATAGACACGTGCTCCGACCACGGCAGCTACAAGTACATATCACCACTCTCGTTCAGCGACCATACTCTCGTTCAGGAACCACCGTATTCATCGATTTTTTACACTAACTTAGAGCCCAGATAGAAAGGTAGTGTCTGCACATAAAATGTACATCAACATCTTAGGAAAACAGAAAAAAATACAATGAGACTGAGTTCCACGTTTAAGTGCTTTTACAGCCGCTGTTTCCAGCACGGGGGTGCATAGACACATGCTCCGACCACGGCAGCTACAATTACATATCACCACTCTCGATCAGAGACCATACTCCCGTTCAGGAACCACCGTATTCATCGATTTTTTACATTAACTTAGAGCCCAGATAGAAAGGTAGTGTCTGCACATAAAATGTACATCAACACCTTAGGAAACCAGAAAAAAATACAATGAGACTGAGTTCCACGTTAATGTGTTGTTACAGCCGTTGTTTCCATCACGGGGGTGCATAGACACATGCTCCGACCACGGCAGCTACAATTACATATCACCACTCTCGTTCAGCGACCATACTCTCGTTCAGGAACCACCGTATTCATCGATTTTTTACACTAACTTAGAGCCCAGATAGAAAGGTAGTGTCTGCACATAAAATGTACATCAACATCTTAGGAAACCAGAAAAAAATACAATGAGACTGAGTTCCAAGCTTATGTGTTGTTACAGCCGTTGTTTCCATCACGGGGTGCATAGGCACACGCTCCGACCACGGCAGCTACAATTACATATCACCACTCTCGATCAGCGACCATACTCTCGTTCAGGAACCACCGTATTCATCGATTTTTTACATTAACTTAGAGCCCAGATAGAAAGGTAGTGTCTGCACATAAAATGTACATCAACACCTTAGGAAACCAGAAAAAAATACAATGAGACTGAGTTCCACGTTTAAGTGCTTTTACAGCCGCTGTTTCCATCACGTAGGTGCATAGACACGTGCTCCGACCACGGCAGCTACAAGTACATATCACCACTCTCGTTCAGCGACCATACTCTCGTTCAGGAACCACCGTATTCATCGATTTTTTACATTAACTTAGAGCCCAGATAGAAAGGTAGTGTCTGCACATAAAATGTACATCAACATCTTAGGAAAACAGAAAAAAATACAATGAGACTGAGTTCCACGTTTAAGTGCTTTTACAGCCGCTGTTTCCATCACGTAGGTGCATAGGCACACGCTCCGACCACGGCAGCTACAATTACATATCACCACTCTCGTTCAGCGACCATACTCTCGTTCAGGAACCACCGTATTCATCGATTTTTTACATTAATTTAGAGCCCAGATAGAAAGGTAGTGTCTGCACATAAAATGTACATCAACATCTTAGGAAACCAGAAAAAAATACAATGAGACTGAGTTCCACGTTTATGTGTTGTTACAGCCGCTGTTTCCATCACGAGGTGCATAGACACACGCTCCGACCACGGCAGCTACAATTACATATCACCACTCTCGTTCAGCGACCATACTCTCGTTCAGGAACCACCGTATTCATCGATTTTTTACATTAACTTAGAGCCCAGATAGAAAGGTAGTGTCTGCACATAAAATGTACATCAACATCTTAGGAAAACAGAAAAAAATACAATGAGACTGAGTTCCACGTTTATGTGTTGTTACAGCCGCTGTTTCCATCACGGGGGTGCATAGACACATGCTCCGACCACGGCAGCTACAATTACATATCACCACTCTCGTTCAGCGACCATACTCTCGTTCAGGAACCACCGTATTCATCGATTTTTTACACTAACTTAGAGCCCAGATAGAAAGGTAGTGTCTGCACATAAAATGTACATCAACATCTTAGGAAACCAGAAAAAAATACAATGAGACTGAGTTCCAAGCTTATGTGTTGTTACAGCCGTTGTTTCCATCACGGGGTGCATAGGCACACGCTTTGACCACGGCAGCTACAATTACATATCACCACTCTCGTTCAGCGACCATACTCTCGTTCAGGAACCACCGTATTCATCGATTTTTTACATTAACTTAGAGCCCAGATAGAAAGGTAGTGTCTGCACATAAAATGTACATCAACATCTTAGGAAACCAGAAAAAAATACAATGAGACTGAGTTCCACGTTTATGTGTTGTTGCAGCCGCTGTTTCCATCACGAGGTGCATAGACACACGCTCCGACCACGGCAGCTACAATTACATATCACCACTCTCGTTCAGCGACCATACTCTCGTTCAGGAACCACCGTATTCATCGATTTTTTACATTAACTTAGAGCCCAGATAGAAAGGTAGTGTCTGCACATAAAATGTACATCAACATCTTAGGAAAACAGAAAAAAATACAATGAGACTGAGTTCCACGTTTATGTGTTGTTACAGCCGCTGTTTCCATCACGGGGGTGCATAGACACATGCTCCGACCACGGCAGCTACAATTACATATCACCACTCTCGTTCAGCGACCATACTCTCGTTCAGGAACCACCGTATTCATCGATTTTTTACACTAACTTAGAGCCCAGATAGAAAGGTAGTGTCTGCACATAAAATGTACATCAACATCTTAGGAAACCAGAAAAAAATACAATGAGACTGAGTTCCAAGCTTATGTGTTGTTACAGCCGTTGTTTCCATCACGGGGTGCATAGGCACACGCTTTGACCACGGCAGCTACAATTACATATCACCACTCTCGTTCAGCGACCATACTCTCGTTCAGGAACCACCGTATTCATCGATTTTTTACATTAACTTAGAGCCCAGATAGAAAGGTAGTGTCTGCACATAAAATGTACATCAACATCTTAGGAAACCAGAAAAAAATACAATGAGACTGAGTTCCACGTTTAAGTGCTTTTACAGCCGCTGTTTCCATCACGGGGGTGCATAGACACGTGCTCCGACCACGGCAGCTACAATTACATATCACCACTCTCGATCAGCGACCATACTCTCGTTCAGGAACCACCGTATTCATCGATTTTTTACATTAACTTAGAGCCCAGATAGAAAGGTAGTGTCTGCACATAAAATGTACATCAACATCTTAGGAAACCAGAAAAAAATACAATGAGACTGAGTTCCACGTTCAAGTGCTTTTACAGCCGCTGTTTCCATCACGTAGGTGCATAGACACACGCTCCGACCACGGCAGCTACAAGTACATATCACCACTCTCGTTCAGCGACCATACTCTCGTTCAGGAACCACCGTATTCATCGATTTTTTACATTAACTTAGAGCCCAGATAGAAAGGTAGTGTCTGCACATAAAATGTACATCAACATCTTAGGAAACCAGAAAAAAATACAATGAGACTGAGTTCCACGTTTAAGTGTTGTTACAGCCGCTGTTTCCAGCACGGGGGTGCATAGACACATGCTCCGACCACGGCAGCTACAATTACATATCACCACTCTCGTTCAGCGACCATACTCCCGTTCAGGAACCACCGTATTCATCGATTTTTTACATTAACTTAGAGCCCAGATAGAAAGGTAGTGTCTGCACATAAAATGTACATCAACATCTTAGGAAAACAGAAAAAAATACAATGAGACTGAGTTCCACGTTTAAGTGCTTTTACAGCCGCTGTTTCCATCACGGGGTGCATAGGCACACGCTCCGACCACGGCAGCTACAATTACATATCACCACTCTCGATCAGCGACCATACTCTCGTTCAGGAACCACCGTATTCATCGATTTTTTACATTAACTTAGAGCCCAGATAGAAAGGTAGTGTCTGCACATAAAATGTACATCAACACCTTAGGAAACCAGAAAAAAATACAATGAGACTGAGTTCCACGTTTAAGTGCTTTTACAGCCGCTGTTTCCATCACGGGGGTGCATAGACACGTGCTCCGACCACGGCAGCTACAATTACATATCACCACTCTCGTTCAGCGACCATACTCTCGTTCAGGAACCACCGTATTCATCGATTTTTTACATTAACTTAGAGCCCAGATAGAAAGGTAGTGTCTGCACATAAAATGTACATCAACATCTTAGGAAACCAGAAAAAAATACAATGAGACTGAGTTCCACGTTCAAGTGCTTTTACTGCCGCTGTTTCCATCACATAGGTGCATAGACACATGCTCCGACCACGGCAGCTACAATTACATATCACCACTCTCGTTCAGCGACCATACTCCCGTTCAGGAACCACCGTATTCATCGATTTTTTACATTAACTTAGAGCCCAGATAGAAAGGTAGTGTCTGCACATAAAATGTACATCAACACCTTAGGAAACCAGAAAAAAATACAATGAGACTGAGTTCCACGTTTATGTGTTGTTACAGCCGCTGTTTCCATCACGGGGGTGCATAGACACATGCTCCGACCACGGCAGCTACAATTACATATCACCACTCTCGTTCAGCGACCATACTCTCGTTCAGGAACCACCGTATTCATCGATTTTTTACACTAACTTAGAGCCCAGATAGAAAGGTAGTGTCTGCACATAAAATGTACATCAACATCTTAGGAAACCAGAAAAAAATACAATGAGACTGAGTTCCAAGCTTATGTGTTGTTACAGCCGTTGTTTCCATCACGGGGTGCATAGGCACACGCTCCGACCCTGGCAGCTACAATTACATATCACCACTCTCGTTCAGCGACCATACTCTCGTTCAGGAACCACCGTATTCATCGATTTTTTACACTAACTTAGAGCCCAGATAGGAAGGTAGTGTCTGCACATAAAATGTACATCAACATCTTAGGAAACCAGAAAAAAATACAATGAGACTGAGTTCCAAGCTTATGTGTTGTTACAGCCGTTGTTTTCAGCACGGGGTGCATAGACACACGCTCCGACCACGGCAGCTACAATTACATATCACCACTCTCGATCAGCGACCATACTCTCGTTCAGGAACCACCGTATTCATCGATTTTTTACATTAACTTAGAGCCCAGATAGAAAGGTAGTGTCTGCACATAAAATGTACATCAACATCTTAGGAAAACAGAAAAAAATACAATGAGACTGAGTTCCACGTTTAAGTGCTTTTACAGCCGCTGTTTCCATCACGTAGGTGCATAGGCACACGCTCCGACCACGGCAGCTACAATTACATATCACCACTCTCGTTCAGCGACCATACTCTCGTTCAGGAACCACCGTATTCATCGATTTTTTACATTAATTTAGAGCCCAGATAGAAAGGTAGTGTCTGCACATAAAATGTACATCAACACCTTAGGAAACCAGAAAAAAATACAATGAGACTGAGTTCCACGTTTAAGTGCTTTTACAGCCGCTGTTTCCATCACGGGGGTGCATAGACACGTGCTCCGACCACGGCAGCTACAATTACATATCACCACTCTCGTTCAGCGACCATACTCTCGTTCAGGAACCACCGTATTCATCGATTTTTTACATTAACTTAGAGCCCAGATAGAAAGGTAGTGTCTGCACATAAAATGTACATCAACATCTTAGGAAACCAGAAAAAAATACAATGAGACTGAGTTCCACGTTCAAGTGCTTTTACTGCCGCTGTTTCCATCACATAGGTGCATAGACACATGCTCCGACCACGGCAGCTACAATTACATATCACCACTCTCGTTCAGCGACCATACTCCCGTTCAGGAACCACCGTATTCATCGATTTTTTACATTAACTTAGAGCCCAGATAGAAAGGTAGTGTCTGCACATAAAATGTACATCAACACCTTAGGAAACCAGAAAAAAATACAATGAGACTGAGTTCCACGTTTATGTGTTGTTACAGCCGCTGTTTCCATCACGGGGGTGCATAGACACATGCTCCGACCACGGCAGCTACAATTACATATCACCACTCTCGTTCAGCGACCATACTCTCGTTCAGGAACCACCGTATTCATCGATTTTTTACACTAACTTAGAGCCCAGATAGAAAGGTAGTGTCTGCACATAAAATGTACATCAACATCTTAGGAAACCAGAAAAAAATACAATGAGACTGAGTTCCAAGCTTATGTGTTGTTACAGCCGTTGTTTCCATCACGGGGTGCATAGGCACACGCTCCGACCCTGGCAGCTACAATTACATATCACCACTCTCGTTCAGCGACCATACTCTCGTTCAGGAACCACCGTATTCATCGATTTTTTACACTAACTTAGAGCCCAGATAGGAAGGTAGTGTCTGCACATAAAATGTACATCAACATCTTAGGAAACCAGAAAAAAATACAATGAGACTGAGTTCCAAGCTTATGTGTTGTTACAGCCGTTGTTTTCAGCACGGGGTGCATAGACACACGCTCCGACCACGGCAGCTACAATTACATATCACCACTCTCGATCAGCGACCATACTCTCGTTCAGGAACCACCGTATTCATCGATTTTTTACATTAACTTAGAGCCCAGATAGAAAGGTAGTGTCTGCACATAAAATGTACATCAACATCTTAGGAAAACAGAAAAAAATACAATGAGACTGAGTTCCACGTTTAAGTGCTTTTACAGCCGCTGTTTCCATCACGTAGGTGCATAGGCACACGCTCCGACCACGGCAGCTACAATTACATATCACCACTCTCGTTCAGCGACCATACTCTCGTTCAGGAACCACCGTATTCATCGATTTTTTACATTAATTTAGAGCCCAGATAGAAAGGTAGTGTCTGCACATAAAATGTACATCAACATCTTAGGAAAACAGAAAAAAATACAATGAGACTGAGTTCCACGTTCAAGTGCTTTTACAGCCGCTGTTTCCAGCACGGGGGTGCATAGACACATGCTCCGACCACGGCAGCTACAATTACATATCACCACTCTCGTTCAGCGACCATACTCCCGTTCAGGAACCACCGTATTCATCGATTTTTTACATTAACTTAGAGCCCAGATAGAAAGGTAGTGTCTGCACATAAAATGTACATCAACACCTTAGGAAACCAGAAAAAAATACAATGAGACTTAGTTCCACGTTTAAGTGCTTTTACAGCCGCTGTTTCCATCACGGGGGTACATAGGCACACGCTCCGACCACGGCAGCTACAATTACATATCACCACTCTCGTTCAGCGACCATACTCTCGTTCAGGAACCACCGTATTCATCGATTTTTTACATTAACTTAGAGCCCAGATAGAAAGGTAGTGTCTGCACATAAAATGTACATCAACACCTTAGGAAACCAGAAAAAAATACAATGAGACTGAGTTCCACGTTTATGTGTTGTTACAGCCGCTCTTTCCATCACGGGGGTGCATAGACACATGCTCCGACCACGGCAGCTACAATTACATATCACCACTCTCGATCAGCGACCATACTCTCGTTCAGGAACCACCGTATTCATCGATTTTTTACATTAACTAAGAGCCCAGATAGAAAGGTAGTGTCTGCACATAAAATGTACATCAACATCTTAGGAAACCAGAAAAAAATACAATGAGACTGAGTTCCACGTTTAAGTGCTTTTACAGCCGCTGTTTCCATCACGTAGGTGCATAGGCACACGCTCCGACCACGGCAGCTACAATTACATATCACCACTCTCGTTCAGCGACCATACTCTCGTTCAGGAACCACCGTATTCATCGATTTTTTACATTAACTTAGAGCCCAGATAGAAAGGTAGTGTCTGCACATAAAATGTACATCAACATCTTAGGAAAACAGAAAAAAATACAATGAGACTGAGTTCCACGTTTAAGTGCTTTTACAGCCGCTGTTTCCATCACGTAGGTGCATAGACACACGCTCCGACCACGGCAGCTACAATTACATATCACCACTCTCGTTCAGCGACCATACTCCCGTTCAGGAACCACCGTATTCATCGATTTTTTACATTAACTTAGAGCCCAGATAGAAAGGTAGTGTCTGCACATAAAATGTACATCAACACCTTAGGAAACCAGAAAAAAATACAATGAGACTGAGTTCCACGTTTATGTGTTGTTACAGCCGCTGTTTCCATCACGGGGGTGCATAGACACATGCTCCGACCACGGCAGCTACAATTACATATCACCACTCTCGTTCAGCGACCATACTCTCGTTCAGGAACCACCGTATTCATCGATTTTTTACACTAACTTAGAGCCCAGATAGAAAGGTAGTGTCTGCACATAAAATGTACATCAACACCTTAGGAAACCAGAAAAAAATACAATGAGACTGAGTTCCACGTTTAAGTGCTTTTACAGCCGCTGTTTCCATCACGGGGGTACATAGGCACACGCTCCGACCACGGCAGCTACAATTACATATCACCACTCTCGTTCAGCGACCATACTCTCGTTCAGGAACCACCGTATTCATCGATTTTTTACATTAACTTAGAGCCCAGATAGAAAGGTAGTGTCTGCACATAAAATGTACATCAACACCTTAGGAAACCAGAAAAAAATACAATGAGACTGAGTTCCACGTTTATGTGTTGTTACAGCCGCTCTTTCCATCACGGGGGTGCATAGACACATGCTCCGACCACGGCAGCTACAATTACATATCACCACTCTCGATCAGCGACCATACTCTCGTTCAGGAACCACCGTATTCATCGATTTTTTACATTAACTAAGAGCCCAGATAGAAAGGTAGTGTCTGCACATAAAATGTACATCAACATCTTAGGAAACCAGAAAAAAATACAATGAGACTGAGTTCCACGTTTAAGTGCTTTTACAGCCGCTGTTTCCATCACGTAGGTGCATAGGCACACGCTCCGACCACGGCAGCTACAATTACATATCACCACTCTCGTTCAGCGACCATACTCTCGTTCAGGAACCACCGTATTCATCGATTTTTTACATTAACTTAGAGCCCAGATAGAAAGGTAGTGTCTGCACATAAAATGTACATCAACATCTTAGGAAAACAGAAAAAAATACAATGAGACTGAGTTCCACGTTTAAGTGCTTTTACAGCCGCTGTTTCCATCACGTAGGTGCATAGACACACGCTCCGACCACGGCAGCTACAATTACATATCACCACTCTCGTTCAGCGACCATACTCTCGTTCAGGAACCACCGTATTCATCGATTTTTTACACTAACTTAGAGCCCAGATAGGAAGGTAGTGTCTGCACATAAAATGTACATCAACATCTTAGGAAACCAGAAAAAAATACAATGAGACTGAGTTCCAAGCTTATGTGTTGTTACAGCCGCTGTTTCCATCACGGGGTGCATAGACACACGCTCCGACCACGGCAGCTACAATTACATATCACCACTCTCGATCAGCGACCATACTCTCGTTCAGGAACCACCGTATTCATCGATTTTTTACACTAACTTAGAGCCCAGATAGAAAGGTAGTGTCTGCACATAAAATGTACATCAACATCTTAGGAAACCAGAAAAAAATACAATGAGACTGAGTTCCACGTTTATGTGTTGTTACAGCCGCTGTTTCCAACACAGGGGTGCATCCACACACGCTCCGACCACGGCAGCTACAATTACATATCACCACTCTCGTTCAGCGACCATACTCTCGTTCAGGAACCACCGTATTCATCGATTTTTTACATTAACTTAGAGCCCAGATAGAAAGGTAGTGTCTGCACATAAAATGTACATCAACACCTTAGGAAACCAGAAAAAAATACAATGAGACTGAGTTCCACGTTTAAGTGCTTTTACAGCCGCTGTTTCCAACACAGGGGTGCATAGACACACGCTCCGACCACGGCAGCTACAATTACATATCACCACTCTCCATCAGCGACCATACTCTCGTTCAGGAACCACCGTATTCATCGATTTTTCACATTAACTTAGAGCCCAGATAGAAAGGTAGTGTCTGCACATAAAATGTACATCAACACCTTAGGAAACCAGAAAAAAATACAATGAGACTGAGTTCCACGTTTAAGTGCTTTTACAGCCGCTGTTTCCATCACGGGGGTGCATAGGCACACGCTCCGACCACGGCAGCTACAATTACATATCACCACTCTCGATCAGCGACCATACTCTCGTTCAGGAACCACCGTATTCATCGATTTTTTACACTAACTTAGAGCCCAGATAGAAAGGTAGTGTCTGCACATAAAATGTACATCAACACCTTAGGAAACCAGAAAAAAATACAATGAGACTTAGTTCCACGGTTAAGTGCTTTTACAGCCGCTCTTTCCAACACAGGGGTGCATCCACACACGCTCCGACCACGGCAGCTACAATTACATATCACCACTCTCGATCAGCGACCATACTCTCGTTCAGAAACCACCGTATTCATCGATTTTTTACACTAACTTAGAGCCCAGATAGAAAGGTAGTGTCTGCACATAACATGTACATCAACATATTGGGAAACCAGAAAAAAAATACAATGAGACTGAGTTCTACGGCAGCTACAATTGCATATCACCTGTCTGGATCAGCGACCACAGTCTCTGCTGTTTCATGTATATTCGACCACGGTGGCCCTACATAAGTATCATGCTCCAAGCTGCGAGACCAGAATATTTTGGGAAGAGCTGGAGAGACATTGTCTGCACTTAAAATGTAGACGAACACCTCAGCTTTTCAGAAAATAATACTACGGGCGTTAATTCAACCGTTTACTGGTTCCTTGTGTGCCTTGTGCCGGAGTTCCTTGTGTGCCGGTCGCCAACAGAAGCAGGCGAAGCCAGTACTGAGACGGGGTGTGTCCAGTCGTTGTACGAGTGGTACGGTTAGACACAGTAAAAAAGTGACAAAGGACAGCATGATGTTATGTGAAATTATGGCAATGGAATGACTACTGCCACGTATCCGATGACTAAGAGGGCACGTGACCAGAGCGCGGCTAGTGGTCCCTCCACTGACGGCTAGCCCAGGGGGAGGGGTTAGGCAGGACGAAAACATCTTGGTAGCAAGAAGTGGGTAGAGTGTTTGGAATGGATGGAAAGTGAACAAATCTTTTAGTATCATGTTTACATAGCGCCGCCTTGGTCGAATGTGAGTGAGGGGGTGTTGGACACAGCGGCCGCATCACCACTAAAGTGTTGAATTATGAGTGCAAACAATAAAATGCGCAGAGAATTAAATGTAGAAGAACATCTCAGAATTTTAGAGAAAAATACATGGAGTCTTAGTTCAAACGGTTAGTGGTGATGCGGCAACACACTCACACTCACATTCGACCACGGGCAGCCCTATATAAATATGATACTTTAGTTTGCAGAGTCATGTATTTGGCAATGTTTTAGAGTAATATTTCACATGAAAAGGTAGGTTCAACGTATATAATGTAGGTGAACATCTCAGGATTTTAGATAAAAATAAAAGGATTCGAAATCCAACGCTTCTGTGGTGATGCGGCCGCTGTTTCCAGCACGCTTACACGCACACTTAACCACGGCAGTCATAAATAACTATGATATACCTTAGGTATTCTATGCACTAGATAACACCAACTTTCTTATGAAACTTCAGTTATTTTTTTTTTGAAGATCATTATTCAACCGAAATGGACATAAGATAATCTATACAGGGGTGTAGGATGAAATACAACTGTTATAAATAATACATACTAGCAACAAACGAAGATACTTAGTACAGGGACTTGATATAGTCTCCTGCTGTGAAAGGCAAATGACTTGAAAACAGATATAACCATAACTCTGCTTTATACACAATATTTCCGAAATAAAGAACACAGAAAGATGTAGTGACCGTAGAGCTAACACGCACGGTTTCTGTTCAGCCGTAATGTTGCACAAATGTAATGTAATATCTTCATATACTCAATTAAACAGAACAAACTGGACAGGTTAGATTTTCCTCTCGTTCATGGCTCATTCGAAGGGATGTACAGTGAAAAGAAAGTCACTGGTTATGTGACTTGTCTTATCTGATATTTACAAACTGATGAGGGAGACCCGGAAACACGTGGCGTCAACACGTAAATACCCTGTCAGTGCCAGATGATGATGTACCGTGCTCCGTGACACTTTCAGCATAGTCCGGGCTGACGGCATTCCCCTGGCAATAGTTATCTGGAAGAAATTATCAATTTGTCTCACATCTTATTATCGTCACCCGGCGGCCCTTCACATTCTGTCACGTGATGCGGTAATACGGTCGTACCTACAACCGTATATCTATCTATCCACCCACACGCACACGCACACGCACACGCACACGCACACACATATGGCAGATATACTATTATGGAATATATTAAGAAAAGAAATACTGAAATGAAATACATCAACATATTGAAGGTGGTATTTCTATTTCAAATTAGAGAATCTCATCCAAGTGTCTACTGATATCAAATATATCAACACGAGTTGATAAAGTAACAAATATTTACCTTTAGCTTAAACAAATATTTTTTACCTTTATCAACGAGTGTTTGTATAATTGATATCAGTAGACACGAGGGTGCGATTCTATTTTTCATCCAAAATCATTCTTCATTAATGAAATGAAAATGCACAGCTCTGAACACAGCACTCTTATTAGATTTGCAGTGCAACCATGTCATAACACTGAGACGTTATCAAGTTCATGACGTCATAGCATTGTCAGAGCATTGTGCAAAATATACGTACTGTCAAAGCGATATCGTCTGGTCTCCCACAAGCTCTGTCTCCTGTGGAAAACAGTTTTGGATGATAAATAACGATAACTGCATGTAAATGTTTCTAAGGGTAGGGAAACCTATTCAGAATTCTACCATGACTTCAGTAAATGCTGGATTGTCATTGGTTAATCAAAGTCAGAGGTACATAATCACGTTATATACCACTGATTTTCCAATACATTACTTTTATATGCTAATTATTATATCCTCATTATTGAGAAAATTTTGACTGATTTAAGTTATTTGGAATACACAGTAACATATACCAAGACAATTAATTCAAGAGACGTCCCAAGGTAGGCGCACCCGCGTTTTCATTGTTTTGATTGCGTTTTGATTTGGTAATGTGTGTGAAACTCTAAACGTTGACCTGAAAGTGTCATTAAAGTTTTGTGAAAGGTCATTGGGCTTTCGAACATCATCTTTCTTCGTGAAACTTTTAAAAAATGCATTAAACTGTTGTCTTTTATTTCCTTTTAAACTGGTTGCGGTCATTACAATATTACAGAACGGGTGCTAAGATTTCATCTTTGAAACCCTTTTTATCATTAGAAATGTTCAACACTCATTGACTAGGTACATTTGGTGGGTATTTAGCATTTATGTTCTTGACAGCTCAAACTAAAAGCACTTGTGCTGCCAATGTTCATTTCTGTGGAATGGCGCATGTGTAGCCAGTCCTGGGAAAAAAATTATCTTTCAGGACGGAATTTTCAAGAAGATTATTTCAAAATAATGTTTGACAGTTTCTTCCGAAAAGGGAGACATCGTAACGTTGTTGTATCTTTTGTGTTTATGGAGACATTAGACCCCATCCCACCCAAGGTTTTACAGTACGCCGGTGCTGGGGTTTGGGGCTGGGGTTTTGGGTTGGGGTCCTATATGTACTATCATATGGAATTCGTAAACAATAAGCAAACTCTGTTGTGGGATCTGTCACAAGTCATTACATCAGCCCAGCTCCAGGGACATCTGGAGTCTAGGGAGAGTGGCAGCGCTCACAGATGCCGAATTTGTCTTACAGATTGCACAATTCTCTAAAGTAGTAATAAGTAGGTTTTAAAACAATATGTAAATAACATATTAAAATGACTTGATTACAATACATCCATGTGCTTAGCATTCACTCCAGTCTTGGAGCAGGGTTATCTATCCTATCTCTGATTTTATGCACAAAATTCATATCAAAGAAAAAGATTTTGAATTTATTTCTTCCATTACAAACATGTAGTGGCATTTTTCATGCATTCTAGTGGCAAGCCATAAGAGTGTTAAAATAGAAGTAAAATACAGGACTAAAGAGAGTGAAAATGCAGTGATACATCATGACATATTTATTTGTTACCATTTCCGTCTTTGTCTCTGTAAAACATTGCAGTTTCGTCAAAGTAAAATGTGAATAATCACAAAGAACTGTGTCGATACAGTTTCAGATCAAATAACAACACATCACTGAACACATGGACGAAACTGATAGGAGTCATAAACACCTAACTGAAACTTTAATGCACCAATATTGAACAAGTAAGGAAATAAAAAAAAACAAACTTTATGTTCATAAACACTGTGGATACATACATATTCATAAAGAGTAATAATCTGTCTCACAGCCCCAGAATGGCGTTATCTACCCCCACTGCCAAGCTGAAGCTCCATATGAAGCATGTCCTGATTTCCTCAGGTTCTGAATTTCTTAACTCGCTATGGCTCCTATTCAATTTAAATGGTTTATTTGTTACTCTCAAAATCATATATATTCATCAGAGACCAAGCGTTTATCTATCAAAGTCCTGACGTTCCTCGTTATAATGTGTCAGTAAATATAACACTGAAGGCTGCTGGTAGTTGGAATGCTGGTATGACTAGTTTGTGGTGTATGTGTCAGGGAGCGTTCAAGAATGTTCGAGTATACATCTCCAGATGCAACAGTGATCAGTGGCGACAGAAGGCCACTTGGTTCCAGTCCCTCTTGTTCTGTTGCCTGGATACATTTTACATTAGGACATTGGTGACAGATTACATTTTATATCATGGTTTGGTAGTGTAATCTTTTGAATAATAGACAAGTAGATAGTCCGATTTTCCTTCATTAGCCTGTAACAAAAGAATTGCATTGATGAACAATATCGTAGAGTATGATTTGATTTCCTTACAGCAGTGTGTGTACATGGTTGGAATACTCTAAATATACGCACGTGCAGTCATATACGCACACATGTATACACACTATGTACGCACACATGCACACACAAAATATACGCGCGCGCACACACACACATACATACACAGACTGATGATGATGCACTTTGTGCATGCATCTTGTGGATGGATACAGCACTTTTTAAATACTGTTTATTATTCACAGACTAAGCATTCGTGTAGGCAATGCCACGTGATCTCAAAAAAGAAGAAAATTATGGCCAATGGGCTGCTGAGGCAACAGATTCATGTTCGGGGCCACATAATCTACCGCATTATACCGCATGGGGAATAAGAAGTGTGGACACTGACGGCTTTCCAAGCAGGTCAGTTTCATATGAAACTTTCAGCGAGAACCACATACGTAGTTTGAGCTGATCAGTACACTATCAAATGAAGATGGAAAACGAGTAAGTGAAAGAATCCTAATTCTTATTTCTGAATAGATTTAGTTGAAGAATGAACATTAGTGAAGCAACGTGTAATTCCAGTAAAAGGTTTAGTAAGATTGTTTATGCATTCATTTCCACAAATAAGTTGAAATTTTGTGATTTTCTCAAAGCAGCAACAATTAACATAGATATATGAATTTGCACGCTAGAATGTGTTCTGCATTTCTTATGATGCAAATGAAAACATTCGCATAAAATAGGCAATATTTTTGCAGGTTCGAATTCACACAGGAGTTCGAGAACAACGAAAGTGTTGTGCTTGCTAAAGCCCACTTTTGCAACATTACAGGATACTGCTTCAAGAACCAAAAACCTAAAAAGCACTACAATGAAAACTGTAAGTAAGCATTATGCCAGTATCTGTGATAACAGAATATGTAACTGAATTCTAACGTTCGAAAACGGCATTTAACTCTTTTCCATGATTTAGGTGTGGGCTCATCTCTTGCTCTGTATGAAACGTTTTCGTTGTGTCTCCATACAACTCTGTTTCTATATACATGTTCATTGTCATTGCTTATGTAGATATACCGACGGCATCAGAAAACCCGCTCATTCTGCTGAATGGCAGGAATGAAAATTTGAAGCCAAAAGATGGATCCCTGTTCTTAATAGTATCATCGAAGACATGGGATTGTAAATACAGCACAGGGCCCAAGGACAACCACAAGGTACATGTATATCTATGATTTAGTTACATGTAAATGCGAGATGGAAATATTGTTATATTATTTTTGAGATTCGTGTGATTTAGTTATAATGCGTTTGTAGATTGTGTAATGTTAAATTTACTTCTTTGCTGTGTATTCATGTATAAATATGGACTGATAGGTTTTACAGTATAAATATGGACTGATAGGTTTTACAGTATAAATATGGACTGATAGGTTTTACAGTATAAATATGGACTGATAGGTTTTACAGCAAATATAAGGCTTACAACTGTAATCAAGTACCAAAACGGTGGAGGATACCTTCTTATATTAAGTAAATGCAAGATGGAAGTATGATATGTGCCCTGCCGTCTACGTGATACATATAATATTAGAACAAAGCATTGTGAAACACAGCGAGTTCCTGAACATAATGCCACACTTTGAATTACGAAAGCATTACATCACACAGTATATATTCCCCGGCATTGTTGAATGTATGTCATACTCAAGTGACAGTTAATCTTAGTCAAACCCCAACTAAGCTTTTTCTTTGCTGACAATAGTAATTCGTCTAGTTGTGTATACGGAGCAATGAATTCGATTGTGAATAGTGGAATATAATTGGTGCAATCATACTCCATGCCGAGATCCATAACACCTTTTGGGCAAAAATTACAAAGCAATTCGTTCATATAAACTATTATCACTGCATTTATTATGTCGGCTTTAAATCTCTAAATCATCCTCCTCATCATCACTTATCCAATTTGCATTATTCCAGAAGACGGAACCACCTTCAGAGCACCAGTATGCAAGGAAATCTACCAGACAGCGACTGTTCACGATTCCAAAACTTCACTGTGACGCAAAACTGCACGTCAGAGAGACGCTGTGCTTCCCGTATGAAAAGGTGAGACTGCAATGCTTATGTTCATTATCAAAGTAGTGTCAGATGATCATATTTTCCAACTTCAGTCGGATAACACATGTTCACTTCGAACCCAATGCACATTATACGTGAGTGGGGAAATGAAACACGTCATATTTAGGTAAGTTCTGGTTAACGTTTAGGGTTTGAGTCCCATCTGTGTTTCGAACCCAAAGCCCAGAGCCCAAAGCCGAGGGCTTTAACAGTGAGGCACCTCATCGCAAATTAACTGTCAGCGATCTAACTCACTTAGCCACGGCATTGTCATAAACATGGAAGTGTGACCATTGGCAGTCCAGACTACGTACTTTGTGTAGTCCACAAAAGCCAAAGCCAAGGTGTCACCAGCTACGTGTTGTTTTTGCATGGCTTGTAGATCCGATGTAATAGATTAGGCTCAAGTGACGCGAATGTGCGAAATTTGAAACGCAAACGCACTTTTCAAATGGTTCCATCATATACAGGCCGAGAAAGGTGACAGAAGGAAACGACAAAAATACGCAGCTGAATTGAAGAAGGCATTGGTTGAAGGGAGACTATCAGAATATCACTTTGAACGACGCTTTATTGTTTCATTTCCGAGACCCGAAGACCATTCAGAACATCCCACTGGCGAGGTATAGTACAAAGTCATCTGGGTGTTGTGTACGTATACTTAGAAAGCTAGGCATCATTGTCCGCATGCGAATGTTAAGTGGTGAGAAGTTACTGTATCGTTGTTAGAGTAATTATTCTTGCTATACAGTAAACACTGTCTTAGCAAGCTCAAATGAAGGAAGAAGTATAGCTCGCTGTAACAGGATTTTTCTTGAACGCATTTCGACTATGAAGTTGTCACCGTGTTAAAATTCCTTCCTTTTAAAAATACTTCCAAATTTTCATGTTACATGTATTTCAATCGACAATTTTATGAAATAAGTGGCTGTAACCAAGAAACATTTCGTAACATCGGTCAATTCGCCATAATGGAAGTTTACTGTACGTAAGATAAAACATACTGAACGGTCCTTCCTGCAAATGTATGCTTCATTCGACATACATACATATGTACTTAAGTTCATTTGTGCGCGTGGTATTTCAATCAAATGTGAACCGGAAGCTATAGATAAGCTACATGACCATCATCCCTTATTTGTAACTTTTGTATGCGCCTATATTCTAGACAACGGCAACTAAGGAACATGTTGCAAGTGTCTCTCACAATGTTTTTCATTTTTCGCTAGTTAATTAGAGAAAATAATGACTTACAGGATAGCAGCGGCACAAACAGGGTCGACAAACTCGTGATTAACAAAATACATGAGGTTGTGGAAACTGGTGAAACGCGACCGAGAGAAGTTGGTTCAAAGGTAGAGGAATTTATGAAGGAGTTTATGCCGTCAAGACCAAGTTCAACGAATCGGCAATTCAGCCCTACGAGGAAGGATTTATACAACCATATACAGACAGCTTTGCGAAATAACAGGTGATGCGTAAACTGCCCCATATGTGTAAATTACGCTGCGCAGGATTATAGTTCAATATATAAAGAGTTGATTGACGACTTGGTGAATGTGTTACGATATCCCATCTCAAAGAGAAATAGTGCACCAAAACATAACTCTAGTATTGCATACACAAATGTTTTCCAAATGTCAATGTCTCAAATAATTAATGATGAAACTATGTTCAAAGTCAGAAATACGAGTTAGCACATAACTTCTAATCTACTAAATGAACAGACAGTTTAAGAAACATGGACGTTAACATTTCAAAATACACTCTACATATTCGAATCTATGCACATTTTCAGGCATTCCGAAGAAGAACAAGGAGTCATCACAGACTTACTTGAAAAGCTGAAAAGAGACGACTCAGACCCACGTCTTGACAGCTGCTGGTTTCGACCAAGGAAGTAAGACAGTATTCGCTTGAATAAACTATATCAATGTTGGGTGCGCAATGTCCCTATTGGTAACTTGTTTATACAAATGCCTCTGCTTTTAAAGTATAGCTGTGAATCTCTTGATATCCGCAAAGCCACTGTGTTCAGTGTTTCTTATGTTCTAAAGGTTTATGCAGCTGGTGTTGCAACATAACTTTAGGATGTAATACGTTTGTACTGATGCCCTTAGCATACAGACAAGACCAAGCTGGTTCTTATATTTAAAAAGTGTAAATTTTGAAACTGATAGTAATACATAGGTCTTGTCAGTCGTTAGGTTTAACTATGGTCACCACTCCTAATATATCCACATACCACCTCTACAGTGAAGGTTATGTTGCTGGAATGCAAACTTTAAGAAACATCCATGGGTTGGAAAGTAGTCTCCCATTGGCTACTCCTTAGCAGTGTAGATGTTATCTGCTCATGAGTGACAGGACCGTAACGGCCATGGGTGCTTGGTAAGAGCCTGGCGATGTCAAAGATTAACCTTGGAATTTACTACCAGAATAAGCATGTGCATCATAGTAAATGTCCAACACCCCTTTCACTCCATACTTTGATGACTACTGAGATTCACTTGATAATCATATATGACATTTTCGTTATTACATATTGTCTGGGAAGAAAGATATCGATATTTCCCCCTATATTTTTCACCCATCGTATGGTGTCACGCCCATTTCCAAGCGGAAATATTGTTCACAGCACTCTGTACCAAAACCCCCTGCTAATATGACAAATGTACTGAAATAATATATTGTTTAATGGATTAGGACATCACCACTTCACGCTTAATTAAAATGTGCGCTTACACCAGCTCCATTCAGCCTTTGTTAAAATTACATATACAGAGATTATTTTCATTTTTATTATTTTATTTTTTACAGATTAGAATGAAAATGCAGCAGAGAGGGTTCGGGTGATAATCATTATTAAAATTATTACCATTATGGGAAAAAGATATTTGTTTGGAGAGGTTGTTATTATTAATTTCAGCGAGACTTCAGGTGACACCTTTTTACTGGTCATGTCAACACGGTGGCAAAGAACAATGCTTGAACAGTTTGGCAGTGCTGTTTTATTGGATGCAACTTATAAGACGAACAAGTACAACCTTCCCCTGTATCAACTGGCGGTACGGACAAATTCGGTGTATGTTCCGGTGGGTTTTATTGTAACCGAAGATCAGACCACGGATAGTCTACAGGAGGGGATGGAG
This sequence comes from Haliotis asinina, assembly GCF_037392515.1. Lineage (NCBI taxonomy): Eukaryota > Metazoa > Mollusca > Gastropoda > Lepetellida > Haliotidae > Haliotis > Haliotis asinina. The sequence continues at coordinate 27,395,444 of NC_090288.1, read as the reverse complement.
AAATTTACTTCCTTTCACAAAGAGTGGAAGCCTGAAGTTTTTATCATTGACGACGACCAGAGGGAAAAAAGAAGATTTTTCCAAGTAATCAAGCACGCACACTTACTCTTTCTCATTCATCTCAGTTGTTTGTTTTCATACAAGAATTCTCATCATATAAATAATTGCGTATTTCTCCTTACTTTTTATCTCGAAATAGTGATCTGACATATTCTGGATGATTATTGCTCTCTCTCTCTGTGTCTGTCTCTCTCTCTCTCTCTCTCTCTCTCTCTCTCTCGCAATTAACTTTGAACTGCACATTTCCGTTTTCAGATAGCAGTTATTACATCTGCCATTTCCATGTGAAGCAATCATGGAAAAGATGGTTACAGAGGATACCATCTAAGACAGATCAGGAGGCGATTATGTCAGAGTATGTGTCTGGGCCTTATCATTTGCAACAGAAATTATATAATGAATAATGTCAAAACCCATTATCAGAACAGTAAAACATACAAGCAGAAAGTTGTGCATCTTTATAGGAAACACATACGGCATGATGTAAATGAAGGATGATTGCAATGCATGCAAAGTTAGATGTGTGTAGGAGAGAAGTATATCTGATGTTTATGTAAATGTAGTAATTTGTTTAAATGAAATTATGCCAATTTCAGATAAGAAGAGTTGATTTGAACCTTACATTTGGAATCTACCTCCTTTAATCCAGTACAAGTTTCATATGCACTGTTCATTTGGAAGATTGATATAATTCGTAAACATAAAGAAGAATGCTGAACATTAATGGAATGACATACATATAGGTACACATTTTAGCCTCTGAAATAGGTGTAACACTGATCTGTGTTAAGATCATTGTGTATAAGGATGAGACAAATGAATAATCATAATCAGTTTCTGTAAAACAATCCCTTAACATATCCCAGTGTATGTCAGTCCTTCCATGTAGCAAGGTTTGGAATCTGGTAATGGTGTATTATGCCTTCTGGAAGCATATTCCAAAATCTTGAAATATTTGACACATACATAACTAATGCTTTATTTCAAACCTCAGATTCGCTGTCTTAGGTACATGTCAACAAAATCCTTCACTTTTGCAAATTGTTTTTTATGTTCCAGCTTCTAATGACTTAAAATTTGTCTTGAAGTAAATTGTCTGATGACTCAGGACTGTGGTACCTAATAATGTGTACATATTTTCTAAGATAATTATTAACACATGACATAAAATACTCTTCAAACAATTAAAAATATCTTTAATCCTTTGGTACAACTTATGCTTTCCTTCTATCTGTGCTTCTAACTGTTTGCAGCTTAACTTACATTGAGATGAACATATTACTGCTTTTATCCAGCTTGTCCAACATAATGTCCTGCTTGGAAGAGTCGGACTATGGAAGTCAAGTTCAGGAACTCAGAGATAAGTGGGGGCACTACAAAAACTTCATTGAGTATATGGATAACTTCTGGCTGTGCTCACCTAAGGTATATGAAAAAAAAATAAGCACTGTATTGACTGCAAACCTTAAGGGATTTGAAGTCAGTTGTGTGAATGGTACATGTCTTCACCTAATCACATACTGAATGCATAATATGACTTTTATCAAGAATATATGCACATTTTTTTCAAATAGTTATATTAAAAGTCATATTCCATATAACAACATATGCCAGTATATATTTCCATTTTGTATAATGACTGTTGTATAGCTGTTTCAGAATTTAAATCATTTATCAGTAATGATCTTGGCCTCACCTGTGCCTGTTTATGTCAATGAAACATACTTGCACATTGTAGTACAATAGCAATGGAATTCTTTTGTACAGAAATATTGAACACAAACATATGAATTTGTGCTTGTATGTGATACATAATATTACAATTTCAGCCATGGGCCATGGCCTTCAGACATTTTGACCAACATGTGGGACTAACAACAAACAATGGTGTTGAGAGGCTTCATTCTCTGTTAAAAAGAGAGCAGAAACATTCTACAGACATGACCATAACTGGGCTGATTGCACTTATAATGAAACACCACAACAACAGTCAACAGAGGTACAGTAATTCAGATATTTCATTTGATTTGGTAATGGTTAAATGTAGGATATGAATACCTGGTTTGCTAATGTCATGTTTTCATGCAAGTAAGCCCACACTGGAAATGCAGGCTTTATTCTTTCTGTAATGTTATATGCATTGTTTAAGATATTAGCAATTGGCATAAGAAAGTCCTACAGAATATGACTTGATGGATTGATTCACTGTATGCTTTGAAAAAGGAATATTGATGTTGCCGATTGTGAAATGCTTAAGTCCTGCAAGGCATTAGTTCATTTATCTAAATAAAGTGGGTTCTATCAATGCAAAAGTGTTATATGGAGTTGAGAGGCTTTGATGCACAAAATCTATGCCCTTTTTTGAGGGGAAAGAGATGAAAGCAATGAATAGAAACTGTTAATTTCTCACAATCACAAACAGACGAGGTTACAGTTGCAAATGTGAATTTATCATTTAGTAGAAAAATGTAACCCACTGCAACTTGTGGAAGTGTGTTACAGCAAAAGTGAAATGAAAATGTACGTATATCACACTTATGACAAGAGTCACTACTGATCTGACAGTGACTTGCCACATTTTGTACATACATGTGTTACTTAGCATGATACTTTCAATGCTAATACTTTTCTCTGGTACATGCTGTATACTAGATACATATGCATGGTGTAAACAGAACCAGATTATGTTATCAAAATACAAGCAATTATTGTATGCAGCAAGGACACAATTTAGTACAATATAGGTCAGGTTAATTTTACTTACTGTTAACTATATACACCGATGCTAAATATCCTAAAAATAAGCAATGTCATTGCAGTTACTATGAAAAGAATGACAAAATGAAGATGGCACTGAAGGATTCGGTCCCTGGGTTCTTGAATGGGAGAGGGTGGACATGCTTTGAACACTGTAGAAGGAGACTAAATGAAGCTATGCAAATGGAATCTATTCACACAGGTGAATCGACTTATCAAGTGAAGAATTACAGTGTTGTTCTAAATAGGGGGACCAAAGATCTCTGTCCTTGCCATGATTTTAGAAGACATTTTCTTCCATGTAAGCATATTCTTGCCACATTGTATAACAACAACCTGCCATGGGAAGCTTTACCCAAGGAATACAGAAACACTCCAATGTTACATGTAAGCAAGGATTGTAGGAAATCCCTGCCAACAGTCATCAATGTCAAAGTTCCAAAAGCATCTTTAGAAGATGTTCCTTCATGTGGAAACACAAATGGTGAAGAGTCAAGTGGCACATCAATGAAGGCTCATACAGATGATATTGGCACTGCCCAAGAGAAACAAGTAAGCATGAGGTTGCTGTGTGAGTTGAGGGATCTGCTGTCAAGGTGCAACTGCCAGGAAACAGTGACTGAGGCCAACCAGTCCCTAGAAAAGATAAAGAAAACTGTTCAAAACAGGAACTGTTTTCGGAGAAGGAGAAAACATAGGCAGATGCCTAGAGCAGCTGTAAATTTCCTGAAGTGTAAAGTACACAAAAAGTATTTGCTCAACAAGAGGAAACATATGATGCGTAAGTACTGAGGTAGATATAAATAGTGAATGATTATTCAAATATCAGAAAAATAATGATAATGAGTTTATGACTATGCATGCCATGCCAATTTACACTCATCAGAGGTGTACACAAAGTATGCAATCTAGACTACCATTTGTCCGACTTTCATTTGTGGAAGTCGCGGTGGCTGAGAGGGCTAGGCGGCTAGATGGGACTCAACCAAAAAGTACTAGAATTTGTACTTTACTAAGAAAGTGAAATCCCAAATATGGCATATGTCGTATGCATGTATTGCTTCTAAGAGAAGTTAATGCACAAGAGATAAACTTTCACAATTTTACTTGCAGAGAAGGCAAAATGGCTTTCAAGTGTCTCCAGAAAAAATGCTGTCAAAAAGGTAACCCTTTACAAGAATGAGCAAATTAAAAAGAACACAAAAACAAATAAACAAAAAAAAACACAATAAGGAGGAACAGGACGACTATTGTTCCAACCAATCAGCTCTATGCTTTCTGGTAATAAACTGATTCTTTAATGTTAGTTTATAATTATGGTGATCATTGATCATACTTGCATACTTGCATGCTTTTTAAACAATACTGACCAATTGCTGGAGCATGGACATTCTGTGTTTGACCAACAAAATATGGCAAGTATCACTGTAAGTGTAAACAGTGAAAACTCAAAATATATCATTCTTAGCACAGTGTCATACTGTTTGCAGAATCTAATTACATATATTATATTTATTTCTGGGTACATATAATTAAAATGTTTTCATGTCTATGTAATACAGCAATGCACTTATGAAGTCATAAATATGTAACACTATGAAGTAAAGATAGAACCTGTCATACTAGACGAGGGCCACCTCTGCATTTGAGGGAGAAAGCAGGACATGGACAGAAACAATAGCCTCAACTAAAGAATCTGTTGAGGACATCACAAACACACAGGTATGTAAAGTGTACATATTTTGAATGTGCAAGATGTGATATTACATTTTACAAGAAAAGTAGGAATAAAAAGCAGGTGCAACTTAATACTACTGAATTTTTATATAAGGTGTCCTAAAAATGACTGTTTCTTTTAATGATTTAATAACAACCAATTATCATTACTTCCAGCACAAAGTATATGAGTCAGATGATAATAAAGCTTGTATTTCAAGAGCTGAGGTAAGCTAAATGTACATGAGTCTACCTTAGTTAACGCCACACTCAGCAGCATTACAGCTCTACTCAGACAGTATGTGTATATGCCAGTACTTGAGCCTTATTTAATGATTAGAAAGATACAGTGCAAGCAAAATTAGGGTATAGCATCAGGTATGAGTTTTATGGTTGTTGATGAAACTTTGTACTGAACTTTACAAGATAGGTGTATAAACAGAAATATGTTTAGAGTGAACACAAAGCAGAAACACATGTAACAGGAACATAATCAACATTTGTGAATTTGCAAGCTCTAAAAAAATGTGCAATAATAAACATGTGGTAAAAAAAGGTCATGAAAATGGACTATTAAGAAGCATATGAATCACAAAAAATACTCAAATATATATACAACATTATATCATGACTTCAGTAAGTGCTGGATTTTGCTTGGTTAATCAAAATCATTCAGAGATATATGATCAAGTTATATACCTCTGATTTTCCAACACATCATGTATTTGTTGAAAATCTGAAAATAATCCTGTTATGGTAGAATGGAGATCGTAATGTGTTGGAAAATCAGATGTATAAACATGTAATAAAATTATAATAGCTCTAGATTTTGAACTTAAAACCTCATACTACGCGTTCATTTTTAAATCAAATTTACAGCTATTACAATTTTGCTATATACCTATGACTTTTCCAACACAGTATATTTATCTCCTAAGTATTTGTTTTTCTATTACTGATATTACCAGGTAACCTAAACAAGAGACTAAATACAGATTTTACTAATGTTAATTATTAAGTTTGGTTTAGTTGTGAACAAAAATGTGAGTGGGATACAACTTCATAATGACATTTAAAAAAAACCCATTATTCTGGTTGATAGCACTTGTGTTAAGAACTAAATAGTTATAGTTATAAGTATGCATCTTAGACATGTGAACCTCACATAAAATATCAGAGAATGACTTCTACTGAAATGAATGTATAGAATCAACAATCCAATGTGAAATCATACGTATACTTATGTGACACCGACCACTTGTAGGACGATGACAAAACAGAAGATGACCTACCTACTATGGCAAGTTTCATGGTAAGTATGTAGAAAAAACAAGACATTAAAACACTCTTAGCACTGCCTGGTACTGTTGGTAGAATGCATAAGTTACACTTAAGGCACACCTTATTAAAATATCTGATAACCTAACATTTCAATACTAGCAAGTGTAAAGAAACATGCTGGTAAAGACAGAATGCACATTATCTCATACTAGGCAAAGTCAGCACCAGTAATTGAGGAAGGAAAGAGGAAATTAGAGCACAACAACACCATGAAGGTAAGTAAAGTACATACACTTGCAAAGTACAAAAATGATCTTAATTCTTTAAAGAAAGGTTGGATCAATGCTGTGTTTTAAAAAATCAGGAATTTCTTAAAGTAATTAATTGCCATGAAAGAATTCCTCAAGTTAACTGATTTCTTAAGATGTAGAGATTATTACATGAGCAAGTGTGTCACACAACTTATACTAAACAAGTGTGAATTCTTTTATTAATATATAATTTTGCATGAGTTTCGTATGACTTGTATGACACACTTATGGGTTTATTTCTATTAATCTATGTCAGTAAAGAAAAACTGTTGTTGGTGACCTAAAATAAGAATCCTTGCACAGGGCTTACTAACATGTTGTTCTTAAGAAGTGTCTGCCCCTTATGGAAATGCATTTTGGTGACAATTTACATTCAGGTTAAATATCTTCTCTAAAATACTTTAAGAACATCTGTGACTAGCGTAAACCATAAAACCATATAAATGTAATGTTTCCACTAATGATGTTAGGTGATTGAGTGAAGTGCAAACCTTGAAACAGTAGGCTGTATGAGGTGATGACATGCATCATGACGTTAGTTACATTGTGATGTATTAAATACAAGAGTGCAATTATGAGGGGGCAGACTTGAATGATGCAGTGACACCAACATATTGTGACGTAATGCAAAAAGCACACAATATTGTGTGATAAAGTACTGTCAGTGCCTTTGATGTTTCACCAAAGCATAAACAAGTACTAAAGAAAGTTAAGTGTGCCTATGTTTGCCAACTGACAAAGTACTCAGCAGTGGAACAGTAATGAAAAAGTCATAATTATGACACTAACACATGTGAAACTAATGTAAAATATCTGAGGATGGCTTCAATGATGTATAGAATTAACAATCCAATATGAAATCATACATATACTTATGTGACACCGACCACTTGTAGGACAATGACGAAACAGAAGATGACCTACCTACTATGGCAAGTTTCATGGTAAGTATGTAGAGAAAACAAGACATATTTTTAGATATTCCAAGCACTGTGTTTTATTTTTCATGGAATGTGAATGTTATATATATATATGTCTAGATACTGGTACATCTTATAAATCTCTCTGATAACATTTACTTTTTTCTTACTAGCAAGTTGTTGTGGTCTGATTAATTGAAATAATCAAAAATGACTTTACAACCAAGCAGTTGATAACATTTTCTCACAATACAATGTAAAATGATTTTTTAACCTCTGTTTTATATTTTTTATGTTTTATGTTTTATATTTTGAAACACTTGACTGAATATTTATAGAAGACTGGGTAGTGTAACATTAGTGATCCCCTTAAATTAGCAAGTTTACATTCATGTGAAATCTGCATATACGTGTGCATTTTTCAGATATAACACAAAAATAACCCAAACACATGACATGTTTCTTTATCACTAATCTGCAATAAGCACCTGAACAGGAAAGTGAAAAATGACAATAACCAGTTTGTTTTGGAGAATGGTCATTAGTCGTAAACCAATAATGAGAGAAATATTTCAACCAATTCCCAACACTGCTAACAAGTACCTATGAAGTTATAAATGTTTGTGATATTATGAAGTTAAATACAAAAAGAGCATTCTACCCTTATAGGCAGAGTCAGCTGCATTTGAGGATAGAAAGAGAAAGAGGACAATATCAATAGACTTGACAAGAGATTCCGATAAGAACACAAGCTCAGAGGTATGTTAAATACTCATAGTTGCAATGAACAGAAATGATATTTCAGTTTTTTATACATGAAAATATGTACTAGACCCAAAGGAAAGATTCTATTGTATGGTGTGTTATAAGTAGCAAAATGAATATTCTCATAATATCACAAATTGCAGGAACAAGATGAAGATTCAGACAGCCTACCCCTGTTAACATTTGAAGGGAGAAAGAGGAAAAGAAATTTCATAACGCCAACAACTGATGCTAACACAAACAAAAAGGTAAGTATATGACCTGTGCCTTTATGTTGATGTAGATGTACAAACGCTTTCATTGGGTTTCAATATGAACTTGTAATGAACTAATTGCCCCATTCTTTACAGAATGAAGGAGGGGAGACACATCTGATCAACAGGAGACACAGTGAACCTGTAAGTTACTCAGTTAACATTGTCATCAGAATGTACACATTTGACTGAAGTATGGTTTACTTTTTGTTGACTGAAAACAATATAGGATGCACAGGATACATCAGTGTTTGATGTTAAAATAAAGCCTCCAAGCAGTAAGGTTGTGATGACATACAATGACAGTCAGTGAGTACAACCTCCCAATCAACGTGAAGCCTAACACTACCAAAATGCTGAAGGTGGTCAACACCAATAATGAGAAAAATATGCCCCTGGTATGCAGCATGAAGAGCAAGTCTATACTGGAAAGCATAATAATTATATGTGAAGTTGTAACATTACAGAAGTGACAGTTATTGTTCATGTTACTTTCAGCTACCAATACCTTTGGATTTCGAGTCCATATGGAGGTTACACTCAAACACAAATGCGGTGATGGCTGTAGTTCATGGACATAAACTGACAGGGAAAAGCTTCGGAGCACTAAGATCAGGGCATGAAGTTACAGATGAGGTATTTCCACATCAACTAACTAGTATGAAACTGGATGATGGCATACTTATGTGACAAATGGAACACCTACTATTTTTGTTAGGTAACCTGCACAATCATGTCATTGTTATGCATGGATTTGGCTTCATAATTTTGGAACGACGTTTTAATGATATAACACATAACACAATGAATTTGAACATACTGCTTAAATTGTAGCAGCATGTATTTAAATCAGTTTCTCAGTTGCTTAATGCCACATGTGACAACAGCCCAGTTGTGTACTGGTGGTCTGTCAAGACGTACACAGGGAACAATGCTGAATCGTGAGACTGCAGGACATGTATTTTTGAGTGAAATGATTGCTTACCATTTTCACAGATACTCAATGCATACTGCAGTGTTAGATGTGGAGACCGAGATGATGTATATCTGATGGACTGCCTTGTTGCAACAGATGTTATTCTCAAGCATGGACAACCACCAGCACTCAGGAATGTAAGAAATACAATCATTGTCAAAAGTTTGCATAGGCATTTTTTACAATGGATTACCTTTGGTGGACAAATACAAACGTGTTCAAGAGGTATAAATGAACATTTATGTCTCCCCACTCTCTCTGGGACATTTAAAGCAAGATATATACTACTGGCAAACAAGGATAAATTGGACCGGCACAGGGAACATGTTCACGAGAGGCATGCGATGCATGGCAAACCCATTTGGTTTGTGAAAGGGAGAGCAGATGTAGGCTAGTGCAACTGCACAGCATGATGATGAAATGTATTCCGCTTGTAGCTGCACGTGCCTCCTTCTCACATGGTCAAACTTATTTGTAGAGAATCTGGGGCCCCTGTGCTCACAGCACCAGTGGGTAGCACTCATACATCCTGATTAGAGCTGACATGCTATTTCAGCATGATGGTGGCATGTCGAGTCTAGACCAAACAATGCAGTGATCAGCAGCATGTAGGATATGATGATGTGTGAAATAAGTTAACTAACAGGGTTACCAAATCCCCTTAGTTACTACTCATGACAAAAATTGGACAGTGAAGGCCAGTTCCATCCCTTATGTTCACAGATTTGCTATTTCAAGAGTTTTGTGCACTTGATAACTGACTTACCCAAGCGGACTAAGTTATAAAGATGTATTTCTGCTCATTCATAAACACATTGCATATGATGAGAATATGAGTTGTTAATACTAGATTATTCTGTAAGATGCTCTTTGCGTTATGGAATTAGTAACTAAATAAAGAATGGAATGTGTGTCCTTTTGCAAAATATAAAGCAAAGAATATTGTTTAAAAGAACCTATTTTTGGGACAGGTGGATCTTCTCTCAAAAGAGATGATACTGGCTCCTCATGTGACAGGAAGGCATTGGCAATTGTTTGTGGTATACCCCAAGAATTATGAGATTGTATATATAAACCCAATGGGTGAAGACACATCACATCAGAGTAAAGAGGCAGTTTTGTCAGCTTGGCGGAGAATACTGAGAAGCAGATGTAAAATAGGTTTACTGGACAAGGAAACACTTCAGAAAAGATGGAGGCTGACCACAAGAGAACATCAATTACAACAAGACTCCACAAGCTGTGGTATATATGTGATGAAGGTAACACACATTTTTGAAAACTAATTTCAGCTAAAATGAATGGGCAACAGACACAGCTGACGTCAAAGAAAATCGAAACAATATTACTGCTTAAAAATTTTAAATAAATCAGTGACCTTATTATGTCTGACAACAGTAACCACAGTTTAACATTACTCACCCAGACATTAGACCAAATTCTTATGAATAAAACGATTTCAAATTTCAGTTTGTTGACATTCTGCTTGATGGGGAGAACATGTGTACCAGATTTGATACCGCTGAGTCAAGAGTACAGATAGTATCACATTTGTTGCAAGAAGCTGGTAAGTACAGATTACTGAAACATACTACTCTATTAGTTACCTGAGTTACATGCATTATAACTTGAAAGAGTAAATTACACCAATGAACATTTCCAAAAAGTATAATCAATTAACAGTAATGTGAACTTCTTTAAACAAATATTGATGTGTTGTTTCAGATTTACATGCAATGGCAGATATCTGTAGAGGCTGCTCAATGCAAACACATATGGAGGACAATAAAAGATGTGAAACAAAAACACAAGGCACCAAACCAAGGGCACAACGATGGGTAAGGATTTATGGCTATTACAGCACATAATACTGAAGAAATAATGTTTCAATAACTTTTATATCCATGTGGAATGACAAAATGATAAACATTCTGGACTGATGGAAAAGACACACACCTGAAACAATAAAGCCAAAGTAATAATAATGCCTTGGTATTGCAGGTACAGTGTGAGAGCTGCAAGTATTGGTATCACCTTGAATGTTCAGGCAGAAGGGAATCATTTAGAACACTGCAAAATGAGACCTTTGTGTGCTGTGTGTGCCAGGTACCTGATGTAGAAAATGAGGGCAACAGATTGGAAACTTCATCTTTATTCCTACAAAAAGGCACACAGGAACAAAATATGTCCCATGGATCACATACTAGGCTGGCTGGACACACAGAGAATAACTTCCAATTGATCGCCTTAAATGGACGCATAAGGAAATGTCAAGGATGCAGAACGAACTTCATTCACCCACCAGTTGCACCATTTGACATAGCTGTGAGACATCTAGAGTACAGACAATTTTACAGTAAGAGGGCAAACAGTCTTCAATCATTTTGGACAAATTCTCACTATCACTGCAGGGCACAGTGTATACTCACAAAAAACCCGGATTTCACACTTAGCAGGCTCGTAATTGATCCAAATGTGATACTGACAGACAGTCACATACAGCATTTAGCACAAAATGGTATAGACTTAATGTATGTTATAAATTCAAGAGTACCCTATTTCTAATCTTAACAACATCAATATATACACCAGATGTCAGTAAGGATAATAACACGACAATGAAGACTTTTCCAGCAGCCCCTTACGGAACAGATGCCAGTCATGACAATCAAGACTCTCCTAGCTCCCCTTTCAGAACAGATGCCAGTCATGACAATCAAGACTCTCCTAGCTCCCCTTTCAGAACAGATGCCAGTCATGACAATCAAGACTCTCCTAGCTCCCTTTCAGAACAGATGACAGTCATGACAATCAAAACTCTCCTAACTCCCCTTTCAGAACAGATGACAGTCATGACAATCAAAACTCTCCTAACTCCCCTTTCAGAACAGATGACAGTCAGCCAGGATAGCATGACAAGCAAGACTCTCCCAGCAGACCTCACTGTAGAACAGATGGGAGCCAGAATAACACGACAATGAAGAGCCTCCCCAGGAGCCCTCTCTACAAAACCAATGCCAGTCAGGATGACATGACAAGCATGACTTTCCCAGCAGCCGTCTCTACAGAACACATGAGAGCTAGGATAACATGATAATCAAGACCTTCCCAGGAGCTGTCTATACAGAACAGATGCCAATCAGTGAGGATAACATAACAATCCAGACTTTCATAGTAGCCCTCTCTACAGAACAGATGCAAGCCAGACATGCAGTCTAGACTTTAGACCAGCCTAAAACCCCTCAAAGGAACCTTCAGAACAGATAACAATCAAGACCCTTCCAGGAGCCCTCTCTACGTACAGATGCAAGCCAGGATAACATGATAATCAAGACCCTACCAGGAGCCCTCTCTACAGAACAGATGCCAATCAGGATAACATGACAGTAAAGACTCCTTATGCACAGAACGGATGCGAGCCAGGATAAAATTATCAAAAAGACCCTCCAAGGAGCCCTCTCTACAAAACCGATTCCAGTCAGTCTGGACACAGGCAGACTGTAGCGCAAATGGGTTGCTCAGCATAGACAAAATGACCAGTCCTCTTACATGCGAGCAAAGCAAGCAAAGGTTGACAACATGCTTCTGATCGAAGAATATTTTTCATCTCAAAGTTTAATATTGCCACCATCAAAGGTATACACCCATTTCTTCACTGGGTTGTTCTCTCACATTTCCAACCCCATGTTGAACAATTACTCACATGAAATATTTTTTATTCAACATTTTAAGCGCAACCCTTTTTATCAGACCGTTCTTTGCCTCCATTCTCCCTTCCAGCTTCCGGTTCAATGGAGTGAAGGAACAGGAGGGTGTTAGGGTATTATTCCATATGGAATATGTACAGTTACCTCCCCTGCTTCATTCGGCCATTACGCCAGAATTGCTTATATGTAGTATTATTGTCATGAACATTCTAACAATAGTGACGATAGATAAGACAAATGAATTGCAAAAGGTTCTTGATAAAACTAGGCAATATGGTATTTTTGTATAATTTCTGCTTATTCTTTTTCCGTCACTCCATTCAACCGGAAGCTGGCAGGGGTAACTGAGGCAAAGAACAATAACAATACCACGAGTGGTGCTAAAAATGTTGAACAAAACATGCTTCGCATGAGTAATTATTAAACATGGGGTAAGAAATGTGACAGCACAACTAAGTGAAGAAATGGGAGTGTACCTTTAATAGTGGTGATATTCTATTTGGACAATAAAACAAAATATGTTTTGATCAGAAGCGAGGAAAGCATGTTGTCAAACTTTTGCTGACATATAAGACGACGTGTAATATTCTCTATGTTGCGCAACCCCACTTGCGCTACAGTGTGCCTGTGGTAAGGATAACCGGACACTGAAGACTCTCCCAGCAGCCTTCACTATGGAACAGACGCCAGCAAGCCAGGAAAACATGACAAGCAAGACTTTCCCAGCAGCCCTGTCCACAGACCAGTAGCAAGCCAGGATAACATGATAATCAAGACTGTCATAGCAGCGGTCTCTACAGAACAGATGCGAAACAGGAAAAAATGACAATGAAGACTCTCCAAGCAGCCCTCTCTACAGAACAGATGCGAGCCAGTATAACATGACAATGAAGACCCTACCAGGAGCACTCTCTACAGAATAGATGCGAGTCAGGATAAAATGACAATGAAGACCCACCCAGGATCCCTCCATACAGAAGAGATGCCAGTCAGTATAACATGACAATCAAGACTCTCCAAGCAGCCCTCTCTACAGAACAGATGCGGACCAGGATAACATGACAATGAAGACCCTACCAGGAGCACTCTCTACAGGACAGATGCCAGTAAGTCGTGATAACATGACAATCAAGACTCTCCCAGCAGCAGTCTCTACAGAACAGATGTGGGCCAGGATAACATGACAATGAAGACCCTTCCAGAAGCCCTCTCTACAGAACAGATGCCAGTAAGTCAGGATAACATGATAATCAAGACCCTACCAGGGTCATGAATATCAAAACAATCAAGACTCTTCAAGCAGCGGTCTCTACAGAACAGATGCCAGTAAGTCAAGATAACATGACAGTGAAGACTCTCCAAGCCGCCATCTCTACAGAAGCGATGCGAGCCAGGATAACATGGCAATGAAGACCCTACTTGGAACCCTCTCTACAGAACAGACGCGAGTCAGGATAACATGACAATGAAGACTCTACCAGAAGCCTTCTCTACAGAACACATGTGGGCCTTGATAACATGACAATGAAGCCCTGCCGGAAGCAGTCTCTACAGAACAGATGCCAGTCAGGATAACATGATAATCAAGACCCTCACATCAGCCCTCTCTACAGAACAGATGCAGACCAGGATAAAATGACAGTGAAGACCCTACCAGGAGCACTCTCTACAGAACAGATGCCAGTAAGTCGTGATAACATGAGAATCAAGACTCTCCCAGCAGCCATCTCTACAGAACAGATGTAGGCCAGGATAACATGACAATGAAGACCCTTCCAGAAGCCCTCTCTACAGAACAGATGCCACTAAGTCAGGATAACATGATAATCAAGACCCTACCAGGGTCATGAATATCAAAACAATCAAGACTCTTCAAGCAGCGGTCTCTACAGAAAAGATGCGAGTCAGGCTGAAATGACAATGAAGTACCACCCAGGAGCCCTGTCTACAGAACAGATGCCAGTCTGGAAAACATGACAATCAAGACTCTCAACGGAGCCATCTCTACAGAACACACGCAGGACAAGATAACATGACAATGAAGACCCTTCCAGAAGCCCTGTCTACAGAATAGATGACAGTCAGGATAACATGATGATCAAGACTCTCACAGCAGTCCTCTCTACAGAACAGATGCCAGTAAGTCAAGATAACATGACAGTGAAGACTCTCCAAGCCGCCATCTCTACAGAAGCGATGCGAGCCAGGATAACATGGCAATGAAGACCCTCCCAGAAGCCCTCTCTACAGAACAGATGCCAGTCAGGATAACATGACAATGAAGACCCTACCAGTCTCTACAGAACAGTTGCCAGTCAGGATAACATGACAATGAAGACTCTACCAGAAGCCCTCTCTACAGAACAGATGTGGGCCTTGATAACATGACAATGAAGCCCTGCCGGAAGCAGTCTCTACAGAACAGATGCCAGTCAGGATAACATGATAATCAAGACCCTCACATTCGCCCTCTCTACAGAACAGATGCAGACCAGGATAACATGACAATGAAGACCCTACCAGGAGCCCTCTCTACAGAACAGATGCCAGTGAGGATAACATGATAATCAAGACCCTTACAACAGTCTTCTCTACAGAACAGATGCCAGTAAGCCCGGATAACATGACAATGAAGATTCTCCCAACAACCATATCCACAGAACAGATGCGAGTCAGGATGAAATGACCAAGAAGACCCTCCCAGGAGCCCTCTCTACAAGACCGATGCCAGTCAGTCAGGACACAGGCAGACTGTAGTGCAAATGTGTTGCTCAGCATAGACAAAATGACCAGTCCTCTTACTTGCGAGCAAAGCAAGTAAAGGTTGACAACATGCTTCTGATCGCAGAATATTTTTTCTCAAAATTTAATATTGCCACCATCAAAGGTATACATGTATTTCTTCACTGGGTTGTTCTCTCACATTTCCAACCCCATGTTGAACAATTACTCACATGAAATATTTTTTATTCAACATTTTAAGCGCAACCTGGGGTATAGCAGACCGTTCTTCGCCGCCATTCATAGCAGCCTTAACTTCAGAGGAGATGCCAGTCTGTCAGGATAACATGGCAATGAAGACTCTCACAGCTGCCCTGTCTACAAAACAAATGTCAGCAAGTCAGGATAACATGACTGTTGAGACCTGCAAAGCAACCCTCTCTACAGAACAAATGCCAGTCAGTCAGGATAACATGACAATTAAGACCATCAAAACAGCCTTCAGAACAGATGCCAGTAAGTCAGGATAACATGACAATGAAGACCATCAAAACAGCCTTCAGAACAGATGCCAGTCAGCCATGATAACATGACAATGAAGACCATCAAAACAGCCTTCAGAACAGATGCCAGTCAGCCAGGATAACATGACAATGAAGACCATCAAAACAGCCTTCAGAACAGATGCCAGTCAGCCAGGATAACATGACAATGAAGACCATTAAAACAGCCTTCAGAACAGATGCCAGTCGCCAAGGTAACAAGAGAATCAAGACCTTCCCGGCAGCTCTTTCCACAAAACAGATGTGGATAACCTGACAATAAAACACCATTAAAACTGCCTTCAGAACAGATACCAAGACCCTCACAGCAGCCTTCACTTGAGAAGAGATATCAGTCAGTGAGGATAACATGACAGTCATGACCCTCTCAGCAGTATTTGTTTCTGAAGATATACCAGTGATGGTGACATGACAAGCAAGCCTCTCCCACCAGCCCTCTCTACAGAACAGATGTCAGACAGTCTGGATAACATGACAATTAGAAGACTCATATAGAGTGTTCAATGCAGAAACTGTGCTCATCAGGATAACCTGACAATGAAGAATGATTCAAGCCGATGCTTGGGAGCTGTTTGTGTTGGGGTAGAACAATGAAGTTTTTCAATGAGACCTTTTAGCCCCCCTTTTTTTTTTGGGCCAGATACCCTGGGCCTCCACGCGGCCTGGCCTGGAAACTATGCCATTCATGAATGAAAAGCTAATACCATTTCATTAGAATGGGATAGGCTAACACAGGGTGATTCATTTTTTTTCTGACTGACTGAGTTTGGTTTTACACTGCTTTGAGCAATATTTCAGCAACATCAGGGCAGAGAACACCAGAAATGGGGTTCACATATTAAACCATGTGGGGATTCACACCAAGGTGTGACAGACCAAAGCTTTAACCACTAGACTACCGCAGTGAACCTCAATGTTTTTACCTTGATAAACCATAACACAACATATAAAAGAAATTCATAAGAACAATAAGCAAATATTTTGGTTAACTCCATGATGAGTAAACAGATACATGTCGAGCATATGAATAAACACATGTAGCACATGTACTTCAAATTACACTTTTTAAGATGAAATTAAATACTAACTCAACAGGGTGAACAAAACAATATTCTGATAAGATGGAGTGACACCTACATGTTTCACAGTATGACAAAACACAATGTATTACAAGTGTTGTTAGAACAAGCTAAATACTTGCACTGAATGGAACATTAGACTGAGCATTACAAAAACATTATTGACTAGGGAGTGATGGTGTTTTTAAAGCTCTCTGATAAAAATCAGGTAGACATTATTTTTTTTTGTGTGAACATGTCTTGAATGTGTGAGATGCTGACATTAAATGTACTGGGATAAATAAAGGACATGGAAGCTAAGAATATGAGGTTAGATATTTACAAGTACATGAGTAAACTCCTAACTAAACGATTGAGGCCTTCAGATTATGGATGGAAAGTATACTTGGGGAACATAAGGAAAGAAAGAGAACTGCAGAAGTATACAGTGAACCAATAAGATATCAATGACATAGGGTATAAAGCCAACATCTAAGAGGTGACTGCCATTTATGTGAAGCAGCAGTGGGCTTGTTAGCCAAGAGGTACCACCCCTAGTGTACAGAACACAACCTTCTGAACTTGCAAGAACCCATGAATGCCTTGGTATATGAGCAAATGGTGGACACATGTATTTATACAAACACCTACTTGAAGGTACAGCAACATGCGGTTAACCTGGACACAGTACCATGACTTGTACTTGTGTACCTAGCAACTCAGCTGTGAATGGGTACCTTGTAATGACGATGAGAAAGCCAGAGTAATGGGTGCGAAAAGTGACTGCAAGTGTTGTATGACGCAAAGTGAGTTGAGATTGATAGTACGATGTACAGATTGACACGCAAGGATGGAGGGAGACATATACCAGCACCTAGAAGAGGTATTAGTTGTGTTAGTTATGTGTGCTATACATATGTACCATAATAACCTAGTAATAATGTCAGATAAATAATGTGGTAATCTCAAGCGGTATTATTGTAGGTTCTGGAGATGCTTATATTCATAAGCCATAGTGTTCCTGATCAAATAATGTTTGCCACTGGGCTGCTGATGTGGTAGTGGGAGGTGTTTGCAGGACCAGTGAGAGGGACACTTGTATTTGGGAAGTGGGAATATTCTCACAGTGGCTAAGCTGACTTCAGAGTATGCACAGTAAACATTATATGTTTGAAAATTTTGTGTTATTTTGAGCGTGCATTAATAAATGTGCTTGTTTAAGTTTATTGTGTTCTGTTGTGATTCAAGTAACACTTGGGGAATATTATTATTGACCACATGCATACATGGTTTTGTTAGTCATAAGCCGACCGATATTGTAGGTACAAGACAACACAAGGATCTTGTGAATACATGTGAATACATTTTGTGCAAAGGAGATGATGTAGGCAAAAGGCATTTCAGTATTCTGTGAAGTGAGATCATCACCTCTTTCAGCTATGAGGCGGTAGGTGACCTTCCCTTGAGTTGTGCTGTTGATGATTACTGAAGTGATACAGACATATTTCTGTTTTAGGCAATTAGCACACATTAACTGTGAAAACATTTCAGCGAATCAGGAGAGTAGGTTTTTAGGTAGGTTAAATAAGTAATGACAAATGCATACATGTGATTGCGAATTATGCCATGGTGGTGTTGGGCATGACAATGTAGAAGTAGTGCTGAAAATACAGGTGTGACTCATTGCCCAGATTTGTATATGAGGTGATGCTGTGGGGTGAAACTAAGGATGAAGGTTTAATGCTGCAGTTCCACAGTTGGTTGGTTGGACTGGCTTTTAATGTTGCACTCAGCAATATTCCAGCTACTACAATAGTTCCTGGAAGGTGTATCAGTACACATGTACCAGTACAGATTCAACGACAGTTATGGAAGCCCAAGGTGAACTGTTGAAAGTGAACTTGCTCTGTTAGTGTTTTGTAAACAAATTATGGATGTGTAATTTGGAACAGATGGTGTAAATTTATATCATAAAGAGAAATATAACTTGACAAAACTGCAAACATTATTTTGCCATACATAAAGTAGTTTATATTCATATAATGTGATGACATATCAGCAGTAAAGAATGACAACATTTGTGAAAAAAATCTTGTGAACAAATACTTACTTTTATAATTAAATGTAAGAAGCTTGATTGGTGCGTAGAGTACTGCTTACACATGAGAAGAAACTTCATGGCACACAATACACTATTATGCAATGCATTAAACCAGCAAGAGCGATATACAATGCATGTAAATTCATGATAATACATATAAATATAACATAATTGATTTTTGTATGGTTTTATATTTTTCTATTGGTGACTTTCTTTGTTGTTTTAAGAATTAATATACAAAAAGCAAGTTGGAAGGCTGAGGGAAACCACAATGTGTAGGGTGATAGTGTTGCTAAGGTGTATGCTGGGTATTGTAAAACTAGTAGAGTACTAACACACACCATTCAGAGATAAGTAAAAGTTCTACCCTGGGACCTTTACGGGTCCCATTTAAAGAGAAAGTACAGGGTGATTTAATACTATTCATTTACAACAATATACCATACTTATGACTGTTATGAAGAAATTATTGTACCAGTTATGAGAAACAGTATTTCAAACACACTTCCAACCCATTATGTGCTATCTTTCCAACACTAGAAGAATACAGTGGGGCATATGAATTTTTACAACAGTATAAGTTTAAGCAGCTTTTATAGATATATATACTGAAAGATATTCAAAACGCGATTGGTATTTGTTGTCCTGGAACAAAAACAACCACATTCATTAAAAATGTTGTGCATATGCCCTATAAAAGCACCCATGCTTGCCATAAAAGGCGACTCAGCTTGTCGTAAGAGGCGACTAACGGGATCGGGTGGTCAGACTCGCTGACTTGGTTGACGCATGTCATCGGTTCCCAATTGCGCAGATCGATGCTCATGTTGTTGATCACTGGATTGTCTGGTCCAGACTCGATTATTTACAGACCGCTGCCATATAGCTGTAATACTGCTGAGTGGCGTAAAACTAAACTCACTCACTCCCTATAAAAGCACATGGAATTGTCATACTGAATCACATTGAGCAAATCTCACACTTGACACAAGACGAAAATAATCAGACTGTTGCTATGATTAGCAGCGTCTCTCCAGATCTGATGATTGTCAGGCATTGTAGTGTGCATTCATACACCATTGGGGGCCAAGGGAAGTGATGCATTTCTCCGTGACCCAGTGCGCCACCTTTGACTACAGCTTGACAGGACCACAATATGCGAGTCTCACATTTGCAAAATAGGTTCAAAACAGTTGGTGATACTGCAAAGAGGACAAATGACTGCCTTAATGCAGGTTTAACATACCCTTTGCAGATGGGCAGCAACAAATGTAAGAAAGACTTGAACATGGTCGTTTTTGAACATGGTCGTTTTGACCAAAGACAAGTGTTGAATTGACGTCGGCCCTTCAATATTACTGACCATCCAACAGCTGTTTCTGAGAAATGTGTGTGTTCCAGTGATCCCCGAGACTGCCTTGCAGTGCATGGTGGATATACACAATATTGACTGCAAGTGCCCCCCTCCTTTGTTTGATGCTGTTGCGTCGCTGACATTGTTGTTGATTGGACATGTTCTGATTAAGTTATCCACAGATGTTTATTTAAAACAAATGGGCCAGTTACAACTATATATGTTAACATTTGAGTGAGTAAATAAAGTATGAATGTCAAATTCCATTTTTAATGGCTTTCAGTACATTACCAGTTATTATGTAACCGGATCACTCAGTTTAATGAGTTGATTGTCTATTTGATCATGTTGATTGACCTGAAAGTCACTTGGAATGGGGTAGACCTATACCCATAGAAACAGAGCTTCAAATCTAAACTGGTTATTCTGAATGAATTCCATTTCAGAATTTAGGATATGACAGCATTCTAACAGGTTATTCATACCATACTGTAAATGTGATTTTATATTGGAGAAAGCAATTATTGGAGACGTTTATACAGTAATGAGGTGTTTGCTACATGAGCTGATGGACACTACATATTGAGACCCATGTTGAAAACTACTTGAAAAGATTATACAAAACATTCCAAAGGCCGAAGTGACCAACATGCACCTAATGGGGACACACCTATTGCACAGATGAGCTAATACCATAACCCCTAACAAGTGAACGCACATAATAACAGATTAGTTGATCCCATCGCATTTATAGTACTACAGTTTTACGATGAATGGGGAATTAAATGTGCTACTAGTTACAAAACAGGTGTCAGGTAAAGTCGACATGTGGAAATGTCCAGTGGGAAATTGTCCTACTGGGGAAATTTCCTACACTCACTGGCTAGAATTGGTCTTCAGCAATCCCTTCTTTCCCAAAAAGACAACTGTGCTTGTAGTAAGTGACAACTAACAGGATCAGGTGGTGAGGCACGCTTACTTGGTTGACCCGTCTTCGGTTCATCTCAACTGAACTCATGCCTAATGTTGTAATAATATACATATATAGAATTGCTAAGTAATATACATGCTAGAAGAATGAGTTAATACAAATATTAAATATCACTTGGTGTTATCCCAGTTGATAATAACATTTAAAGTATTAACATTCCATATTTAGGAAGAATGTGTTTGAAGATGAACATATCTACAAATATTGCACTCACCATTACCGCAGCTGGGTACTATCTGTTGGAGGTACCTTTAAGCACATGACACCCGCTACACATAACCTTTATACAGATCAAAAACACAAACACAAAAACTACGCTTATTAAACCGGAATACTGATGTTGCCCAGGACACTGTGTGATTGACACAACTTTACAGTGCAGATACCGACTGACCACAAAAAACTTTGTAATGTTAGACGCGAGATGTGGCGGTTGAGGTGAATTGCCTCCCTTGGAGATACTACAGTCGAGAAAGCGAACACGCCACCGCGGTCTCTGAACGAGAGTGAAATAGCGACGACCGCATCACAGTCTAAGGCTGCGAATATTGGCCTTTATCAAATCTAACTTGTCGTTCAGTAGGGCAGACTTCGGACAGGAAATGAGAAGATACTCTGTCAAAATGACACATATTAATGCCAAAATGCGAAATCATCACAATGCAAGAGCATGTTAATTATTTTGTCAGAGAAATACGGGACGGTTGGGTCAGCCTTTATTTCATTACTTTTGTTAGAGATCCTTGCTGTGGCTATTTCGCACACCTCATGGTGACACCTACAGGCAAATCCCCGAAAGTAACTTTTGTGAAGAAGAGCTTAAATTCGAAAATGCGCATTATTTAATAAAACTGGAAAGAATCAAGATTTGTAAATACTCTTTAATCAGAAAACTGATCTATAATTTCAAAATTGAAGCGAACATTGAGAGCGTCAAAGTCTCTGCATTTGGAGTGGGTCGTCACTCTATACACCCAAGAATTAAATCCAAATGTAAGCTCTTGGGCTTAAATACGGAAAGAGAGATATGACAATCACGTGTCATCAGATATATCACCATGATTTGTTTTCTTCATATTATATGATTATTAAATAATTGTAGAATTATTTAAGTGGAATAACTAGAAGAGTTATTCTTCAACGCATCTATGAAGTTCCCAGATTTTGTTATCTGTATGAACCAGATATGTAGGAATCGGTGCGGCAGCTTTTGGTTTGAGCGTTTTCTAGTCAAGCTGGGTTCGAGTCTCTATATACATGTATAATGTGTGAATCTAATTTCTGGTGTCCCCTGCCTTGATATTGCTGGAATATTGCTCTAGGCAACGTGAAACTAAACTCACTCATTTGCCCATGTATATATCGCGTGATTTGTAGGTGTTGCTATTGGTACATGGTTTAAACGACGCGATATTTTACTACAAAGATTATTAT
Source organism: Haliotis asinina (assembly GCF_037392515.1). Classification (NCBI taxonomy): domain Eukaryota; kingdom Metazoa; phylum Mollusca; class Gastropoda; order Lepetellida; family Haliotidae; genus Haliotis; species Haliotis asinina. Next base: position 27,372,475 of record NC_090288.1, on the reverse strand, counting down.
GTAAACACTCTAAAGTCTGATTGCCATGCGTAAACGTAATCGTAGTGTGGTCGATCGTTTATACTGTTTGGTAAATGTAAGTTTTTGTGTGCTTAATGGGTACTTTTAACGTTGTGTTTGGGAATTTGAATCAAACATGGTCCCGGTGTGTTTATCTAATAATACTTGATAAGACAAATAATATATGTCTCCTTCACTGGTGTATACTTTCACAATTGTCTAAAACAAAAATTGCCCATGATACATTGTACAGATTACTTAGCATTTTTTTAAATAATGGTATCACAGGCTGTGTAGAATTTATGTGTAATAATACTTTCCTCTCACTGATTTTATGTTTTTAGATGGAGGGGGACTTCTGTTGAAACTATTTGTTGAATTACAGTTTTGATGGCATGTCACTACCAGTTACCTAAAAGTCATATGCAGTTTATTTTCTAAAGACAAAATGGTTTATAAACACTGATATTTGGAACCTCTCAGCTTTAGATTTCAAAATCATCTGGGTGTACAAGTTTGATGTCCATGGTAATTACTAATATCAATATAACTACAGCAGGTTCACAGGTTATTCATATTCTCAAAATATCAATCACAAGAATTATCCTATGACAATGACAGTTACAAATAGACAGATCATAGTATTATGTCCTGAAAATAATTTTATTTTTGTCTGCTCTCCAGAAGATAATAGTTTTATTTTTTTCCATCTCCCATGGATGATAACTAGTCAAACACAGTCCACAGATGCAGCTTAGATGGACTGGAGTTTGCCAGAAATGCAAAAAGGATGCTGTTATCTGCCCAGTCAGGAAATGGTTACGCCACAATGACTTGGAACATACTCCACAATCGCAAGTGCAAGCCTTTTCTGAACATGGACAGCTGACAAATGATATAAATTTGAGTTGTTTGGGGGATGTTCAGACCTGAGAAATCTCAGTCATATTCAACCAAACACAACTGAAGAGTTCAAGAAAGGGAAGTCCTTTTCTTGAGCATGGACATGATCTTCTTCTAATATCAACATGGGACACTGCTGCATCAGCTATTGTAGAAACTTTGGATAATATTGAACACCTTGGGAATGATCGACTTTGTCAAGGAAAGATTCATCAGAACCTATCAAGAAGAACAAACTGTCACTTTTGTCATCACCTCAAACAAACTGACAGTCATCCTCAAAGAAACAAATCAGAGTAAAGAATGACTGTAGTCATACATACAATGTCAAACTAGAGAAGGCAATTTAGATGGATTTTTCAAGCATGCCAATCAAATTCATATTGATATGCTTTGACCATCGGTTAAATCACAGCTTCTTCAGTGTCTGGAAGATGTTTTCTGTCTTACCATGAATAGACCAGAATTTGGGCTAACAATACTAGATGGATCAACAGTTGTGATTATGATGGAACCTTGAGAATATAAGATATTTTCATCGTTCAGTGAGGGAGTGTTTACCAAGTATCTAGAAAACCAACTGGAAAACACAAACACAACAAGACTTGATATTTTCTGGGATATGTACAAGACGGCGTGTAAGAGTAGGTGAGTCCATGGACAGAGAAAGCGAGTTGAAACTCATTTCTTCAATATTCACAATATTGATGTATCTTAGAACAAGTGACGATGTGAATCTGAACAAAGCAAGAAAGTTTAAAGAGAAGACAACAGTTTATCAGGGAGGACATATATGGGAACAGTCAACTATCGCAATGCATCCAACATGTGGGAGTCCTCATGGTCAACAATACCAGAAAGATACCATGGTCAGAGACCTGTCAACAACTGTTGAAGGATGTTGTGATAGATGCTAGTGTCTTAAAGCTGCCCTAAAGTGCACTGTCTTTGTGGTGGAGACTGCCCAGTAATTTGGTCATGTTACTCTGAGTAGGTAAGCGAGGAAATCCCCAGACAAGTATTGTTTATGGGAATCTTTATTAGGTTTAAGATGATTCCCAATATCACGGCAAATGGTGGTAATTAAGGTTTTCAGTATTCCGACATATGTTAAATGGTACAAGCAACATACATGTATTTGCCAAGTTTGATGCACATTACATGAAAATTGTGGAAAGTCTCAGACGGTGGAATTTTGAGTGGACATCGGTGGCCATCTTGAAAATGAATATTCAAAGCATCTCTTTTTCTATCTCATTTTCATAGTATAAGCATCATATCAGCCATGCATGTTCTATGAACATTGTGGAATCTAAGTCTCTAACGGTGTAATTTTGAGTGGAAATTGGCAGCCATCTTGAAAAATGGCGGCCATCTTGAATATTCAATGCCTCGCTTTTTGTATCTCATTTTGATAGTATAAGCAACATATCTGCCAATTTTCATGCATGTTGTATGAAAATTGTGGAATTAACATGGAATCTAAGTCTCTAACGGTGTAATTTTGAGTGGAAATTGGCGGCCATCTTGAAAAATGGCGGCCATCTTGAATTTTCAGTGCCTCTCTATCTGTATTACATTTTTATCGTATAAGCAGCATACCTGCCGATTTTCATGCTTGTAACACGTAAATGCATAATTATACCATTATCCGCTGGACTATAAGTGCACAATGGTCTTAAGTGCACAGAAAGCATTAATATTCATCAGTGGGTGGAGCTTATGTGACTGCGTCACATTCACAGCACAGTATCTTCCGGTGAACTAATGGAGGGAGTGAACGAACACGCTTATACAGTGCGACAGCTACAATATCCACGTGAGGTATATATAAACAGAACGTATGTGTGCCGTGTATTCAGTATAATGTGCTTTATTCAACCTTCCGGGGGTGACGCAGTTCAAGGGAGATTTTTTTCAAGTCATCTCCAGCCACTGCTTACTGCAGTAGCATTGCTGTCAGTACATTGACATGTATTTGCTCAATTCTGACTTAACAGTCAGACTAAACACAGTTACAACTCTTGACAAACAACCAACTAAATAATTATACAATGTATATATATATAGATAGATAGACAGGTAGATAGATAGATATTGCCAGATCTCCACGTAATCAAAATGCTGAAAAGCATCAACTCTTAATGCAAGTAAGGCTGTCAGAGTACTGCAAACTTTGAATATTTGACACGAAAGACTTCCGCCCTTATCCCCACTAAAATTTAACTTTGAGGAAAACGTTCTGAGAGTGTCATTGTTATGAGCTGAATATGAGGTCATGTTTCAGTATGTTATGATACAATTAAAGAAACATGTTAAAACTGCATACTCAGTTAAAGGGGCACTGATGCGGAGCAATTTCCGTGGACTGGTGTAAACTTTTGTTATTGTTTTTCTCCAGTGAGTACCCGGATGATATCCCAGAATTCGTGACTGGTTCGTGACCTCTGCTGCGCAGTCCGTATGTGGAACTGATAGTTTAATTATAGACAGATCAACTTCATTACAAATGTATTATGAAAACAAATGAAACACTTTGAAGATTAATCATCTGCCAGTGGTAGAAATGGTAAAAAAACTATTAGGACGGAAAAATACCGAAGCCAATGTACGTCTCTATATTTTGTCTCATAACCCTAATTAGTTTATTGTCATATTTGTATGATTTTGAAAATTAATAAAAGAACACATGATCTGCTTATACCCATAGTAAATTTTTAACATAACAGCAACATTTATACATTGTATAGATTGCCAATGTGGATCGTATTTCACACACATACGCGATCAAGTGTGTGTTTTCTGTCATATCGATTCTGCCGAATGCTACAAAAAATAAATTAAAACAAAATGCAAATAATGAATGTAAAACAGACTAGTTTTATAGCAACAATGTCAGGCTACTACCTTGTTCAGGAATGTATCAATATCCACGTAAAAGAAATCGTATTCCATTCATCTGCAGCTGGTAAATAATCCTGCTCTGTGTCACGTGTCTTACACAACTATCTAATTTGCGAAAAAGTGACACATCGTTTCACGTCTTTCGTTGGTGAAAACCTGATAAACCTATCACTGGTCACCCAAGATAGCACACCTGGCAACTAACTGTATGATGTCCGCTATTCTAAGTAACTTAGTTAACCAATAATGAGCAATCAATCAATCAACGCAAGGGTGGTTAATTCTTTGAAGGGAGGATGTTGTTTTTACAATCGCACTTTACGACAGGGTGTAGTCATCTACACACACTACCTTTTGACAAAAGTAATTAATCAATCAGTGTGTTATCGGTTAATCCTTTGATCGATGTTTGTTTTTGTAACTCAGCTGATAAACCCTCTTGCATCACTTGCATGCACATATTACATAACATACAATACATTTGCCATTACAGACCTTAATTTATAATGTTGAGTATTTACTCCAGGCAGGAGAAATGCCAAATGGGAACCTTTGTTGAGTAACCTGAGTGGTGTTACGACTAATTATACCTGTTATAAATTCATTAATTGACCATCCAGAGAATGATGACAAATAACACGTGTAGGTTTACACCATCAAACGCGAGTTACAGCAAGGAAGATGTAATCTCTGTGTGGCATGCAGCCTGAAAACACTTATGGGCCGAAACTGTTTTGAGGATACCAACGGAATTTCATTACATAATTAATACATACAGGCATTTGCTGTGAACTTGGGTAAATAGGTGAAATAAGGGGGTTTTTTTTACGTAAGAAAATTTTCAGATTTCTCTACCAAAGGCAAAGTCATCGTTTATTGTTTACGAATTCAAATAAATCCACTGTGTGTTTTTATTATCATAAATAATAAACCATTGTAGCTACCATAGCTACCAAACTTTACGTATGATATTTGCTATCACAGCTGAACCAACACTCAGAATTACCTAAATATGAAGCTTTGCGATCTTCCGGAGTGAAACAAATGGCTTGCTACGTACCTGTAGACATCATATTTTCATGATAAACATGATTGAATATCGAGGTTAAAAACAGAGAAATAGGATCAAATTGAGTAACTTTTCCATCCAAGCATCCGAAAAAAACTACACTGCTGGGATATTTTGTTACGATCAGACTAGGAATACCATGGATATTTTTAAATAATGGCATATGATGGGCATCCGGCCTCCTGACTCTTTCGGGTGAAGAAATTCTGCTAATATGGACAGGAGCCCAGTTCCTTTGTCCGTCACAGTCGAAGGAGCGGGCGCTGACCAATTTGCAGTTTGGTTCCGTGATTAGACCATTGGCGAGAAACATTATTCGCTCCGCATCAGTGCCCCTTTAAGAAATATATATATTCAAGTGATATCGTTTCACTGGAATGAAATTTATGGGGCGATAAGGCCAGAAGTCTTACAATTTGACATTTGTATCACCAGGGTAGACTACATTGTGAACAAGCATTTAGTAAGGTCAGTGTAGCTGTCTTAAAAGTGCTCAGAAAAGCCTTAAATGCACAATGATGTCTTGGCCCCTCCCTCCACCCTCTTGGCTGTTTCTGACTGGTGCAGAGGCCTTACCCCATCCCTTTGACCATCTACAAACCCATCTACACTGAATATTTCATTCACTCTCTCTCCCATTTCAGCCAACATGGGTCACTGTCTCGGCTCGTGAGGCGAAGAGTCAGTGTGTACCATGGAGGTGCTGCCAGCTGTCTAGGAGAGCTTCATCCAGCCCCAAGCACCCCAGAGGACTGGTAGGAAATGACATGCACGTTGTATTTCCTCTGTCTTTTCTCAAAATATCCATTGTGCACTTAAGACCTGTCTGTGCACTTAAGGTCTTGTATAGGAATTCTTAAGTGCACAGAAAAGCCTTAAATGCACAATGATGTCTTGGCCCCTCCCTCCACCCTCTTGGTTGTTTCTGGCTGGTGCAGAGGCCTTACCCCATCCCTTTGACCATCTACAAACCCATCTACACTGAATATTTCATTCACTCTCTCTCCCATTTCAGCCAACATGGGTCACTGTCTCGGCTCGTCAGGCGAGGAGTCAGTGTGTACCATGGAGGTGCTGCCAGCTGTCTAGGAGAGCTTCATCCAGCCCCAAGCACCCCACAGGACTGGTAGGAAATGACATGCATGTTGTATTTCCTCTGTCTTTTCTCAAAATATCCATTGTGCACTTAAGACCTTTCTGTGCATTTAAGGTCTTGTATAGGAGTTCTTAAGTGCACAGAAAAGCCTTAAATGCACAATGATGTCTTGGCCCCTCCCTCCACCCTCTTGGCTGTATCTGGCTGGTGCAGAGACCCCACCTCATCCTTTTCACTATGTACAAACCATGTACTCAACATTTCAATCGTTTTCTCTCTCATTTCAGGTCACATGGGCTGCTCCCTCGGCACATCGGGTGGACAGTTAGTGTGCACCTTACACCTGCTGCCAGCAGTCCAGGATGCTTGGGCTATCCTTGAAATGTATTGTGTACAGCCTTCAGTGCTGACTGAATCTTCTGACAGCTGTGATTGGATGCTTTTGTGTAAGCAGTTTTTGTTTTTGAAATGTCCATCCATACAGTAATTAAAAGTAATCATAATTTTGAATATTTAGTTGCTTCTTTTATAATCCATCCCTTTGACCATCTACAAACCCATCTACACTGAATATTTCATTCACTCTCTCTCTCTCATTTTAGCTATCATGGAACACCGCCTCGACACCTCAGGCGAACAGTGTGCACCATAGAGGTTTCAACCAGCCCCAAGTACTGGATGATATGAAGGGCCTTGAAGAAATAGAAATTAACTGAAAGTGTGTGTTTTTTCACATTGTGTGCAGGTCTGATTTGAGTTATGATATTTTGTGAGATGATCTGTGGTGGAGCGATTTCTGCATTGTTCCGAATTTTTGTTAGAGATTTTTGGTTTCAAAATATGGTTTTGCATATGTTGGATGTTTGGCATATAGCCTGATATTATGTTTACTCCTTCTTTGTGTCTGATAGGGGAATCCTTCCAGAATGTTGGTGTTAGACCTGTTATCCAATCTGTATTATAAAGTTGTTATATATTGATGGTTTGGTTGGACTTGTTAACATGATATACCTGGTATTGTTGTGAACTGGGCAGTGCTTTTTGTGGTTGAGTATAATACATGATGTCATAAATGGTTACTGTGTTTTGTTTTGTTGCTGTGGTTTTTTTCAGTTATTGTTTTATTTCAGAATCCTGTTTTTTAACTGGGGACTGCGCCAGGGAAACCAAATTCTTATTGGATAAAAGCAAGAAAAGAACAAGTATTTAATCAACAGGCTTTTGTTATTGTTCCTTAAAGTGTACACTAAACAATCTTAGACACACAGAAAAAAATGAAACCAAAAAATAATAACAACACCGAAAAATGATAACACTTTTTACTATTTTAAAAATTGTTACAGATATTTTTTCTAAAAGTGAAAATAATAGATTCTATAAGAAATTGATTTATTGTGCTCCTGTGGAACAGTTGTACACTCCCAGTCATCGGAATAACACCATGCTGAACTTTTCACCCATTTCCATATAATTCAAGTTATGTGCTACCTTTTCGGTCCGTGGTATTGTGGGAGTGAATGGAATGTGCTTGTCTAATGGTTTGTAGGGATGAAATTTAACATGAGTGTTTAATTACTTTGGAGTTTGTTATAATGCGCTTCAGATGAGAAGATTTAGCATTCTTGGGGTAGTGTCTTCAAGCATGGTAAATGGGGGTCATTTGTTTATTATATTTTGATAAGTAACAAATAGTGAGGGCGTTTGTTTCAGGAATTTGTTAAGCGATATATTTGCTGTTTGGATTTAGGCTGATTTTGTGTAGATAGTGATTAACATTTCAATTTGCTAATCTTAGAGAGGTCATGGCAGTATCACTTTGGCGTCTTTGGTAATAATTTTCACTTTTGGCATTTACTGTTTGTTGAATTAGGTAGAGAATAATTTAAAAGGCCACAGCACAATCATAAATTAAGTAGGCACAGACAAGCCAAGCGTACATTCTTCACAGCTGACACACTGGCAAGCAAGAGGAAGAAAGGCTTCCCCTGCTTACTGAAATACTACTCAGTTTTGGAGTGTTTAAAGGTAAAAGGTGTAGCATTTAATCAAGCAGGAGAAGGAGACTTTGGTTGAAGAGAGCAAGGAATCTATACTAGTTTACTGACGTTTCCATACAAATCCTAACCTAAGGTAATGACTGAGCTCTTACACACATGAAATTAGCCTGCAGAACATCTCATCCAGAGTAATCATCCAAAACTTCAGTAAATGTGTGAAAAAGATTACTTGAAGTAGGATTAGCACTTGTAAGCACTTATCTCTGTGTGGTCGTTACATATGCCATATTCTGTATTGCATTACTTATTTTAGGGCAAGATAATTTCTGTATCAGTCCAGTACTTGTGATTTTGTCAATGCTTTGATTCCCGATAAATGAAATGTTAGTCAGGAGGGTTTAGACTGTCTGAACACAGGTTATCTCTTGGGCGTTGAGTTGTACTGACTCTGTGACCACCCCATTTAATTTCATTCTTGTCAATAAGTTGTAAGTAGCTCCTTGTGACATCAAATTCTTTGCTGAGTTCATTTCCCACAACCAGACAATCATGCTAGTTAGGAAAGCGATTACACCTGAACACTCACTGGCATGCAAGACCGTAACCATAACAGTCACTATATAAGGTTGGAATTAAGGGTCATTTCCTTTCAAATAATACCTAAAGGAGCATGCCTCCAACGTGTTTCGTATTCCAGGCCAATATTTTTCAAGGAATATGGTAACCCTCTCCATAATATTACATAAACAAAACGTACCAGAAACAGGTACATGTAAAATTGTTATTTTCTAAGTCATGTATTCATCGCAATATAAATAAAAAGGTAATGATTCTATTTGAAGATGAATAGCAAGTACTTTTTCTATAGTCAGGATACAGAGGGAAATTCATGAAGAGATTCTGATGCACTTTATACTTTGTATAACTCCCATCTAAACTCTTGACCCACTTAAAAACTTCACAATACCTACCTACCTACCTACCTACCTACCTACCTGTCTACCTGCCTGTCTACCGGCATACCTGCCTACCTGCCAACCTACCTACCTACCAACCTGCCTGCTTCGATAACAAATACGATCAGAAAAATGTACATGCATACCTACCTACCAACCTGCCTACCTACCTATATGAATGCATGCATGGTTACTTCAAATACTGATTTATCCGCATATTTGGGGGAACCAACTGCAAATTGTTTGCAGAAGAATTGTACGAGGATCATGCATCACACTGATAAAAAACATGCAAATATGATGCCAATCTGTGAAGGGCATTTAGAAGCAGAAAGTGTCTTAAGAATTCCCCAAGTTTTAATGAGACTTTGAGACTTACAGTTTTAGTGAACTCCTGAAAATAATTTTGGAAACATTACAAATATGTCTCATAATACATCAGTTCGTGTTTGAACTATACATTTTAACTGTGTGGAATATTTTCCTAGGAGAACGTGGCTATGTATACAACAGTGAATGTAAACTTTAAATGGGGAAGTACAGTCATGACAGTCACGTAGTGGGAAGAGATGACAATAACAAATACGATCAGAAAAATGTACGTGCACATTGTGTAAAAATTGTGATAAAAGATTTCAGGCCGGAGAGCTTTTACTGACACAAACTGTGTGTCTTTGACTGGCCATCTGATACTGACATCTGGTAGGCATCCTTATTGTTAGTTTCATGTGGCATGTTTTCATATCTAAACGTAATTATTTCACTGGGATGTTGGGGTATGGGGAGTGCACAGGGTCAACAATGTCCCAACCACACAAGATAGCACTCTGATGAACAAAACTACAAAGGACATGTCGCCCACATTTTAGATGACGGAGGAATCTATCAAGTCATAATTACACTTTATTTTTATCAATCATTGATTCCAGTAAACTCATAAAACTAAAGGATAAATAAAATATATACATTTTCATCAGCACTGATCCTGTTTTGTTTCCACAAAGCAGACTGGGTGAGCATGTACCTGAAGAAAATTTGAGAGGGCATGAATTCTGCTCTTTTAGCATGGGTGGGGTAGCCTAGTGGTTAGTGTTTGCTCATCATGAGACTTAAGTCCGATTCTCCATATGGGTACAATGTTTGAAGCTCATTTCTGGTGTTCCCCATTGTGATAGTGCTGGAATATTGCTAAAAGTGAAGTAAAACCACACTCACTCTTTCAGCAGAGTGGTGGGTTGTTTGCAGGCCTTCCCAGTGTTGGAACTTACTTTGGTGTTAGGTGATCAATATGTAATGTTCTTTCATAATATTGAAATATAAGTGTGTTCATGCATTATGAGAAGCACTGTATTCAGGACACCTCTAGTACAGTTTAGAAAAAATACCACATGCACTTACGACTCATAAGACATCAGAAGTTTACATGTTTGGGGCAGCTTTTGAAAACATAAATAAAGTGTAAAATGAGAGGTAGTTGTATATGATGCCTCATATCATACCAGTCACATCAAAATCAAGGATATCAACTGTACATATTTGCATTGAGGGAAAAGTAAAGTCAATATCTGTGGCATCTATATTGTTAATGCAGCTGAACATTGACAAGTGTGTTCTTGGTGAACATGTTACAGTGGACATTGTGGTGTTACTTGTCTGAGTATTCAGAAATTTTGTAGAGCATCAGCTGACCAGGTAAAAGATAACCATTGTCACATTTTCCCATAAAATGACGAAAACAAATCAATTTTGTTAAAGGTGTTTTATACCAAAATACAGTGCAGCCTGTCTTCCTAAGTGGTAGATTTGAAGAATACCATGTTAAACATAATGATATGTAGTATTAAAGTCATTAACTTCATATACACACATACCTTTATGAGCAAGTAATGCCATTGGCTAACCAACAATGAATGTGTCAATATATGGCAGTTACAATTCTTTGACACTGAACATATACCTTTCATATTTGCAGGAGCATAGCTACCACTATAAAACACCCAGGGCTTACAGATAGTTGTTGCCAAAAGAGTTGGGCAAGCTGTGTAGGTATAAGGCTTTGCAACCTATCAGGCTTACACAAAAAAATTGGCTTTGTTACGTGCCTGATTTGTGAAAAGATAATGTTTATAGTTAGTGCTTTCAGAAACAGAGGCATCCCCTACACCCATTCTTTAACATATTTTCAAATATGACAAGGTTAACTTTAAAACAATACAAGCTTAAAATCCAACAATGTTCACTTATCATTAATACTGAACATGGCAGTAAAAATAAAGAGACATGAAAACTGGGAACATATTGCATCATAGAAAAAGAACAAAACATGTATTTCAGCTACATGAAGATTTATATCAATGCAACGAGTTTCACCAAAATCTTGGTGAAATCTTCACAGAACAGGGTACTCATTGGAAAGACGAAAGCACATGCCATATTCATTGATAATGAATTATGCACGCTTGAATTTCCTTCTTAGAACCTGTGTTGTCTTGTGATATGGATATTTTACTGAAACAGTTCTGCAAGACTAATGAAGAAAAATCTCAATAATCCTTGGGTAGTAAACATAAAAGAAACAACACTGTTTCACTGGACTGCACAGTTTGTTTATTTATTATTACCTTTATAAAATAATCCGGTATTTGGTTATGAACTCTTGATAGGAAGGTACATTTCCCAAAATGGCCAACAAAATATGTAAAGATCTGGAGCAAAGAAAACTCACAAAGCTGAATATTTTAAGAAGGGATGATTTTCTTTTTTTCTAAAACTTACAGCATACTTATGAGATACTATGATGTAGCATCACATATATCAGACTTCTGTACATATCATGAATTTCATTTTTCACAACTTTCTTATTTCTGGCAAAGGGAAACAGTTTAACATGCTTTCCTAGTAGACATGCAGACAACACATGGTTGCAGTTATGTGCAGCCTTAATCAAAAACAAACTATCACAAAAGTCAGTTTTAATGAGAGCAACAGTCAAGTTCATGAAATATGGTATAACTTTACTATTCCAATGTTTACTACATGCAGCATACACTAAAATAAACCACCAGACTCTAATCATAAATGTAGTCCATCAAAGTAACCGTCATCACTTGTACTGTTATGTACCGTGATGTGGACACCTGTTCCTAGAAATTCTTCAGCATCAAATTCTGTTCATTTGCATTCTGGTCAACTTCTTCATTGCTGTTTTCTTCACATCCATCAGAAAAAATGCAATTGATTCTTATATCCCAGCACCCAACATACATCTGTGGCTGATCTGAAGTAAAAAAAGAAATGTATTATTTTAATGATGTATAAAAACAATATGCACAGCAATCAAAGCTCACTTACGTATGTGATCAATGGCAAAATATGACAACAGAGCCAGTTACCTGATGGCACTTCCTAATGCTCATCCTACAAAACATAGCTATTTTCACTATTTTAAAATATAAAAATATATGCATGTAGCAACTGGAACCTTCTGGAAATATTGCATTACAAAACAAATGACCATTTATGAGGAAAAGTTATTGGCATGCATGACATGTCCTGATGGAACACAAGTGCTACCATGTTGACTTGAACATTAGCCACCCAGTTACAGTTAAGATATTAGAAAACATGTGAAGAAACACATTTTAATCCTGCTAATCTGATGACTGATTGTCAATAAGAGGAGAAAACTGACAGAAGATGCCTGTACAAGGGGTGGTTACATTAGGCACTGATGTGGTAGCCACTGGTGATTCATAGAACTGCAGCAATGAGTAATGAAGAACTGTGACAGTGAGACTGGTGGCACAGTCATGGTGACATAAATAATCTCTATACATAGGAATTATTACATTATTATTATACCCAGGATATGGTAACATTCATCAGTTCTTTAATGATGCTGTTCCTTTCCTTCTAATTGACTCTACATTATACATGAATCATTAATCACATGCACTTGGAATAAAGCATGCAAAATCTACAGGTTATGCCGTTTCAATATTTCCTTTGTACAGGTGATAGTAAATTGCATTTCAAACTTGCAATCAACTTCTGATTGTACTGGCTCAAAAGTTCGTACTTTCAGAGGTTTTAAACTATTTTTATTTGTCATACACCCTTCACCTGAAATGGAATATTGCCAATAACAACTACAGTTTATGGAATTTTGAAGATGTTCTCTAAGCTAATGACAGTAAACAGCATTTCATACCTGTGAACAAGTTGTCACCTAGTCAACAGTAAAACATTTCAGACATTTTTAACAATTTTATTTGTCACGTGACCTTCATCAGAAAAGGAATAACGCCTTTAAAATCTACAGGTTATGGAATTTTGAAGATATTCTCTGGGCTGATGATAGCAAATTGCATTTCAAACTTGTGATTAACTTCAGGATGTACTTGGTCCATAGTTCTAATTTTCAGACATTTTTAACTATTTTATTTGTAACATGACCTTGACCAGAAATGGAATAACGCCTTCGAAACCTACAGTTCATAGAATTTGAAGATGTTCTGAATTTTCAGAGGTTTTCACCTTCAAGTAATTCATGTCCCATACTGTTCCTGCTGTATAATAAGCTAGGTCATTAAGACTGATCACATGCTCACCACTTTGCATGGGGATTTATTCATGGGGATCTTTTTGTACCTATCAATCCAGCACAGCTGCATGATATTGACAAGTGTGTACATCAACCATGGGATGAATGGTGAACAACCTGTGAACATAGGAAGTTATTTATTAATAAAAACATTTGTTTCTAATGTCATGATAACCTGAAGAGAGCAAAATATAAGAAATATACGATGGAATTAAACATAAAACATAAAGATGACTTATTGGACAATTATGGCTAAATTCTAACATGAACACAGAAAGGTCTAACAATATAAAATTGCCAAAAGGAGCATACATGTTAAGGTGTCATGGCAGAAACTTTTGAACAGTCAAATACATGTATTCACTGAATGGAAAACGAAAAACATGTCATTAGCAATGCCACTACAGAGCTGAGGGAATTGTCTGATTGTTACTATGACATATAGTGTTAATGAATTACTGCCATTCAGTATTGTACTCAGGGTTCACAGAAAGCTGAGCATATACTGCATCACCAGTGGAAACTTGCAAGTCAAATACATATTTTCTGTGTTTGTGTCTCATCTATAATTACACCAACAATAATTTTCTTTATATCAGGCATCAGGAAATTTCCTTTATATCACACATCAGGTAGATGCTTCTACATCTGTGGCCATTATAACCTTAGACATGACGTTAAAAGATCACATTTGACATTTGATATCAGATCCTGCATATTTTATTTGATGTTTGTCAACTACCTTTCCCTGAGATAGGGAATGTTGAGTTCGACTTATGGCAGTCGTTCACATTTCAAGGAATAATTGGTTGTGATTACACAATGCCATTTAGAAAGTGATCAAATGTAACTATGTTATATTTGGGATTACACTTTCTTAGTAAAGTACAAATTCTAGTACTTCTTAGGTTGAGTCCCATCTGGCACTTGAAACCACACCCTCAGAGTCAGGCAGTTAATCGCCAGCACACAAAGTCAGCATTTTCAAAGATTTCTACCCATTCAACATCGGGTTTTGCCATTTTGCCAATGCTGAGATAGTCTATGTTTTGCAGACAGCATTTGCAGACAGCAAATCAGCCATCTCAGACCATCAACAAAAATTCCCCACTCATCGAATCAAGTTTGACAAATTCAGAGTCCTGTCAACCAAAAATCAGGACCATTGAAATCCGCCACCACAAACCTATTATCAACAGTGACCAAGGATACTACATACCAAGAGCCTATGAAGGGCTAATCAAACCATCTAAGACTATTTAAGTATGGCATCTGTTTGTTGTTACTAGTTAGTCCCACTCGACATTGGAGTCATCACTAGTGCTCTTTGTTGTCTCAGTTCCCCACTGGCCTCCTCCACTTATGTACCACATGTTTACTCTATCACACGCTGTTGTAATGTTAATCCGTTGTTAGTCACAACATATCATGTGTATAAGCTTCTCACTATTTGGTTGAATTCACACTTAGCTTGAAAATGATTCGAAACTTCGCTCAACGTTATAACCAAGACGTAATCCATAAAGCTGTATTTTTTTTTTGACTCATCAACTTCTAGAATGCCCACAAGTAACTTACAAGATTCTACAGAAATTTTGATGCCAAACTCATTGAAGTACTAGAGACACTCTTTCCATAATAGATTTCCAATGTTTTAATGAAATCAGTACTCACATTTGAGAAATAATCCATTTTGTACCATAATGTTCCAAATATGCTTCTCCAGCATGAATCAGAGCTTATGAGTTTTCTAATCCACACAAGTTTGATCACTTTGACATTTGCAAATGTGTTCATCATTCCTTAATCCCCTTCTTTTACTGGTTTACACACAAGAGCCCTCTGTATTCTATCTGGGTTATTTCACAAAAACAGAACAGCCCATTTAAACAAAACAATGTACTGGCATGGGAAAACTTAAGAACACAGTGATCACAGTCTGCACACACTCTGCATAAGTGATCAGATTATAAAAGAAGCAACTAAATATTCAAAATTATGATTACTTTTAATTACTGTATGGATGGACATTTCAAAAACAAAAACTGCTTACACAAAAGCATCCAATCACAGCTGTCAGAAGATTCAGTCAGCTGAAGGCTGTACACAATACATTTCAAGGATAGCCCAAGCAAAAACGAAGATCCATTTCATTTCCTACAAGTCTTCTGGGAGGATTTGGGCTGGATGAAATGCTCCTGGACTGCTGGCAGCAGGTGTAAGGTGCACACTAACTGTCCACCCGATGTGCCGAGGGAGCAGCCCATGTGACCTGAAATGAGAGAGAAAACAATTGAAATGTTGAGTCAACAGGGGTTTGTACATGGTGAAAAGGATGAGGTGGGGCCTCTGCACCAGCCAGATACAGCCAAGAGCATGGAGGAAGGGGCCAAGACATCATTGTGCATTTAAGGCTTTTCTGTGCACTTAAGAACTCCTCTACAAGACCTTAAGTGCACAGAAAGGTTGTAAGTGCACAATGGATATTTTGAGAAAAGACAGAGGAAATACAAGATGCATTTCATTTCCTACCAGTCCTCTGGGGTGCTTGGGGCTGGATGAAGCTCCACTAGACAGCTGGCAGCACCTCTATGGTACACACTGACTCTTCGCCATTGGTGCCGAGACAGTGTTCCATGATGGCTGAAATGGGAGAGAGAGTGAATAAAATATTCAGTGTAGATGGGTTTGTACATGGTCAAAGGGATGGGGAAAGGCCTCTGCACCAGCCAGAAACAGCCAAGAGGGTGGAGGGAGGGGCCAAGACATCATTGTGCATTTAAGGCTTTTCTGTGCACTTAAGAACTCTTCTACAAGACCTTAAGTGCACAGAAAGGTCTTAAGTGCACAATGGATATTTTGAGAAAAGACAGAGCAAATATAAGATCCATTTCATTTCCTACCAGTCCTCTGGGGTGCTTGGGGCTGGATGAAGCTCCACTAGACAGCTGGCAGCACATCTATGGTACACACTGACTCTTCGCCCTAGGTGCCGAGACAGTGTTCCATGATGGCTGAAATGGGAGAGAGAGTGAATGAAATATTCAGTGTAGATGGGTTTGCAGATGGTCAAAGGGATGAGGTGGGGTCTCTGCACCAGCCAGAAAGAACCAAGAGGGTGGAGGGAGGGGCTGAGACTTCATTTTGTACTTAAGGCTTTGTTGAGTACATAAGGACAGCTACCTGTAGATGACCTTAAAAAATATTTCTTCCCATCCTTGGCTACTCTGTGGATAGAATTTTATAATGGTAAGACATTCCTTTTCCCCTCTTAAATTTTATGCTAGTGAAAAATGTCATCTGATTACATATTCCTCTTATGATAATATTTTCAACATGTTTTTTAAAATGTATCCTAACATACTGAAACATATTAAAGTTATGTATAGTCTCCCTGCTTTGGTATGCATATGAATGAATGAATGAATGAATGAATGAATGAATGAATGAATGAATGAATGAATGAATGAATGAATGAATGAATGAATGAATGAATGAATTTCCTCCAGACTGCAGTCCGAAGATCATTGTAAACATATACATAAAATATTTACAGCAACATTATCACAGCAATATATCTACAATACATTCATATAGTCATATATAACTATATCATATGTACAAAGAAAAATAATGAAAGGCCTAGAATACAAGGTTTAGAGAGGGAAGCAATGAATATAAGTATTTACAGAAGAGGAAAATTATGCATCTCCATGACATTTCATCAAGATTGTTATATATTGGTAGTTCACCCCAAGAAAGCAGTGACAACATTTCATCTTCAGATAGTAGTTCTATTTGTACACAAACATCCACATCAAGGAGATCAATGAGTTTTGAAAAGAAGTTGTTTCTGTTGTTCACAGAGTGTTCACAGTGTAGAATTATATGGCAGTCATAATCATTACAGTATCTTTTGCAGAGTTTGCAGTATTTTGAGAATTTTCCCCTTGAGCTGATTTGTACACAAAACAGTAATATATCTTTAAATTGTGGGTAAAAATACATCAAACAATACAATCTATGTATACCAAAGAAATGTGGGTCAGGAGATATTACATATATGATTACATATTCCTCTTGTGATAACAATATTTTCAACATGTTTTTTAAAATATATCCTAACATACTGAAACACATATTAAAGTTATGTACAGTCTCCCTGCTTCGGTATGCATATGTAGCCTTACTTACATTAACCCTATTAGACGTGACACGTTTGATTAGGTGGGGATAGCTTAAGTAGATATGGTGATATGTATGTCTATATACATTGTGTACACATTTAGTTGGTTATGAGTTGTTAATGTGTTTGGCCGGATTGTTGTGAAATAGTTATGATTAAGCAGAGACTTGTCAATATTTCGATCGCAGTGGCTACTGGAGTACCATGGTTGTTCTCCAGGTGACTTGAAAACAATCTGACTTTGTCACTCTGTCACTGCCGGAAGCTTTAAGAAAGAACATTACATTGAATACTTGGCACACATACTTCATGTTTACATATACCTCACGTGGATATTGTAGCTGTCGCATTGTATCGGGCGTATCGGTGTATCGTTCACTCCCTCCATTGGTCGTCGCTTACAACATTACAAAGAATTCTTACCAATTTTTCTTGCAGACAATATTACCAAGAAAGGAAGTTAATTAACAGCGCTTCCATTAGAGTAGCTGGGTACTGTCTATTGGAGTCAATTTGACTAATGGCAATAAGTTCACACCGGCAACATGTTCATATTCTGAACCTGACGCCGGTCACATCTGACCTAGTACAGATAAATAACACCAACACATATACGCTGTGATTACACGTAGTGGCGGTGGAAATACCGGTGGGCTGGGCTGACACTGTCTTAATGAAAAACTTCACAACATTTGTCGACTGACTACGAACGTTTGTAATGTTAAACGGGAGACAGGCAGAGACGGTGAATTACCTCCCTTGAAAACAGTCCAGTCGATAAAACTAGCGCATGCTCATGTCCCCTGAGAGGGTGTAAAATAGCGACGACCCCCTTAGTTCACCGGAAGATACTGTGCTGTGAATGTGACGCAGTCACATAAGCTCCGCCCACTGATGAATATTAATGCTTTCTGTGCACGTAAGACCATTGTGCACTTAAGGGTACCACATACGTGTTTCTTACGCACATCTCAGTTGAACACGGAAGAGCATTCGGTTTACTTCTGCTCAGTCGTGTTAAGTTGATAAGCGTGCAATGAGAGTGTATTTCAACCTAACTACCATTTCAATACTACGGAAAATAAAGACATGTCCCAATGTTTGTTAAGAAATCAATCGTAATTATGTACGGTACCGTTGATAATTTACCGCTGGGGCGGGGTGATGATGTTCTTTATGACACCAAAGTAAGTCTAGGGTTGGCATGGACAAAATCAATGAAAGCACTCCTTGTACATGTTTACCACTGTACATTTATTACACTGTATCAGTTATGTATCGTTGTATTAAAGAGTTTGACATGGAAATGGTGTGTTGTTGTTGTCAAGTCATAATTACAGTTTATATAATCAGTCAGTGATTCCTGGAAATTCATAAAATCAAAGAATATATAAAATCTATACATTTTCCTCAGCACTGAGCCTGTTTTGTTTCCACAAAGCAGTATGGGTGAGCATGTACCTGAAGAAAATTTGAGAGCATGAATTCTACTCCTTTAGCATGGGTGTTTATAAAGTGTTTGCTCATCATGAGACCCAAGTCCAGTGTTCCCCATCGTGATATTGCTGGAATATTGCTACAAGTGAAGTAAAACCATACACACACTTTCAGCAGTGTGGTGGGTTGTTCGCAGACTTTCCCAGTGTTGGAACTGAATTTGGTGTTTGGTGATCAATGCTTGGGTTATGTGTCATGTTCTTTAATAATAAACTTGATATATAGGTGTGCTTATACATCATGAGAAGCACTTTTTTAAGGACACCTTTAGTACAGTTTACAAAAGGTACCACATGCACATGTGACTCTTAAGACATCAGAAGTTTACATGTTTGGGACAGCTTTTGAAAATATGAATAAAGTGTAAAATGACAGGTAGTTGTTTATGATGCCTCATATCATACCAGTCACATCACAATCAAGGATATCAATTGTAAATATTTGCATTGAGGTAAGAGTAAAGCCAATATCTGTGGCATCCTATAAATGCAGCTGAACACTGACAGCTGAATCATGTTCTCGGTGAACATGTCACAGTGGACATTTTCTGTCCAAATCATGGTGTTACTTGTCTGTGTATTCAGAAAAGTTGTACAGCGTCAGCTGACCAGGTAAAACATAACCATTGTCACATTCTCCCATAAAATGACAAAAGAAATCAATTTTGTTGAAGGTGTTTTATTACAAAACAAAACAGTGCTGCATATCTTCCCAAGTAGTAGACTTGAAGAATACCATGTTAAACATAATGATATGTAGTACTAAAGTCATTAAGTTGGTATACACACATACCTTTATGTCTGTCAAAAAGAATCCAACAAACAAGTAATGCCATTGGCTAACCAACAATGAATGTGTCAGTATATGGCATTTACAATTCTATGACACTGAACATTATACCCTTTGTATTTGCAAGAGCTTAGCTACCACTATTTTGTTACGAACTCATGATAGGAAGCTACCTGTCACAAAAAGGCCAACAGAAACAAAATATGGAGCAAATATAACTCACAAAGCTGAATATTTTACGAAGGGATGATTTTCTTGTTTCTAAAACTTACAGCATACTTATTAGATAGTAAGACATAGCATCACATGTCATATATATCAGACTTCTGCATATATCATGAATTTCATTTTTCACAACTTTTTTGTTTCTGGCAAAGGGAAACAGTTTAACATGCTTTCCCAGTAGACATGCAGACAACACATGGTTGCAGTTATGTGCAGCCTTAATCAAAAACAAACTATCACAAAAGTCAGTTTTAATGAGAGCAACAGTCCAGTTCATGAAATATGGTATAACTTTACTATTCCAATGTTTACTACATGCAGCATACACTAAAATTAACCACCAGACTCTAATCATAAATGTAGTCCATCAAAGTAACCGTCATCACTTGTACTGTCATGTACAGTGATGTGGACACCTGTTGCTAGAAATTCGTCAGCATCAAATCCTGTTCATTTGCATTCTGGTCAACTTCTTCATTGCTGTTTTCTTCACATCCATCAGAATAAATGCAATTGATTCTTATACCCCAGCACCCAACATACATCTGTGGCTGATCTGAAGTAAAAAAAGAAATGTATTATTTTTATGATGTATAAAAACAATATGCACAGCAATCAAAGCTCACTTACGTATGTGATCAATGGCAAAATATGACAACAGAGCCAGTTACCTGATGGCACTTCCTAATGCTCATCCTACAAAACATAGCTATTTTCACTATTTTAAAATATAAAAATATATGCATGTAGCAACTGGAACCTTCTGGAAATATTGCATTACAAAACAAATGACCATTTATGAGTACAAAAGAACAGAAAAGGATAGTTTTTTTGACAGGGCAGAAAATACATCATGGCAAGTTACTGGAATGCATCACATGTCCTGCTGGAACACCAGTTGACTTGAACTACCTTGTTGACTTGAACACTAGCCAACAAATGCCCTTAACACCTACAGTTTATGGAATTTTGAAGATGTTCTCTAAGCTTATTACAGTAAACAGCATTTCATACTTGTTAAGAAGTTGTGATTCTACCTAGTCAATAGTTCAAATTTTTAGAGATTATGAACAATTTCATTTGTCACATGACCTTAACAATATAATGAATTAAGGCCTTTAAGATTTACAGATTATGGAATTTGGACATGTTCTCTGGGCTGATGATACCAAATTGCATTTCAAACTTGTCATTAACTTCCCACTGTACTTGCTCAAGACTTCTATTTTTTACAGATTTTTAACTTTTTTATTCGTCACATGACTGTCACCCAAAATGGAATAATGCCTTTAAAATCTACAGTTTAGGGAATTTGGACATGTTCTTTGGGCTGATGATACCAAATTGCATTTCAAACTTGTCATTAACATCCCAGTGTACTTGCTCAAGACTTCTATTTTTTACAGATTTTTAACTTTTTTATTCGTCACATGACTGTCACCCAAAATGGAATAATGCCTTTAAAATCTACAGTTTAGGGAATTTGGACATGTTCTCTGGGCTGATGATACCAAATTGCATGACAGACAGACAGACATTTTTTATTCAGTAATGTAGGCCACTGGCCCATAATACAATATCATGCAAAAATATATAATATATACATGCTAGGTGTAGAGTAATGGTTGAAGTACATGGTCAGTTTGTTGATGTAATGGATTTACTTCTTAGTTTTAATACAGTGGAGAGGAATGTAGTTAATGATTTAAGACATTTAATGTTGGTGCAGGTAAGTAAACGTACAAAGGTTTCAATTGTAGGAGGATGGGTCTGCTGGGTTGTGAAACACTTATTTCTTATTTCTGAGTATTTGCTACAGATAAGGAGGACATGAAACTCATCTTCGACATAGTTCAAACCAGCAGAGTGACAGTAGAGGCAGAGACGTTGATCATATGGTGTATTTGTATAGCGACCGGTTTCCACTGCTAATCTAAAGTTGCTACAGCGAAACATTGCTAGAACTTTCCGTTGATATGGTAGGAGGTCTGAGGACAAGTAGTGTTCAACATTAAGTAAAGATTTAAATTGTGAATAGTATTTACATTTTGATGAAGACTCAAGTGCAGAATGCCAATGTTGGAGGAAGCAGTCATAAAATCGTTGCTTAAAAATAGATATAAATGTTTTTATACAACCAATATCCTGTGAGATCCATACAAATCCAAAACCATATTGAAAAAGTATTTGTCTTATGTGTGAAGCCCAGGTAGATTTATTGTTATCATCAAGAGATCTGAGTAGGCTTGATAAGGAAGTCTATGGTGTTGTAGCTGCAGCAGTCTGCACCAGTACATTATTGATCTAGAGGTATAATGGTATTGCAGTGGGGGTCTGCCACACTCTCCAAGAGCCATGCTATTATTGGTATACCTGCTGATTTTGAGAAAAGTCTTACAGAACTTAATATGTACAGCTTCAATATATCTACAGTAAGTGGTTCCCCAAATCTCTGATCCATAACACAGAATAGGAGTAATCATGGAGTCAAATATTTTAAATAGTCCTTGTGATTAATAGATCCAAAATGTTTTTGGTAATTATAGATGGAGAACATAGCTTTGCTTGCTTGAGCTGCTAAACATGATTGTGCTTTAGTCCATGACAGCTTAGGAGTGAACACAATCCCAAGATATCTGTACATATTTACAACTTCTATTTGTTCACCATTTAAAAACCATTTCTCATAAGAACGAAGAGGACCCCCATTTCTAAAAACAATAATTTTGGACTTGTTCAAATTGATTCTCATTCCCGTAGCTGTACAGAATTTTTCAACAACATTAATTTTCTTTTGTAGTTGTAGGGCAGTGTCTGATACAGTTGATACATCATCAGCAAAAAGCAGAGAATATACATCAGGAATATGAGTTGATATAAAGACACCCCTTCCACCTTCTTCCTCCAGCATTTGAGCAAGTTTATTTATGAATAAAATAAAGATCTGTGGACTCAACGTGCATCCTTGACGGGTACCAATATTGCATTTAAAATATGGTGATAACCCCGAATCAGTTCTTACACAAGCACAGAGTGTAGAATACATGTTAATAATAAATCTGAGAAATTTTCCTTTTATACCCTTTTCTTTCAAACACTCAAAAAGTAATTTGTGGTTAATAGAGTCAAAGGCCTTGGAGAAGTCAATAAAAAGACAGTAGAACCTTCCATTTTTCTTTGACAGATATTTAGTGACCATAGCTTGAAGGGTGAAAATATGATCTGTTGTTGAATAGTTATGTCTGAATCCAGCCTGTGATTCTGAGATTTTATTACTATTATCACACCAATATTTCAGTCTATTGTCTACTATAGAGGTTAAAATCTTGCATAAGGAGTTGATCAGTGAAATTCCTCTGTAGTTGTTCGGATCTGTTTTATCACCTGATTTATGCAAAGGGCATACAATGCTTTGCATTTCAAAATTGTCATTAACATCCCAGGTTACTTACTCAAGACTTCTATTTTTTACAGATTTTTAACTTTTTTATTCGTCACATGACTGTCACGAAAAATGGAATAATGCCTTTAAATTCTACAGTTTAGGGAATTTGGACATGTTCTCTGGGCTGATGATACCAAATTGCATTTCAAACTTGTCATTAACTTTTCATTGTACTTGCTCAACACTTCTATTTTTTACAGATTTTTAACTTTTTTATTCGTCACATGACTGTCACCAAAAATGGAATAATGCCTTTAAAATCTACAGTTTAAGGAATTTGGACATGTTCTCTGGGCTGATGATACCAAATTGCATTTCAAACTTGTCATTAACTTTTCAATGAACTTGCTCAAGACTTCTATTTTTTACAGATTTTTATATTTTTTATTGGTCACATGACTGAGACCAAAAATGGAATAATGCCTTTAAAATCTACAGTTTAGGGAATTTGGACATGTTCTCTGGGCTGATGATACCAAATTGCATTTCAAACTTGTCATTAACTTTTCAATGTACTTGCTCAAGACTTCTATTTTTTACAGATTTTTAACTTTTTTATTGGTCACATGACTGTCACCAAAAATGGAATAATGCCTTTAAAATCTACAGTTTAGGGAATTTGGACATGTTCTTTGGGCTGATGATACCAAATTGCATTTCAAACTTGTCATTAACTTTTCAATGTACTTGCTCAACACTTCTATTTTTTACAGATTTTTAACTTTTTTATTCGTCACATGACTGTCACCAAAAATGGAATAATGCCTTTAAAATCTACAGTTTAAGGAATTTGGACATGTTCTCTGGGCTGATGATACCAAATTGCATTTCAAACTTGTCATTAACTTTTCAATGTACTTGCTCAAGACTTCTATTTTTTACAGATTTTTATCTTTTTTATTCGTCACATGACTGTCACCCAAAATGGAATAATGCCTTTAAAATCTACAGTTTAGGGAATTTGGACATGTTCTCTGGGCTGATGATACCAAATTGCATTTCAAACTTGTCATTAACTTTTCAATGTACTTGCTCAAGACTTCTATTTTTTAACAGATTTTTAACTTTTTTATTGGTCACATGACTGAGACCAAAAATGGAATAATGCCTTTAAAATCTACAGTTTAAGGAATTTGGACATGTTCTCTGGGCTGATGATACCAAATTGCATTTCAAACTTGTCATTAACTTTTCAATGTACTTGCTCAACACTTCTATTTTTTACAGATTTTTAACTTTTTTATTCATCACATGACTGTCACCCAAAATGGAATAATGCCTTTAAAATCTACAGTTTAGGGAATTTGGACATGTTCTCTGGGCTGATGATACCAAATTGCATTTCAAACTTGTCATTAACTTTTCAATGTACTTGCTCAAGACTTCTATTTTTTACAGATTTTTAACTTTTTTATTGGTCACATGACTGTCACCCAAAATGGAATAATGCCTTTAAAATCTACAGTTTAAGGAATTTGGACATGTTCTTTGGGCTGATGATACCAAATTGCATTTCAAACTTGTCATTAACTTTTCAATGTACTTGCTCAAGACTTCTATTTTTTACAGATTTTTATCTTTTTTATTCGTCACATGACTGTCACCCAAAATGGAATAATGCCTTTAAAATCTACAGTTTAGGGAATTTGGACATGTTCTCTGGGCTGATGATACCAAATTGCATTTCAAACTTGTCATTAACTTTTCAATGTACTTGCTCAAGACTTCTATTTTTTAACAGATTTTTAACTTTTTTATTGGTCACATGACTGTCACGAAAAATGGAATAATGCCTTTAAAATCTACAGTTTAAGGAATTTGGACATGTTCTTTGGGCTGATGATACCAAATTGCATTTCAAACTTGTCATTAACTTTTCAATGTACTTGCTCAAGACTTCTATTTTTTACAGATTTTTAACTTTTTTATTCGTCACATGACTGAGACCCAAAATGGAATAATGCCTTTAAAATCTACAGTTTAGGGAATTTGGACATGTTCTCTGGGCTGATGATACCAAATTGCATTTCAAACTTGTCATTAACTTTTCAATGTACTTGCCCAAGACTTCTATTTTTTACAGATTTTTAACTTTTTTATTGGTCACATGACTGTCACCCAAAATGGAATAATGCCTTTAAAATCTACAGTTTAGGGAATTTGGACATGTTCTCTGGGCTGATGATACCAAATTGCATTTCAAAATTGTCATTAACTTTTCAATGTACTTGCTCAAGACTTCTATTTTTTACAGATTTTTAACTTTTTTATTCGTCACATGACTGAGACCCAAAATGGAATAATGCCTTTAAAATCTACAGTTTAGGGAATTTGGACATGTTCTCTGGGCTGATGATACCAAATTGCATTTCAAACTTGTCATTAACTTTTCAATGTACTTGCCCAAGACTTCTATTTTTTACAGATTTTTAACTTTTTTATTGGTCACATGACTGTCACCCAAAATGGAATAATGCCTTTAAAATCAATGGCAAGTGGGTGCATGAATTACCCTAAGTAAATGTTAAATCTAGAAATTCAACTCACTTGAGAGCAAGAGTAGACATCAACTGAATTCCATGCTGTCTGCAAATTGTTGATCTGGACTAGGGGATCAACCCAACATGGGATGAATGGTGAACAACCTGTGAACATAAGAAGTTAATCATTAATAAAAACATTTGGTTTTAATGTCATGATAACGTGAAGGGAGGAAAATATGAGAAAAATATAATGAATTAAACATCAAACATAAAAATGTCTTATTGGACAATTACGGCTAAAATCTGTCAGAAGCCTTTGAACTGTCAAATACATTTACTCACTGAATGGAAAAATGACAAATATGTCATTAGCCATGCCACTACAGAGCCGAGGGAATTGTCTGATTGTTACTATGGCATATAGTATTGGTACTAAGGGTTCACAGAAAGCTGAGCATATACTGCCTCACCAGTGGAAACTTGCAAGTCAAATACATCTTTTCTGTGTATCTGTCTCAGTAATAATTACATCAACAATAATTTCCTTTATATCAGGCATCAGGAAGATGCATCTGTGACTAAAATTTACATATGACCATAAAAATCACATTTGATATCTCATATCAGATCACACATATTTTATTTGATATTTGTCAACTACCTTTCCCTGAGATAGGGAATATTGAGTTTGACTTATTGTTCCCATATCAAGGCATAACTGATTGTGATTACACTGCCATTTAGGAAGTGATCAGATGTAATGTATGTCATATTTGGGATTACACTTTCTTAGTAAAGTACAAATTCTACTACTTTTTTGGTTGAGTCCCACCTGGGACTTGAATCTGCACCCTAATCGCCAGAACACAAAGTCAGCTGTCTAGACGGATCAGCCACTGCGACTTCCTTACTTTTCTTTATTTCAGGTTGTGCCTGAAATGTATCAATATCAATCATTAGGCTCAATTGTATTTCACATGTTTTTGTTTATTTTTTGTTGTTGTTATCAAATGCCACACTCAACAATATCTAAGCTATATGGAGAGGTATAGTAATAAATAATGTCATGTTTACCATTCTTTTTTTTTTATCTCACATTATGTGATTGATGTTAATAATGTTATAAAATTTACTGAAAATGAACAAGAGTAGCGAAACACATTCAGTGCAAAAGCCACAGATACTAATCCATATTTACTGACATGTTCATGTACCATGACTGGCTTAGCTATGGATGTGAAAAAATACATTTTAGGTACAAGGACATACTATTCAAAAACTGACTCTTCCTTAATTGTATATTGTTCATTATATACAACAACAACAACAAAAAAAAAAGAATGTGGGAACATCACAAAATTTGATAGTCATATATATAAACTGAATCATGGTGAAGTCATTTATACTCTTAGATAAATGTAAGTTTTTGTGTGCTTAATGGTCACTTTAAATAAAATTCAATATTCGTTGAGCTTGAGTGAAAAGAAACATTGTCAAAAACAGCAAAAAGCAAGGGTGTTGAAACACACCAGCACCAAGTTTGATTCAAACTCCCGAACACAACAGCCTAGTGCATGAAGAAGACAGACTTCCTTACAATGCACAGGTAATGGCAACAGGGCACTGGCAGTATATTTAGTGATAACATTTTTCTATCTCAACGTATATAATGTGTTGACTAAAGAAGAATGACTATTAATCATATATGTCCATGATAGTCCTGGCTGAAAAATGTGTTCCAAATTAAACATGGTTTGTACATACTAAACCTTAGTACAAAAATACAGGAGCATGATGATTACTGTTGACTTCTGCACTCCAAATAATTTTAGCAAGCCTTAACTTACATAGCATGTGCATGTTGATGCTGCTGCACTACTTACAGTGTTGGACACTGACCAAAATGTGTCTATGATCCAATGCACCAGCCTACAGAAAAAGTCTGTTTGTCCTGCTGGATTGCTGGATTCAAATATCATTGCTTCCAAAAAGGAGGACTATAAAAATACTTTACATCTAACCTATACACTTGTTGTTCTTCCAAATTATTGATGATTTATATCTTGGAAAAGTGGTAATCAGCATCATGTCACAACCACAATGAAACAAGGGTCATCAGAAGCTGACATATTCCCCTGGCCCCCAAATATTTAAAAGAATAGTTACAGGGGGTATGGTAGGTGAGCTGGCTAAGGTGCCAGGCTAGTGACCCAGCGAGGTTGAGGTGTCAGGATCGAGCCCAACTGTGATCGGGTGTAAAAACCTTGAAGCTTTGTGTGCAGACTATTTGTGTTGCAGACCTCTAATGTACAGTGCACAACCCACAAATCCGTTGGCATATGACCAGATGGTGGCCAAATGGATACTGGCAAACTCCAGTACAGCAACATGCAGTTGATCTGTTGAAAGGTATGAAATGGTTTTCGAGTTGTGCTACCATGGTTTACTGACAGATATTTAGAAGTTTTT
Organism: Haliotis asinina; assembly: GCF_037392515.1. NCBI lineage: Eukaryota > Metazoa > Mollusca > Gastropoda > Lepetellida > Haliotidae > Haliotis > Haliotis asinina. The sequence continues at coordinate 27,343,853 of NC_090288.1, read as the reverse complement.
TGAGTTCTGCTCTGGAAACGAAACACACCTATAACTTTTGAGAAATTTTTTGTCCTAAATGTTTCCATGGAAACCGAGATAATAATAAATCACAAGAGTCATCAGAAGATGACATATCCCCCCGGCCCCCACATATTTGAAAGGACAAATCATCTGACAGTTACTTAATGACTTTATAGACTAAGTTTGAATTGTTTCCATGGAAATCAAGAGTGAGTGAGTGTGAGTGAGTGAGTTAAAATTTAATGTCACATTGGCAATATTTCAGCCATATCGTGACGGGAACGGAACATTAAAATGGAATATATGAGTATTATAACAATCAGTCGACGAGGTACAGTAAAGCAACTAGAACATCACAGAAATGAATGTAAAACTAGTAGCTATGCCTAACACAATTTATCTATAGAGGGCAATACAATATAAAACCGGGCTATAGATTGCCAACAACAGAAGGTAGATCACCATACTAGGGACCATGGGGACTTACAGTACTTTTGCTACCTGCATGGACCCTAGCTGGATTTACATCATCCCCTCAGCCGTCAGCAATTTCGGAAATCTAGCCATACAATAAAAATACACTTATACTACCATTAAAAACGTGGAAATTTAGAATTTACTTTGTATGTTTGTGGACTTACGTACCCTCTCAGGAGGACAATAATTTTACAATACTTCAACCCCCTTTGAGGGTACAGCCACCAACAATTCAAGTTACTAATTCAAACTACCAGTCATTAAAATACATCTATTTACAGAAACATATTATTCAAAATTCAACCAAAAAATCAATTTCTTTTAAAAAACCTATCATTAAATGAGAATTAACGCTGGTAAAAAGATCCTTAATTGTTTTAACTGTAAAATACTTATCCCTTGTGATGGAGAATTCAACACAGTCAAGCACAATATGCTTGACCGTGACTCTCTCATCACAAGGGATACAAAATGGAGGATCTTCACCTTTTAACAGGTACGCATGAGTGTATCTAGTGTGGCCAACACAACATCGTCGCAAAATAACCTCTTCAAATCTGGACTGACAACCCAAGTGGGTATAACCAATGTGAGGTTTTGTCTCATGTAATTTATTGATACCCACTTGGGTGTCCCACTTCTTTTGCATCAGATCACGGATATAGGATCTAATGGTGGCTTTGTAATCACTATAAGGAATAAGAAGTGGTGTCACAGATTTGTTGAGTGCTGCTTTAGCAGCAAGGTCAGCCAGTGTGTTACCAGAAATGCCTACATGGCTGGGTAACCAACAAAAGACGATGTCGTATTGGCCAGTAGCAAGATCATTATACAATTCAATAATTTCTATTAAAAGTGGATGTTTGCAAGAAATATTTTTAATAGCCTGAAGGCAAGAAAGAGAATCGGAATAGATTATATATTGTTTACGTTTCGGGTGTCTTTGAATATATTTGAGAGCTGTTAATATGGCGTTAGCTTCAGCTGTAAAAATAGAACTATTATCTGGTAATCTAGAAGATATTGTTCTGGATCCAATGACAGTGGCACAAGCCACTGCGCCACCGTCCTTGGACCCATCTGTAAATAAGGGTTTGTAATTGTTATATTTATGCTTTAATTGATGATATTCTTGTTTATATTGTAAGTCATTTGTTTCTGATTTTTAAAAAAATGTTAATGTTAGGTCAACTTGTGACCTAACCAACTGCCAAGGAGGAGAAGAAAGAAGACGGGAAGGCGATATACTTTCCAGCTCAATACCGGCAGAAGAAATAAATGGTTTAATTCTGTGCCCAAGAGGTGGAACAAGAGAAGACTTTTTGTTATACAAATCCTCATAAAGGGGATTGAACACACAGTTATAGGCAGGGTTAGATTCATTAGAATATAATTTAGTAATGTATTGTAAAGACAATTTTATACGACGTTGAGTAAGAGATGGTTCATCGGCCTCAACGTAGAGACTATCAATAGGTGAAGTTCTGAAAGACCCAAGGCAAAGTCTTAAGCCTTGATGGTGGACAGAATCAAGAAGTTTAAGGTTGCTTTTGCAGGTTCCACCATATACGATGGAGCCATAATCGAGTTTCGAACGGACCAGTGATCGATATAGGTGTAAGAGGGTTGCTTGATCCCCTCCCCACTTTGAGTTGGAAACAACTTTCAACAAGTCAAGAGCCTTCAAGCATTTAGTTTTAAGGGACTTGATATGAGGCAGAAATGTTAAATGGGAGTCAAAGATTAGGCCCAAGAACTTGGCCTCCTTTACAACTTTGATGGGAGTGCCATCTAGAGATAGTTCAGGGTCCTTATGTGGTTTATATTTTCTGCAAAAATGTATACAGTTAGTTTTGGATTTAGAAAATTTAAAGCCGTTTTCAAGACACCATTTATTTATTTTGTTTAAACACAACTGCAGTTGTCGTTCAATAGTATGCATATTTTTCCCACGACAAGAAATATTAAAATCATCCACAAATAACGATCCATCAATTGAATCGTTTAAAACTTTTGATAAACTGTTTATCTTTATGCTAAAAAGTGTGACAGACAAAATACTGCCTTGTGGAACACCCTGATCCTGATTGTAATGATCAGACAGGGTAGAACCCACTCGAACTTGAAACTGTCTGTCATTTAAAAAATTTGCTATAAATTGAGGTAAACGACCTCGCAAGCCGTAGTCATGTAGGTCTCTTAAAATACCATATTTCCAGGTTGTGTCATTTGCTTTTTCTAGATCAAAAAAGATAGACACAGCATGTTGTTTATTAATTAGTGCATTTTTAACAAATGATTCTAAATGCATTAAGTGATCGACAGTACTTCTGTTTTTACGGAAACCACACTGTATATCAGTTATAAGGTTATTTGTTTCCAAGTACCAAACTAGTCGATTATTTATCATGCGTTCCATGGTCTTGCAAACACAGCTAGTTAATGAAATCGGACGATAATTGGATGGATCCGTATGATCACGTCCAGGTTTAGGTATGGGTACTACTATGGCATCACGCCATGAGGGAGGAAAGTTACCCGATGTCCAAATATCATCAAAAATATTGAGAAGAGTTTCTAGGCAGGATTCTGGTAAGTGCTTCAGGAGTTGATAATGTATGTTATCAGCTCCAGTAGCAGTGTCATGAGCTTGATCAAGAGCAGTATGGAGTTCATGAATAGAAAACGTTTCATTATAATCTTCCCCATTATCAGAATTGAAATTAATAGTTTTCTTTTCTTCTTGTTTTTGATATTGCTGGAATTTTGGTACATAATTTGAAGAGGAAGAGTGTTTAGCAAGGGTTTCACCTAGTTTATTAGCAATATCTGATTTATCAGTAAGCAATTGATCTCCATGTTTGAGATGATGGACAGTAGATTTAGTACCTTTACCTTTGATTTTCTGGACCATGTTCCATACCTTGGACATGGGTGTCCGAGAATTTATTTTGGACACATAATTTTGCCAAGATTGGCGTTTGTTTTGTTTAAAAGTACGCCGCGCTTTAGCATTTAAAATTTTAAATTTATCTAAATTATGTACCATAGGATGGCGACGGAAATAATGTTCTGCCTTTTTCCTTGCCTTCCTGGCTTGTTTGCACTCATCGTTGAACTATGGTTTTCTTATGTGTTGAACTACAGAGGAATTTGGTATAAACTCATCAGCTATGGAATTCAGTTCATCAGTAAAACATTTAATAGCATCAGGAACATCAACAAAAAGTTCGGGTTTTAAGTTTTTCAGCACACAGTGTTTCATATAAAGTCCAGTTAGCCTTTGTAAAATTCCGCCTTGATGATGGAGGAACATCAGATGGAGTTACAGCTTTTAATATAGTAGGAAAATGGTCACTTCCACAGAGGTCATCGTGGACTGACCATTCGAATTCATTTAATAGTTCTGAATTTGTAAGTGACAAGTCGAGAGCAGAATAAGTCCCTGTACCAGGGTGTAAATATGTGTTGGAACCATCATTATAAATACATAAATCATTGTCAGAACAAAAGTCCTCCAACAATTTACCTCTAGTGTTTGTATTTACACTACCCCAGAGTGGGTTGTGGTCATTTAAATCTCCCATTATAATACAGGGCTTCGGGAGCTGATCATATAGAGCTTGAAGATCGGTTTTGGCAAAAGCCGAAGACGGTGAAATATAAAGAGAGCATAGCGTAAATGCTACATGTAAAATAATTCTCACTGCAACAGCCTGCATATTAGTATTAAGTGAAACAGGGCTTTGAATAACGTTTTGTTTGACTAGAATGGATGATCCGCCAGTGGGACTATCACCCAGAGGTGAAAAACAATGATATGCATTAAAATGACGAAGGTCAAATGCATCTGTTTGTTTTAAATATGTCTCTTGGAGACATAACGCTGAAGGTGTGAAATCTTGGACTAATAGCTGTAATTCATGTAAATTAGTCCCCAAACCTCTGCAGTTCCATTGTACAATATTATTGGAAAAAACTATCTTTTGGGGGGATTTTGGGGGGATATACCCCACACTCTTTTGGAGGGCGACAAGCTATGTGCCCTAGAATGGACGTTTTCAGAAACGTCCATATCTTCAAGAGACCCATATTTATTAAACAATTGAATTTTTTTTTGTGACCCCTTAGGAGCTCTGCCACTTTGTTGTTTTGAAGCATCAGACTTAGGTTTGGGTTTAGTTTTAACAATTTGTTGTCTATCAGCTGTTGAATGAGACTCAGAGCGTGACTGTGAAGATGACTTATGATCTGAGGACTTTGATGTAGTAGGAAGTGATTCCTCAGTCTGGGATGATATAGCAGGGTATAAAACCTGTGGGGAGTCGGAACTGACCCAAGTCAAGGTAGTTTGGCATCCTGTGGATGATTTTGTTATTTTAGAGCTGGATTCAGATGATGATTTTGCTACTGTAGCATAACTTTCTAGAAGGTCAGATCTCTTCACCAGTTTCTTTGCCTCAGAAAAAGAGATATTTTGGGTGAACTTCATTTTGTTAATCGCCATTTGCTCTTTCCATATTGGACACTGTTTTGACGAAGATGAATGGTCGCCAGAGCAGTTAGTGCATTTTTTTAAAGTCACTGTCACAATCTTCTGTTGTGTGTGTCTTCTCACCACAGTGAGCACACACAACAGACAATGTGCAGGTAGATACACCGTGTCCATATTTCTGACATTTAAAACACCTGAGCGGGTTGGGGATGTAGGTTTCAACTTGGATATTGCAGTAACCCGCCTTTACTGATTTGGGAGCATTCGGCAATGAAAAAGAAAACAGATAGGTATTTGTTTGGATTGTTTCATTGTTTTTTTCGGGTGGAAAAGCGCTTCACATACAGCACACCTTGATCCTTCATTTCGCATGCTATATCAAGCTCGGACATGTCAGCAAACAACCGATCACGATCTCTGACGATACCTTTACTTGTGTTCAAGGTCTTGTGAGCAGAGACTGTGACCGGAATGCCCACAAAAGATTCAATGTTCATCAGATTGGTTGTCTGCTGTTTCTTGCCACACTCTATTAGCAATGCACCCGAACGCAAGCGTCTAATGTTCTTAACATCCCCAGCAATCCCTTGAATGCCCTTAAATACTGCGAAAGGGTTCAACTTCAATGGTGTCTTGTCCAGAGTCTCAATAACGAGGAAACGTGGCCAATACTCAATCGATAGAGACGGTCTATGAGAAGTATCAACGGGATCAATTTCAAGTGGACGTTTGGTTTTTTTGGGGGGTATTTCATAAGCCATGATTGGTGTCATATAGTTCATCATCCGAGCTCCCCACCCACCATGGAGTATCACAAGGACAATGCTAAAGCAAGCGGGCCTCCAGCTTGCAGCACCAAGGATACCCGGATGATATACTCCAGCAGAAGAATTAAAGTTTAATCATTATTAATTAATTCTACCAGATTGGTCCATGAGCCACCGCCTTCTGGCATAGGACTCTAGGCAAATTACAGAACAACATACTTCAAATTCAAAATGTTTTAGATTATAAAGCCAAGTCCAAATTTACAACGATTCCAAATGATATATGTGCATTGATAAATATAATAATGCCCCATGCACAGGGCTTGGCATGACCAGCTGATTGGTCCAACCGGGCCTATTCGACCACCCGTCTAGGCGAAGTCAGGGCCGAAGTGGTGTATTGAGCAACAGGAACACGGTTGCAAGCTCCTACTGCCCTCAACCACCAGGATCCCCTCCTCCGCCGACAGAAGGCTGCAACCCACGGCAAACGGGTTGGTGGACCAAATATCCCCCCAGGTCCACTACGGGGATGTCGACGAGCTCTTGGCGTTATCCAGCACCCTCCACGAGGAGGTAGCTCGCCACGGGTGCCTGGAAATCAAGAAAAATATAAACGCCATATATCTGTAAACAGAGACGCGCCACTTCAAGATCCTCCATTTGATAACTCACACAAACCTGTAAACAGCAAAAGGCACCACTTTACATTCTGACTGTCAAAAAAAATTTTGCAGAAAAATACACAACGGTTTTTGAGTTCTGCTCCAGGAACGAACCCACTGCACCATTTGACTAAGACCAAAACATTTCATAGAAAACAAAAAAAAAATGCCAAAAATCTGTCACTAGCAACAGGCACAACCATAGGTTGAGTTTACTGTATCTATCAATATTGGTCTAAAATTATGAAACGGTTTTTGATTTATGCTCCGGAAACGAACTCCACCCTTCCCTTTTGAGACAAAGCCTGAATTGTTTCCAGGAAAAAAAATGACAAAAATCTGTAAATAGCTAAAGGCACCACCAAAATGTATTTTTGGTATATCTACCACTTTTACTGTATAATATTGAACAGTTTTTGAGTTATGCTCTGGGAAGAAAATCATTATGGACAACCAGACGGACAGACAGATGAGATGTTGACTATAAAAGGGAACTGAATGATACTTCAATACTTTCTCCTGTCCAACATATCCATAAAGAGGAGATTTGTTGCATTGAAATAGCTGTTAGAGACAAATTAGGTCTATTATAACCCTCAGGTAACACTATTTCAAAAATGCTTGCAAAATGTATTTCTGCATTAATGAAGAATCTTTTATAATCAAACAGATACCATGGGATTTCACTCATTTGTCACAAAAGAAGGAGGGCATGTGATAGTTCCAAGCAAAGGCATATTTCGAATATCGAATAATGTTTAAACCTAAAAACTAGTAACTACACAACTTCCTGTTCATTAATGGTCAGTTGTTTGCCTTCCTATACTGACACAGCAGAGTCTACTACATTTAAGGAATATGATTTTGATACTCATGACCTCATGTGATTGAGATTTAAAATTGCTTCAACAACCCCACATTTCATACATTAGTCATTTTTTTAAAAAAATGAAGAAAACTTAATCCTGATAACTTGAGGAGTTTATTGGTTACTCTTCTCAAAGTGAAAAAAAAAACCCTCAGAAATACAAATCTAATGAATAAGGGTAAGTGAGTCATTAAATTTGATATTGAAACACAGCTGGTAAGAAGACTTACTAAACATGGTATGTACCTACATGTCCAGTTGTGACAGCATCTACAAGGTGGTAGAGGATATCAGTGCAAAATGAGGGTGCTTGATTACATACTGCCAACATTAGCCTAACTTGGATGTGAAGGCTTCTGATTATGCTGATTGTGCAAAGATACACCTCCCCTGTCACAACAAGTCTTTCTACAAGTTGAAAATGGTGTCAATATCATGTTAAATGTCAAATAGGAAATTAACAGCCATGAGACTACATGCTTGTTTGAAAGTCAAAAATGAAAAAAGTGTTTTTTAAAAAGAAAACCATGTCTATTCATATGCAAAAAGGGTCAAACAGAATGAATGAATCATATGCAACATTGTTTACTTCAATCAAAAGGGTTTGTGACATGTTGTGCCAACAACAGTGAACACATTTCATACTCACAATACTCACATCTTGTGACTTTACACTGAGAAGATTAACTCAGACACCCAAATAGTGGCAGAGGTGACTTTATCCTAATTTGTTGTCAAATTTATCGGTTCTATGAATTTAGAAACCAGGTAACAATGACTTGACAATGTGGGCTCTTGTCACTGGTAGACCACAAAACAAAGCTATGTTCAAATCTGGGCCACTAAACAATCCATTCCATTTAAAGTAACTATAGCTTCACGCCCAGTACTATGAAATCTGTCACTATTTGCCAACTGGTATCCATGGTAAAATATCAACAGGAAAGCATAAAAGTATGAATTATTAAAGTGTGTACTTGCCTTTACAGGTTGCTTAAAACTGAAGTGTTTTCCCACTAACTTCCACAGCAACATTATGTTTCATTGAAAAATATCCTCTCTTAACAGGCTGTTAACATGTTGCTGAAAAGTTATCACCATATTTTAGAAGTATTTACGAAAATATTCTGCGCAATAAGAATTAGTCATGGTACTTACTGAGCTATTCACCAATATGGCCTGTCAGTTCCTTGCTGCTGATCATGTTTTTATATAAGATGGCAGAAGAGAATCATGGCAGTACAAATAGGTGTTTCCTCACAATTTACTCTATCGCCATTTCAGAATTCCTTGTCTCATTTGTGAATTAATGTATGTTTGTATCATGATACAGTAACCTCTGATATTTGATTGTGTGACTAGTTGATTGATTTTTGCGCTAGACTGATAGGGAATGGAGCAATTAATCACTTTTCTTAACATGTACTATTATGTATGATATAGATTGCTATTATATTGATTGTGTGATATTGCCCTGACTAAGGTGAAAACATTTATGCAGTTCATAACTTTTTCTATAATTTTCCTCTTATGTTACATCCCACAAGATTCTTGAGCTGTCCTCTAGTGTTGTCAAAAAACACTGCAAACAAAACAGAAATTGTTAATTCAATGCCCCGAACTGTGCACACTGATACTGATGTACTGGCGATAACTGTTAGGAAGCAATTACTATTTGACAGCCATATTGGCATGGAATGACCATCTCAATTTTGCTGTGTCCACTGTCAACAATGGTCACCCGAAGTTTCAATCTGAAACACTCTAAACAACCTTGAACTTGGGGTCAAATCATGGATGGGTGGAGTCAATACAATGTGCACATTGTGGACCAAAAGAAATTTCAGTAAAGTTCAGCGTCTTTCATCTGATCTTTAATGAAAGCTATTACAAGTGACCCTGAAGAAATTGAGCCCAGACAGAACAGCCCATTTACACAAAACACTGTATTCTCCTCTTCCATTATATGCCGGGAGGATAATAATGAATAATTTTTCTCTGATGATACATCTGTATATCCGAAATAGGATCCCAAACTTTTGACTCCAGAAAACCGTTAGCAAAACCCACTCAAACCCATCAATTCGTCGAGCAAATGACGTTTGTGCCACATCAGGTTTTGCATGTGCAATTGTTCATGTGATCTTTGCATCGAAGTTTTCCTCATTTGCACATGTTTGCATTGGCCTCAAGAAGTGAAACAAGAGTCATCAGAAGATGACATATCCATCCGGCCCCCACATGTTTGAAAGGACAAATAATCTGAGAGTTACTCATTGTTTCCATGGAAATCAAGAAAAATATAAACGCCATAGATCTGTAACCAGCAAAGTCACAATTTCAAGACATGTCTGATATATCTGCCAAGATCTGTTGAAAGATATGAAATGGTTTTCGAGTTGAGCCCTGGGAACAAAGCCCACCCCTCCATTTTGAGAGAAGTTTGAGAGTTCTGCTCTGGAAATAAAACACACCTTTCACTTTTCAGGCAAGGTCCAAAATGTTTCCATGATCACAAGATCCTATACATAGCAAAAGGCACCACTATAGGTTCTGATTGATATATCTACCAAGTTTTGCAGAAAAAACACTGAACGGTTTTTCAGTTCTGCTCCGGAAACGAATACCATCCCCCCATTTTGAAACTAAGTCTGAAACGTTTCCATGGAAACCGAGAAAATAATACATCAAAAGATCCTGTACATGGCAAAAGGCACCACTTCAGGTTCTGACTGATATATCTACCAAGTTTTGCAGAAAAATACCGCAGGGTTTTCGAGTTCTGCTCCAGAAACGAAGCCCCCCCAATCATAAAACTAACACCAAAATGTTCCACGTAAAAAAAATAAAATATATAAATGCCAAAAATCTGTAAATAACAAAAGGCACAACCATTGGCTGAGATTACCATATCTATCAAGTTTGGTCTAAAAATATTGAATGGTTTCTGAGTTATGCTTCGGAAACAAAATTATTACGGATGGACGGACAAACGAGGCGTCAACTATATCCCCCCACATTACATGACGGGGGGATAAAAAACACCTTTAAACCACAGTTCTAACGATATTTTAAATGGCACGACTGTCAAATGTGCAACATGAATGTGCCGTTGGCATGTGAAAAGCGGGAAGATCAGTTATTGACGTCACAAGAGCAATGGGATGCAGATATCGTACTATGTATGACTTGAGAGGTCATCTACAAAAAAACTGGCACCGCTTCTGATTGCAAAAGGTCAGGTTGTCCATGTGTGACGACACAAGCAGAAGACCGTCAGATCATCCTATGTCACCTACGTGACAGATTTCTGCTGGCTACACGAACCAGGGCTGAGATGTTAAGAGGTCGACTGTCCTCACGGACCATTAGAAATCATATGCGGGCAGCCAGTCTCCATTCTCAACCTCCATATTGTGACTTGACATTCTGTATACCCATGTTTTGGAAAGGAGGTGTAGCCTAATTGAACTGATTGTGGCACTGTCAGTGTATCGAGTACATCACTCAGTTCTCAGTGATGAAATAATAAAAATTTTAATCATCTTACCATCTCTCGTTCTTTCATAATGCCCTAAAGAAAGAATATTTCTTTTTTGACTCAGCATGCTTAAAAACTTCTCTCCACACATTCTGCAGAAGTCATCAGACTAGAAAAGAAGCAACTAAATATTAGAAATTAGTTGTAATTACTGCATGGATACAAAATTTCAAGAACACAAAATTCTTACACAAAATCATAAAATCACAGATGTCAGATGATTCAGTCAGCACTGAAGGCCACAGTCAACCATGAGGGGCCAGGTAGGGGGCAAGACTTCAACCGGGACTTAAGACCTTGTCGGAGCTTAAGACCTGGTAGACGAGGTGCTCCGACAGGGTCTTAAGTTCCGACTGGTCCTTTTCTGAAATGGTAGGGCAACATGAAGATGCTTTTTCATGTCCTACCAGTCTCTTGGGGTGCCTGGGGCTGGATGGATCTCCCCTGAGCAGCTGCCACAACCTGTCATCTGCCCGCTGACTGTTCGCCATGAAGCGCCGAGAGTGCGGAAAGTGGTGACTGAAAAGAGAGAGTGAATGAAATATTTGGTCTAAAGAAGTCTGTACGGGCTCCAAGAGATCAGGGGAATGGTCTGCACCAGCAACAATCAACCATGAGGGGCCAGGTAGGGGGCAAGACTTCAACCGGGACTTAAGACCTTGTCGGAGCTTAAGACCTGGGCCCACTTGCACAAAACGATCTTAGAGCTACAATTTTTGTAAATCCTTAAGATCGCGATCTTAGGCTTTGGCTACAATCGCCATCCACTTGCACAAAGCAATTGTAGGCTAAGATCATTGTAAGTTACAATCAAAACTTACAATTGGTCGGAAGCAATTGTAAGGAGCTAAGATCATTGTAGTCAGTAGCAAAATGGCGTCCACGTTGGTGTCAATTTCACGCAAATAATTAGCTTTACGTTTGGGGATTGCTTTCACATTGCATAAAACTGTATGATTCGCCTCGACACTTCAGCGACACGGAGAATGCAACATCGATTTAACGTCAGAAATATCGTTATTAGCGGTAGTGAACAACAGAAATATCGAGTCGATATCATAGAGTACAATTCTCACCCGATTCAGCATTGGAAAAAGTATGAACACCATGCCCTGTTGATAAACAAGGAAAGGATAGTAACGAAAGGTGTCTGCATGCGATTAGCAGTGGCCATGACCTTTTCAATAACTCAAGGGCAGCTAATCTTAGTTTCTACGCAAGATGGGAGTGGTTTCCCTTTGCATATAATGCCGTTGCCGTAAAATCCTCCATGCCTAAATACAATGCATGTTTTGTTGTGACAGAACAGATCTCCACGTGTTTCTTTTTGGTTAATGATTTTGTCTTAGTTTACCATTGAAATAATCTACAGTTGGATAACGTGCAGAATTATGTTTTTTCTAGTTGTGAAAATTGAATCTGACGAGAGACAAGAGTTGTAAACTATGCATTTTAAATAAGTATTCTTCAAACAGGAAAAATACACATGCTGGGGTATGTGAAATTTGCATAAAACGTTTTTTAACAAAACAAAAAAATAATTACCAACAAAATATCATAAAGTAATTAATATACTGTGGATGAGCATTCAACAACACATACAACACACACGAAATAAGTTACGTTTTCATGTTTCCCTGTAATGAATTTTCCACAACACTCCAACAGTCATGTCACACTTTCATATCTCTACAAATCTAATGCTTGTGGGATATATTTGGGATTTTACTCCAAATAACACCTACAAGATGCCGAACATAGTTTGACAGCCACTGACAAATCATGGTACATTTAGGCGTTATGTCATAAGTAAATTTTATTTATGTGCTATCTTTTAATTTCATGATTATTATGTCAATGACTCAAGACCCAATGTGTTAATGTATTTGTTTGCATTTCATTACTTGCATAAAACATGATATTTCTGTGGTTGCAGTATCACGTCTAGTTCATAAAAAATTAGAATGTAGAAAAGTTAGAGAATAACCCCTGAGGTACGAGTGATTATACATGTTACCATCCACGTTATCGCTTCTTTCTTCAACGTTATCATTTCCTTCAAAGATTTGTGGGTTGGGGTTTTGGGGGGTTTTGTTTTGTTTTCATGAAAAATCTGCAAGGTGCGATTAAGGAAGGGGTGTCATTTGCGTGTAGTAACCAGTTCCACGTTTTATTTGCGCTGCATGCTATGCACACTTGAAGACAACTGTAGACAGGAGTCGAGTTTAAGAAATTTGTACCTCCAATGTTGAAGAGTTCGATCTTAGTTAAGATTGCGATCGTAAATTCATGCTGTCTTAAGATCGTGTTTGTGCAAGTGGATTATAGCAATTGTATGGTGATTGTAAAGTTGATTGTTGGGGCCTAAGATTGATTGTAACTAAGATTGCTCTGTGCAAGCGGGCCCTGGTAGACAAGGTCTTAAGCTCCGACAGGGTCTTAAGTTCCGACTGGTCCTTTTCTGAAATGGTAGGGCAACATGAAGATGCTTTTCATGTCCTAACCAGTCTCTTGGGGTGCCTGGGGCTGGATGGATCTCCCCTGAGCAGCTGCCACAACCTGTCATCTGCCCGCTGACTGTTCGCCATGAAGCGCCGAGAGTGAGGAAAGTGGTGACTGAAAAGAGAGAGAGAGAGTGAATGAAATATTTGGTCTAAAGAAGTCTGTACGGGCTCCAAGAGATCAGGGGAATGGTCTGCACCAGCAACAATCAACCATGAGGGGCCAGGTAGGGGCCAAGACTTCAACCGGGACTTAAGACCTTGTCGGAGCTTAAGACCTGGTAGACGAGGTCTGAAGCTCCGACAGGGTCTTAAGTTCCGACTGGTCCTTTTCTGAAATGGTAGGGCAACATGAAGATGCTTTTCATGTCCTACCAGTCTCTTGGGGTGCCTGGGGCTGGATGGATCTCCCCTGAGCAGCTGCCACAACCTGTCATCTGTCCGCTGACTGTTCGCCATGAAGCGCCGAGAGTGCGGAAAGTGGTGACTGAAAAGAGAGAGAGAGTGAATGAAATGTTTGGTCTAAAGAAGTCTGTACGGGCTCCAAGAGATCAGGGGAATGGTCTGCACCAGCAACAATCAACCATGAGGGGCCAGGTAGGGGGCAAGACTTCAACCGGGACTTAAGACCTTGTCGGAGCTTAAGACCTGGTAGACGAGGTCTTAAGCTCTGACAGGGTCTTAAGTTCCGACTGGTCCTTTTCTGAAATGGTAGGGCAACATGAAGATGCTTTTCATGTCCTACCAGTCTCTTGGGGTGCCTGGGTGAGTTACCTCCCTTATACCATTACTTAGATTTAAGTATCAGTGAATCAGTTGAGGTGTTAGGATAGCTGAAAGTAAGAAGAAAAATTATGAACCAGACTATATATAACACAAATCTTTCAAGGTTAACTGAATCTCGTCCATGTCTCAAAGTGAACTTAGCTTATGGTTTGGAATTAGGCTTTTAAAGAACAACGAAACTCAAGTTTTTTGTACTTTTTTCATCACTGCATATGAAAGACTTCTGGTTAGTCATAAACGGGACACCATCTTATTTTTAAAAAAAAAAAAAATTGTGTTTAATTAATACCAAGTGCACAAAAGTAGCTGAAAAGCCGTCTGCTTCTCTCTCACCCGTAAACCAAACCGCAGACAGGTTACGTAACTCTGTCGCCAGAGCCCTACAGTGACATCATAGAAGGAACGATTTTCAGGTAAATGTATGTGTAGGAAGCTTGTCATTTTGCGGATTTCTCGACATCACCAAAGACATGCCGAATTGTTGTGTTGCTGTCAATTGTTCCTTGGGGTCGGGTGAAGGTGTCACTATGCACAGATTTCCACCGGACCCCGTAGTTTGTGCTTAAATTAGTTATTAGTGTGAGCGAAGTGAGCGTTGTGGAAGCCTGTGGTATATACTAAATCAGATGGTTTGCTCCCTACTATGCTTCCAGGATAGTGTTATGATATGGATCTCGGGTCCAAGTGAGGGTACCAATGAAATCCCTTATCTAACTGGCGTGCTGGTTTGCTTGGTGGAATTAACTCAGCAAAGAGTCCGAAGTCACAAGAAGCTAATTACAATTTTATTTACAAGAGATGGAGTAACAAGGGTGGCCACAGAGAGTTGGTACAACCCTCTGGGCTAAGGGCTAGAGCTGACCTGTGTTGGGAGTCTAAACCCTACTGATGGACAAATGAAGTTGGAGACTATTTAACCTCAATTTAAACAATACAAAGATTCTGATTTGCTGACTGATACAAAAAATGGGTGTAACCTACAATAGCCAATGAAATACAGAATAAACAAAATGGGGTGTGTCTTACCATTACAACTTCAGTGACCAGACAGGGGGAGTACTTAATCTTTTAATCCTATTCTAAGTGGCATTAATCTTGTTGGCACATTTACTGGATGCTTGATTGCTTACTCTGGGCTGGATCTTTAACGACCCTTAACTGGTGTTTGCATAATGTTATTTTACTGTAGGTGATGGCATGTTTACCTCTTCAAAGCAGTTTATTAACCCGTCTAGACATAACCCTTGTTTTAGTGAATGGTTTGTCTTACAGTGTTCTGATTACCTCAGGCTAGGATTCTAACTGTGAAATTGTGTGGTCATTACTTATACCTTTTGCAATGGAATGTCTGTGAGATAAGCTTTACTACTTTTGAGAGGAGTCTTGTCTAAGCTTTTACTGATACATGATGAAACTAATATTCTATATTCATATTTTCCTCATATTTGAATGCTAATATATTGCTTGTACTGGTTACAATTAATAAAGAATTTTGGTATGAATTATCATTTCATGATAACTTCCCCTCTGTCTGAAAAAGTTTGGTCCCCAAACTTGTACAAAAGAAAATATGGACAGTGGTAAAAATTTAGTTGATGGACAGTTGCATCATAATGTTAGAATAGTAAATGACAGTTAAATATATTATTGTCTCTCTCTGATATAGGGGCACAGGTTCTTTTTGCTGTCGTCAGGGTGTCAGGATGTGGAATCTGGCTTGTCTTGGCTAGGTGTGCTGGTTCTTGATGTTTCCAGGAGGCCTTGTGATGGTTCCACATCCTAATTTTGGGAGTTGACTTGTCCATTATCCCATGCAGACAGATGATTTGTATGAAAAATACAAAACAAATGAGAGTTAGTTAGTGGCAATGATATACATGTAACGTATTTTGATTTGTGTAGAATATGTACATAAGGATATTTTGCCCTGAAAATAAATTGTCTATTGGTAAAATGTGACATATATATTAAAGTAAAAACCTGGAATATCAAACATGGGCAATGTAATTGAGTAAGTACCTTTCTCCTGTTAGGAGAGAAATGTTAGGTATAAGTAAACATATATACATGTGCTTGTGCATATAACAAGTGCATGTGTTCATTGAGCTCATACAAGTACATTTCATTTAGAACCCTTTGTTATGTACTAATTTGGACACCTTTAATTTGGTTAGACAAACAGTCTGTCTGTCTGTAATTTGTTTAGTGATTTTTATTTAGTTTTATTTTAATTCGTTTGATTTTGGCTTTTGTTTACTTTGATTAATTTTACTTTGCTCGATTTTTGGTATATTTAGCATCAGTGCAAGCTGTACATTTGGCTGATTTTCGGTTCAATTTAGTTCCGTTTGTTCAGTCTGTTTTTGTTTTTATTTTCGCGTTGTTTTAAGGCTTGTCCACTACAGTATGGCGTATTTCGCTCTCGTTCTGCGATAATTTTGTTTCATTTCAGTACAGTGTACTTCGTTTTCATTTTGCGATAGGTTTGTTTCGTTTCAGTACGGTGTACTTCGATTTCGTTTCGCGATAGGTTTGTTTCGTTTCAGTACAGTGTACTTCGTTTTCGTTTCGCGATATGTTTGTTTCATTTCAGTACGGTGTACTTCGATTTCGTTTCGCGATAGGTTTGTTTCGTTTCAGTACAGTGTACTTCGTTTTCGTTTCGCGATATGTTTGTTTCATTTCAGTACGGTGTACTTTGATTTCGTTTCACGATAGGTTTGTTTCGTTTCAGTACAGTGTACTTCGTTTTCTTTTCGCGATAGGTTTGTTTCATTTCAGTACAGTGTACTTTGTTTTCGTTTCGCGTAAGAACCTGGAAATATCAAGCATGGGCAATGAAATTGGGTTAGTAATTTTCTCCTGTTAGGAGAGAAATGTTAGGTATAAGTAAACATATATACATGTGCTTGTGCATATAACAAGTGCATGTGTTCATTGAGCTCATACAAGTACATTTCATTTAGAACCCTTTGTTATGTACTAATTTGGACACCTTTAATTTGGTTAGACAAACAGTCTGTCTGTCTGTAATTTGTTTAGTGATTTTTATTTAGTTTTATTTTAATTCGTTTGATTTTGGCTTTTGTTTACTTTGATTAATTTTACTTTGCTCGATTTTTGGTATATTTAGCATCAGTGCAAGCTGTACATTTGGCTGATTTTCGGTTCAATTTAGTTCCGTTTGTTCAGTCTGTTTTTGTTTTTATTTTCGCGTTGTTTTAAGGCTTGTCCACTACAGTATGGCGTATTTCGCTCTCGTTTTGCAATAATTTTGTTTCATTTCAGTACAGTGTACTTCGTTTTCATTTTGCGATAGGTTTGTTTCGTTTCAGTACGGTGTACTTCGATTTCGTTTCGCGATAGGTTTGTTTCGTTTCAGTACAGTGTACTTCGTTTTTGTTTCGCGATATGTTTGTTTCATTTCAGTACGGTGTACTTCGATTTCGTTTCGCGATAGGTTTGTTTCGTTTCAGTACAGTGTACTTCGTTTTCGTTTCGCGATATGTTTGTTTCATTTCAGTACGGTGTACTTCGATTTCGTTTCACGATAGGTTTGTTTCGTTTCAGTACAGTGTACTTCGTTTTCGTTTCGCGATAGGTTTGTTTCATTTCAGTACAGTGTACTTTGTTTTCGTTTGGCGTAAGAACCTGGAAATATCAAGCATGGGCAATGAAATTGGGTTAGTAATTTTCTCCTTTTAGGAGAGAAATGTTAGGTATAAGTAAACATATATACATGTGCTTGTGCATATAACAAGTGCATGTGCTCATTGAGCTCATACAAGTACATTTCATTTAGAACCCTTTGTTATGTACTAATTTGGACACCTTTAATTTGGTTAGACAAACAGTCTGTCTGTCTGTAATTTGTTTAGTGATTTTTATTTAGATTTATTTTAATTCGTTTGATTTTGGCTTTTGTTTACTTTGATTAATTTTACTTTGCTCGATTGTTGGTATATTTAGCATCAGTGCAAGCTGTACATTTGGCTGATTTTCGGTTCAATTTAGTTCCGTTTGTTCAGTCTGTTTTTGTTTTTATTTTCGCGTTGTTTTAAGGCTTGTCCACTACAGTATGGCGTATTTCGCTCTCGTTTTGCGATAATTTTGTTTCATTTCAGTACAGTGTACTTCGTTTTCGTTTCGCGATATGTTTGTTTCATTTCAGTACGGTGTACTTCGATTTCGTTTCACGATAGGTTTGTTTCGTTTCAGTACAGTGTACTTCGTTTTCGTTTCGCGATAGGTTTGTTTCATTTCAGTACAGTGTACTTTGTTTTCGTTTGGCGTAAGAACCTGGAAATATCAAGCATGGGCAATGAAATTGGTTTAGTAATTTTCTCCTTTTAGGAGAGAAATGTTAGGTATAAGTAAACATATATACATGTGCTTGTGCATATAACAAGTGCATGTGCTCATTGAGCTCATACAAGTACATTTCATTTAGAACCCTTTGTTATGTACTAATTTGGACACCTTTAATTTGGTTAGACAAACAGTCTGTCTGTCTGTAATTTGTTTAGTGATTTTTATTTAGATTTATTTTAATTCGTTTGATTTTGGCTTTTGTTTACTTTGATTAATTTTACTTTGCTCGATTGTTGGTATATTTAGCATCAGTGCAAGCTGTACATTTGGCTGATTTTCGGTTCAATTTAGTTCCGTTTGTTCAGTCTGTTTTTGTTTTTATTTTCGCGTTGTTTTAAGGCTTGTCCACTACAGTATGGCGTATTTCGCTCTCGTTTTGCGATAATTTTGTTTCATTTCAGTACAGTGTACTTCGTTTTCATTTTGCGATAGGTTTGTTTTGTTTCAGTACAGTGTACTTCGTTTTCGTTTCGCGATATGTTTGTTTCATTTCAGTACGGTGTACTTCGTTTTCGTTTCGTGATATGTTTGTTTCATTTCAGTACGGTGTACTTCGATTTCGTTTCACGATAGGTTTGTTTCGTTTCAGTACAGTGTACTTCGTTTTCGTTTCGCGATAGGTTTGTTTCATTTCAGTACAGTGTACTTTGTTTTCGTTTCGCGTAAGAACCTGGAAATATCAAGCATGGGCAATGAAATTGGGTTAGCAATTTTCTCCTGTTAGGAGAGAAATGTTAGGTATAAGTAAACATATATACATGTGCTTGTGCATATAACAAGTGCATGTGTTCATTGAGCTCATACAAGTACATTTCATTTAGAACCCTTTGTTATGTACTAATTTGGACACCTTTAATTTGGTTAGACAAACAGTCTGTCTGTCTGTAATTTGTTTAGTGATTTTTATTTAGTTTTATTTTAATTCGTTTGATTTTGGCTTTTGTTTACTTTGATTAATTTTACTTTGCTCGATTTTTGGTATATTTAGCATCAGTGCAAGCTGTACATTTGGCTGATTTTCGGTTCAATTTAGTTCCGTTTGTTCAGTCTGTTTTTGTTTTTATTTTCGCGTTGTTTTAAGGCTTGTCCACTACAGTATGGCGTATTTCGCTCTCGTTTTGCGATAATTTTGTTTCATTTCAGTACAGTGTACTTCGTTTTCGTTTCGCGATAGGTTTGTTTCATTTCAGTACGGTGTACTTCGATTTCGTTGCACGATAGGTTTGTTTCGTTTCAGTACAGTGTACTTCGTTTTCGTTTCGCGATAGGTTTGTTTCATTTCAGTACAGTGTACTTTGTTTTCGTTTCGCGTAAGAACCTGGAAATATCAAGCATGGGCAATGAAATTGGGTTAGTAATTTTCTCCTGTTAGGAGAGAAATGTTAGGTATAAGTAAACATATATACATGTGCTTGTGCATATAACAAGTGCATGTGTTCATTGAGCTCATACAAGTACATTTCATTTAGAACCCTTCGTTATGTACTAATTTGGACACCTTTAATTTGGTTAGACAAACAGTCTGTCTGTCTGTAATTTGTTTAGTGATTTTTATTTAGTTTTATTTTAATTCATTTGATTTTGGCTTTTGTTTACTTTGATTAATTTTACTTTGCTCGATTGTTGGTATATTTAGCATCAGTGCAAGCTGTACATTTGGCTGATTTTCGGTTCAATTTAGTTCCGTTTGTTCAGTCTGTTTTTGTTTTTATTTTCGCGTTGTTTTAAGGCTTGTCCACTACAGTATGGCGTATTTCGCTCTCGTTTTGGAATAACTTTGTTTCATTTCAGTACAGTGTACTTTGTTTTCATTTTGCAATAGGTTTGTTTCGTTTCAGTACGGTGTACTTCGATTTCGTTTCGCGATATGTTTGTTTCATTTCAGTACGGTGTACTTCGATTTCGTTTCGCGATAGGTTTGTTTCGTTTCAGTACAGTGTACTTCGTTTTCGTTTCGCGATATGTTTGTTTCATTTCAGTACGGTGTACTTCGATTTCGTTTCACGATAGGTTTGTTTCATTTCAGTACAGTGTACTTTGTTTTCGTTTCGCGTAAGAACCTGGAAATATCAAGCATGGGCAATGAAATTGGGTTAGTAATTTTCTCCTGTTAGGAGAGAAATGTTAGGTATAAGTAAACATATATACATGTGCTTGTGCATATAACAAGTGCATGTGTTCATTGAGCTCATACAAGTACATTTCATTTAGAACCCTTTGTTATGTACTAATTTGGACACCTTTAATTTGGTTAGACAAACAGTCTGTCTGTCTGTAATTTGTTTAGTGATTTTTATTTAGTTTTATTTTAATTCGTTTGATTTTGGCTTTTGTTTACTTTGATTAATTTTACTTTGCTCGATTTTTGGTATATTTAGCATCAGTGCAAGCTGTACATTTGGCTGATTTTCGGTTCAATTTAGTTCCGTTTGTTCAGTCTGTTTTTGTTTTTATTTTCGCGTTGTTTTAAGGCTTGTCCACTACAGTATGGCGTATTTCGCTCTCGTTTTGCGATAATTTTGTTTCATTTCAGTACAGTGTACTTCGTTTTCGTTTCGCGATAGGTTTGTTTCATTTCAGTACGGTGTACTTCGATTTCGTTGCACGATAGGTTTGTTTCGTTTCAGTACAGTGTACTTCGTTTTCGTTTCGCGATAGGTTTGTTTCATTTCAGTACAGTGTACTTTGTTTTCGTTTCGCGTAAGAACCTGGAAATATCAAGCATGGGCAATGAAATTGGGTTAGTAATTTTCTCCTGTTAGGAGAGAAATGTTAGGTATAAGTAAACATATATACATGTGCTTGTGCATATAACAAGTGCATGTGTTCATTGAGCTCATACAAGTACATTTCATTTAGAACCCTTCGTTATGTACTAATTTGGACACCTTTAATTTGGTTAGACAAACAGTCTGTCTGTCTGTAATTTGTTTAGTGATTTTTATTTAGTTTTATTTTAATTCATTTGATTTTGGCTTTTGTTTACTTTGATTAATTTTACTTTGCTCGATTGTTGGTATATTTAGCATCAGTGCAAGCTGTACATTTGGCTGATTTTCGGTTCAATTTAGTTCCGTTTGTTCAGTCTGTTTTTGTTTTTATTTTCGCGTTGTTTTAAGGCTTGTCCACTACAGTATGGCGTATTTCGCTCTCGTTTTGCGATAATTTTGTTTCATTTCAGTACAGTGTACTTCGTTTTCGTTTCGCGATAGGTTTGTTTCATTTCAGTACGGTGTACTTCGATTTCGTTGCACGATAGGTTTGTTTCGTTTCAGTACAGTGTACTTCGTTTTCGTTTCGCGATAGGTTTGTTTCATTTCAGTACAGTGTACTTTGTTTTCGTTTCGCGTAAGAACCTGGAAATATCAAGCATGGGCAATGAAATTGGGTTAGCAATTTTCTCCTGTTAGGAGAGAAATGTTAGGTATAAGTAAACATATATACATGTGCTTGTGCATATAACAAGTGCATGTGTTCATTGAGCTCATACAAGTACATTTCATTTAGAACCCTTTGTTATGTACTAATTTGGACACCTTTAATTTGGTTAGACAAACAGTCTGTCTGTCTGTAATTTGTTTAGTGATTTTTATTTAGTTTTATTTTAATTCGTTTGATTTTGGCTTTTGTTTACTTTGATTAATTTTACTTTGCTCGATTTTTGGTATATTTAGCATCAGTGCAAGCTGTACATTTGGCTGATTTTCGGTTCAATTTAGTTCCGTTTGTTCAGTCTGTTTTTGTTTTTATTTTCGCGTTGTTTTAAGGCTTGTCCACTACAGTATGGCGTATTTCGCTCTCGTTTTGGAATAATTTTGTTTCATTTCAGTACAGTGTACTTTGTTTTCATTTTGCGATAGGTTTGTTTCGTTTCAGTACGGTGTACTTCGATTTCGTTTCGCGATAGGTTTGTTTCGTTTCAGTACAGTGTACTTCGTTTTCGTTTCGCGATATGTTTGTTTCATTTCAGTACGGTGTACTTCGTTTTCGTTTCGCGATATGTTTGTTTCATTTCAGTACGGTGTACTTCGATTTCGTTTCACGATAGGTTTGTTTCGTTTCAGTACAGTGTACTTCGTTTTCGTTTCGCGATAGGTTTGTTTCATTTCAGTACAGTGTACTTTGTTTTCGTTTCGCGTAAGAACCTGGAAATATCAAGCATGGGCAATGAAATTGGGTTAGCAATTTTCTCCTGTTAGGAGAGAAATGTTAGGTATAAGTAAACATATATACATGTGCTTGTGCATATAACAAGTGCATGTGTTCATTGAGCTCATACAAGTACATTTCATTTAGAACCCTTTGTTATGTACTAATTTGGACACCTTTAATTTGGTTAGACAAACAGTCTGTCTGTCTGTAATTTGTTTAGTGATTTTTATTTAGTTTTATTTTAATTCGTTTGATTTTGGCTTTTGTTTACTTTGATTAATTTTACTTTGCTCGATTTTTGGTATATTTAGCATCAGTGCAAGCTGTACATTTGGCTGATTTTCGGTTCAATTTAGTTCCGTTTGTTCAGTCTGTTTTTGTTTTTATTTTCGCGTTGTTTTAAGGCTTGTCCACTACAGTATGGCGTATTTCGCTCTCTTTTTGCGATAATTTTGTTTCATTTCAGTACAGTGTACTTCGTTTTCGTTTCGCGATAGGTTTGTTTCATTTCAGTACGGTGTACTTCGATTTCGTTGCACGATAGGTTTGTTTCGTTTCAGTACAGTGTACTTCGTTTTCGTTTCGCGATAGGTTTGTTTCATTTCAGTACAGTGTACTTTGTTTTCGTTTCGCGTAAGAACCTGGAAATATCAAGCATGGGCAATGAAATTGGGTTAGTAATTTTCTCCTGTTAGGAGAGAAATGTTAGGTATAAGTAAACATATATACATGTGCTTGTGCATATAACAAGTGCATGTGTTCATTGAGCTCATACAAGTACATTTCATTTAGAACCCTTCGTTATGTACTAATTTGGACACCTTTAATTTGGTTAGACAAACAGTCTGTCTGTCTGTAATTTGTTTAGTGATTTTTATTTAGTTTTATTTTAATTCATTTGATTTTGGCTTTTGTTTACTTTGATTAATTTTACTTTGCTCGATTGTTGGTATATTTAGCATCAGTGCAAGCTGTACATTTGGCTGATTTTCGGTTCAATTTAGTTCCGTTTGTTCAGTCTGTTTTTGTTTTTATTTTCGCGTTGTTTTAAGGCTTGTCCACTACAGTATGGCGTATTTCGCTCTCGTTTTGGAATAACTTTGTTTCATTTCAGTACAGTGTACTTTGTTTTCATTTTGCGATAGGTTTGTTTCGTTTCAGTACGGTGTACTTCGATTTCGTTTCGCGATATGTTTGTTTCATTTCAGTACGGTGTACTTCGATTTCGTTTCACGATAGGTTTGTTTCATTTCAGTACAGTGTACTTTGTTTTCGTTTCGCGTAAGAACCTGGAAATATCAAGCATGGGCAATGAAATTGGGTTAGTAATTTTCTCCTGTTAGGAGAGAAATGTTAGGTATAAGTAAACATATATACATGTGCTTGTGCATATAACAAGTGCATGTGTTCATTGAGCTCATACAAGTACATTTCATTTAGAACCCTTTGTTATGTACTAATTTGGACACCTTTAATTTGGTTAGACAAACAGTCTGTCTGTCTGTAATTTGTTTAGTGATTTTTATTTAGTTTTATTTTAATTCGTTTGATTTTGGCTTTTGTTTACTTTGATTAATTTTACTTTGCTCGATTTTTGGTATATTTAGCATCAGTGCAAGCTGTACATTTGGCTGATTTTCGGTTCAATTTAGTTCCGTTTGTTCAGTCTGTTTTTGTTTTTATTTTCGCGTTGTTTTAAGGCTTGTCCACTACAGTATGGCGTATTTCGCTCTCGTTTTGCGATAATTTTGTTTCATTTCAGTACAGTGTACTTCGTTTTCGTTTCGCGATAGGTTTGTTTCATTTCAGTACGGTGTACTTCGATTTCGTTGCACGATAGGTTTGTTTCATTTCAGTACAGTGTACTTTGTTTTCGTTTCGCGTAAGAACCTGGAAATATCAAGCATGGGCAATGAAATTGGGTTAGCAATTTTCTCCTGTTAGGAGAGAAATGTTAGGTATAAGTAAACATATATACATGTGCTTGTGCATATAACAAGTGCATGTGTTCATTGAGCTCATACAAGTACATTTCATTTAGAACCCTTTGTTATGTACTAATTTGGACACCTTTAATTTGGTTAGACAAACAGTCTGTCTGTCTGTAATTTGTTTAGTGATTTTTATTTAGTTTTATTTTAATTCGTTTGATTTTGGCTTTTGTTTACTTTGATTAATTTTACTTTGCTCGATTTTTGGTATATTTAGCATCAGTGCAAGCTGTACATTTGGCTGATTTTCGGTTCAATTTAGTTCCGTTTGTTCAGTCTGTTTTTGTTTTTATTTTCGCGTTGTTTTAAGGCTTGTCCACTACAGTATGGCGTATTTCGCTCTCGTTTTGGAATAATTTTGTTTCATTTCAGTACAGTGTACTTTGTTTTCATTTTGCGATAGGTTTGTTTCGTTTCAGTACGGTGTACTTCGATTTCGTTTCGCGATAGGTTTGTTTCGTTTCAGTACAGTGTACTTCGTTTTCGTTTCGCGATATGTTTGTTTCATTTCAGTACGGTGTACTTCGTTTTCGTTTCGTGATATGTTTGTTTCATTTCAGTACGGTGTACTTCGATTTCGTTTCACGATAGGTTTGTTTCGTTTCAGTACAGTGTACTTCGTTTTCGTTTCGCGATAGGTTTGTTTCATTTCAGTACAGTGTACTTTGTTTTCGTTTCGCGTAAGAACCTGGAAATATCAAGCATGGGCAATGAAATTGGGTTAGCAATTTTCTCCTGTTAGGAGAGAAATGTTAGGTATAAGTAAACATATATACATGTGCTTGTGCATATAACAAGTGCATGTGTTCATTGAGCTCATACAAGTACATTTCATTTAGAACCCTTTGTTATGTACTAATTTGGACACCTTTAATTTGGTTAGACAAACAGTCTGTCTGTCTGTAATTTGTTTAGTGATTTTTATTTAGTTTTATTTTAATTCGTTTGATTTTGGCTTTTGTTTACTTTGATTAATTTTACTTTGCTCGATTTTTGGTATATTTAGCATCAGTGCAAGCTGTACATTTGGCTGATTTTCGGTTCAATTTAGTTCCGTTTGTTCAGTCTGTTTTTGTTTTTATTTTCGCGTTGTTTTAAGGCTTGTCCACTACAGTATGGCGTATTTCGCTCTCGTTTTGCGATAATTTTGTTTCATTTCAGTACAGTGTACTTCGTTTTCGTTTCGCGATAGGTTTGTTTCATTTCAGTACGGTGTACTTCGATTTCGTTGCACGATAGGTTTGTTTCGTTTCAGTACAGTGTACTTCGTTTTCGTTTCGCGATAGGTTTGTTTCATTTCAGTACAGTGTACTTTGTTTTCGTTTCGCGTAAGAACCTGGAAATATCAAGCATGGGCAATGAAATTGGGTTAGTAATTTTCTCCTGTTAGGAGAGAAATGTTAGGTATAAGTAAACATATATACATGTGCTTGTGCATATAACAAGTGCATGTGTTCATTGAGCTCATACAAGTACATTTCATTTAGAACCCTTCGTTATGTACTAATTTGGACACCTTTAATTTGGTTAGACAAACAGTCTGTCTGTCTGTAATTTGTTTAGTGATTTTTATTTAGTTTTATTTTAATTCATTTGATTTTGGCTTTTGTTTACTTTGATTAATTTTACTTTGCTCGATTGTTGGTATATTTAGCATCAGTGCAAGCTGTACATTTGGCTGATTTTCGGTTCAATTTAGTTCCGTTTGTTCAGTCTGTTTTTGTTTTTATTTTCGCGTTGTTTTAAGGCTTGTCCACTACAGTATGGCGTATTTCGCTCTCGTTTTGGAATAACTTTGTTTCATTTCAGTACAGTGTACTTTGTTTTCATTTTGCGATAGGTTTGTTTCGTTTCAGTACGGTGTACTTCGATTTCGTTTCGCGATATGTTTGTTTCATTTCAGTACGGTGTACTTCGATTTCGTTTCGCGATAGGTTTGTTTCGTTTCAGTACAGTGTACTTCGTTTTCGTTTCGCGATATGTTTGTTTCATTTCAGTACGGTGTACTTCGATTTCGTTTCACGATAGGTTTGTTTCATTTCAGTACAGTGTACTTTGTTTTCGTTTCGCGTAAGAACCTGGAAATATCAAGCATGGGCAATGAAATTGGGTTAGTAATTTTCTCCTGTTAGGAGAGAAATGTTAGGTATAAGTAAACATATATACATGTGCTTGTGCATATAACAAGTGCATGTGTTCATTGAGCTCATACAAGTACATTTCATTTAGAACCCTTTGTTATGTACTAATTTGGACACCTTTAATTTGGTTAGACAAACAGTCTGTCTGTCTGTAATTTGTTTAGTGATTTTTATTTAGTTTTATTTTAATTCGTTTGATTTTGGCTTTTGTTTACTTTGATTAATTTTACTTTGCTCGATTTTTGGTATATTTAGCATCAGTGCAAGCTGTACATTTGGCTGATTTTCGGTTCAATTTAGTTCCGTTTGTTCAGTCTGTTTTTGTTTTTATTTTCGCGTTGTTTTAAGGCTTGTCCACTACAGTATGGCGTATTTCGCTCTCGTTTTGCGATAATTTTGTTTCATTTCAGTACAGTGTACTTCGTTTTCGTTTCGCGATAGGTTTGTTTCATTTCAGTACGGTGTACTTCGATTTCGTTGCACGATAGGTTTGTTTCGTTTCAGTACAGTGTACTTCGTTTTCGTTTCGCGATAGGTTTGTTTCATTTCAGTACAGTGTACTTTGTTTTCGTTTCGCGTAAGAACCTGGAAATATCAAGCATGGGCAATGAAATTGGGTTAGTAATTTTCTCCTGTTAGGAGAGAAATGTTAGGTATAAGTAAACATATATACATGTGCTTGTGCATATAACAAGTGCATGTGTTCATTGAGCTCATACAAGTACATTTCATTTAGAACCCTTCGTTATGTACTAATTTGGACACCTTTAATTTGGTTAGACAAACAGTCTGTCTGTCTGTAATTTGTTTAGTGATTTTTATTTAGTTTTATTTTAATTCATTTGATTTTGGCTTTTGTTTACTTTGATTAATTTTACTTTGCTCGATTGTTGGTATATTTAGCATCAGTGCAAGCTGTACATTTGGCTGATTTTCGGTTCAATTTAGTTCCGTTTGTTCAGTCTGTTTTTGTTTTTATTTTCGCGTTGTTTTAAGGCTTGTCCACTACAGTATGGCGTATTTCGCTCTCGTTTTGCGATAATTTTGTTTCATTTCAGTACAGTGTACTTCGTTTTCGTTTCGCGATAGGTTTGTTTCATTTCAGTACGGTGTACTTCGATTTCGTTGCACGATAGGTTTGTTTCGTTTCAGTACAGTGTACTTCGTTTTCGTTTCACGATATGTTTGTTTCATTTCAGTACGGTGTACTTCGTTTTCGTTTCGCGATATGTTTGTTTCATTTCAGTATGGTGTACTTCGATTTCGTTTCACGATAGGTTTGTTTCGTTTCAGTACAGTGTACTTCGTTTTCGTTTCGCGATAGGTTTGTTTCATTTCAGTACAGTGTACTTTGTTTTCGTTTCGCGTAAGAACCTGGAAATATCAAGCATGGGCAATGAAATTGGGTTAGCAATTTTCTCCTGTTAGGAGAGAAATGTTAGGTATAAGTAAACATATATACATGTGCTTGTGCATATAACAAGTGCATGTGTTCATTGAGCTCATACAAGTACATTTCATTTAGAACCCTTTGTTATGTACTAATTTGGACACCTTTAATTTGGTTAGACAAACAGTCTGTCTGTCTGTAATTTGTTTAGTGATTTTTATTTAGTTTTATTTTAATTCGTTTGATTTTGGCTTTTGTTTACTTTGATTAATTTTACTTTGCTCGATTTTTGGTATATTTAGCATCAGTGCAAGCTGTACATTTGGCTGATTTTCGGTTCAATTTAGTTCCGTTTGTTCAGTCTGTTTTTGTTTTTATTTTCGCGTTGTTTTAAGGCTTGTCCACTACAGTATGGCGTATTTCGCTCTCGTTTTGCGATAATTTTGTTTCATTTCAGTACAGTGTACTTCGTTTTCGTTTCGCGATAGGTTTGTTTCATTTCAGTACGGTGTACTTCGATTTCGTTGCACGATAGGTTTGTTTCGTTTCAGTACAGTGTACTTCGTTTTCGTTTCGCGATAGGTTTGTTTCATTTCAGTACAGTGTACTTTGTTTTCGTTTCGCGTAAGAACCTGGAAATATCAAGCATGGGCAATGAAATTGGGTTAGTAATTTTCTCCTGTTAGGAGAGAAATGTTAGGTATAAGTAAACATATATACATGTGCTTGTGCATATAACAAGTGCATGTGTTCATTGAGCTCATACAAGTACATTTCATTTAGAACCCTTCGTTATGTACTAATTTGGACACCTTTAATTTGGTTAGACAAACAGTCTGTCTGTCTGTAATTTGTTTAGTGATTTTTATTTAGTTTTATTTTAATTCATTTGATTTTGGCTTTTGTTTACTTTGATTAATTTTACTTTGCTCGATTGTTGGTATATTTAGCATCAGTGCAAGCTGTACATTTGGCTGATTTTCGGTTCAATTTAGTTCCGTTTGTTCAGTCTGTTTTTGTTTTTATTTTCGCGTTGTTTTAAGGCTTGTCCACTACAGTATGGCGTATTTCGCTCTCGTTTTGGAATAACTTTGTTTCATTTCAGTACAGTGTACTTTGTTTTCATTTTGCGATAGGTTTGTTTCGTTTCAGTACGGTGTACTTCGATTTCGTTTCGCGATATGTTTGTTTCATTTCAGTACGGTGTACTTCGATTTCGTTTCGCGATAGGTTTGTTTCGTTTCAGTACAGTGTACTTCGTTTTCGTTTCGCGATATGTTTGTTTCATTTCAGTACGGTGTACTTCGATTTCGTTTCACGATAGGTTTGTTTCATTTCAGTACAGTGTACTTTGTTTTCGTTTCGCGTAAGAACCTGGAAATATCAAGCATGGGCAATGAAATTGGGTTAGTAATTTTCTCCTGTTAGGAGAGAAATGTTAGGTATAAGTAAACATATATACATGTGCTTGTGCATATAACAAGTGCATGTGTTCATTGAGCTCATACAAGTACATTTCATTTAGAACCCTTTGTTATGTACTAATTTGGACACCTTTAATTTGGTTAGACAAATAGTCTGTCTGTCTGTAATTTGTTTAGTGATTTTTATTTAGTTTTATTTTAATTCGTTTGATTTTGGCTTTTGTTTACTTTGATTAATTTTACTTTGCTCGATTTTTGGTATATTTAGCATCAGTGCAAGCTGTACATTTGGCTGATTTTCGGTTCAATTTAGTTCCGTTTGTTCAGTCTGTTTTTGTTTTTATTTTCGCGTTGTTTTAAGGCTTGTCCACTACAGTATGGCGTATTTCGCTCTCGTTTTGCGATAATTTTGTTTCATTTCAGTACAGTGTACTTCGTTTTCGTTTCGCGATAGGTTTGTTTCATTTCAGTACGGTGTACTTCGATTTCGTTGCACGATAGGTTTGTTTCGTTTCAGTACAGTGTACTTCGTTTTCGTTTCGCGATAGGTTTGTTTCATTTCAGTACAGTGTACTTTGTTTTCGTTTCGCGTAAGAACCTGGAAATATCAAGCATGGGCAATGAAATTGGGTTAGCAATTTTCTCCTGTTAGGAGAGAAATGTTAGGTATAAGTAAACATATATACATGTGCTTGTGCATATAACAAGTGCATGTGTTCATTGAGCTCATACAAGTACATTTCATTTAGAACCCTTTGTTATGTACTAATTTGGACACCTTTAATTTGGTTAGACAAACAGTCTGTCTGTCTGTAATTTGTTTAGTGATTTTTATTTAGTTTTATTTTAATTCGTTTGATTTTGGCTTTTGTTTACTTTGATTAATTTTACTTTGCTCGATTTTTGGTATATTTAGCATCAGTGCAAGCTGTACATTTGGCTGATTTTCGGTTCAATTTAGTTCCGTTTGTTCAGTCTGTTTTTGTTTTTATTTTCGCGTTGTTTTAAGGCTTGTCCACTACAGTATGGCGTATTTCGCTCTCGTTTTGCGATAATTTTGTTTCATTTCAGTACAGTGTACTTCGTTTTCGTTTCGCGATAGGTTTGTTTCATTTCAGTACGGTGTACTTCGATTTCGTTGCACGATAGGTTTGTTTCGTTTCAGTACAGTGTACTTCGTTTTCGTTTCGCGATAGGTTTGTTTCATTTCAGTACAGTGTACTTTGTTTTCGTTTCGCGTAAGAACCTGGAAATATCAAGCATGGGCAATGAAATTGGGTTAGCAATTTTCTCCTGTTAGGAGAGAAATGTTAGGTATAAGTAAACATATATACATGTGCTTGTGCATATAACAAGTGCATGTGTTCATTGAGCTCATACAAGTACATTTCATTTAGAACCCTTTGTTATGTACTAATTTGGACACCTTTAATTTGGTTAGACAAACAGTCTGTCTGTCTGTAATTTGTTTAGTGATTTTTATTTAGTTTTATTTTAATTCGTTTGATTTTGGCTTTTGTTTACTTTGATTAATTTTACTTTGCTCGATTTTTGGTATATTTAGCATCAGTGCAAGCTGTACATTTGGCTGATTTTCGGTTCAATTTAGTTCCGTTTGTTCAGTCTGTTTTTGTTTTTATTTTCGCGTTGTTTTAAGGCTTGTCCACTACAGTATGGCGTATTTCGCTCTCGTTTTGGAATAATTTTGTTTCATTTCAGTACAGTGTACTTTGTTTTCATTTTGCGATAGGTTTGTTTCGTTTCAGTACGGTGTACTTCGATTTCGTTTCGCGATAGGTTTGTTTCGTTTCAGTACAGTGTACTTCGTTTTCGTTTCGCGATATGTTTGTTTCATTTCAGTACGGTGTACTTCGTTTTCGTTTCGCGATATGTTTGTTTCATTTCAGTACGGTGTACTTCGATTTCGTTTCACGATAGGTTTGTTTCGTTTCAGTACAGTGTACTTCGTTTTCGTTTCGCGATAGGTTTGTTTCATTTCAGTACAGTGTACTTTGTTTTCGTTTCGCGTAAGAACCTGGAAATATCAAGCATGGGCAATGAAATTGGGTTAGCAATTTTCTCCTGTTAGGAGAGAAATGTTAGGTATAAGTAAACATATATACATGTGCTTGTGCATATAACAAGTGCATGTGTTCATTGAGCTCATACAAGTACATTTCATTTAGAACCCTTTGTTATGTACTAATTTGGACACCTTTAATTTGGTTAGACAAACAGTCTGTCTGTCTGTAATTTGTTTAGTGATTTTTATTTAGTTTTATTTTAATTCGTTTGATTTTGGCTTTTGTTTACTTTGATTAATTTTACTTTGCTCGATTTTTGGTATATTTAGCATCAGTGCAAGCTGTACATTTGGCTGATTTTCGGTTCAATTTAGTTCCGTTTGTTCAGTCTGTTTTTGTTTTTATTTTCGCGTTGTTTTAAGGCTTGTCCACTACAGTATGGCGTATTTCGCTCTCTTTTTGCGATAATTTTGTTTCATTTCAGTACAGTGTACTTCGTTTTCGTTTCGCGATAGGTTTGTTTCATTTCAGTACGGTGTACTTCGATTTCGTTGCACGATAGGTTTGTTTCGTTTCAGTACAGTGTACTTCGTTTTCGTTTCGCGATAGGTTTGTTTCATTTCAGTACAGTGTACTTTGTTTTCGTTTCGCGTAAGAACCTGGAAATATCAAGCATGGGCAATGAAATTGGGTTAGTAATTTTCTCCTGTTAGGAGAGAAATGTTAGGTATAAGTAAACATATATACATGTGCTTGTGCATATAACAAGTGCATGTGTTCATTGAGCTCATACAAGTACATTTCATTTAGAACCCTTCGTTATGTACTAATTTGGACACCTTTAATTTGGTTAGACAAACAGTCTGTCTGTCTGTAATTTGTTTAGTGATTTTTATTTAGTTTTATTTTAATTCATTTGATTTTGGCTTTTGTTTACTTTGATTAATTTTACTTTGCTCGATTGTTGGTATATTTAGCATCAGTGCAAGCTGTACATTTGGCTGATTTTCGGTTCAATTTAGTTCCGTTTGTTCAGTCTGTTTTTGTTTTTATTTTCGCGTTGTTTTAAGGCTTGTCCACTACAGTATGGCGTATTTCGCTCTCGTTTTGGAATAACTTTGTTTCATTTCAGTACAGTGTACTTTGTTTTCATTTTGCGATAGGTTTGTTTCGTTTCAGTACGGTGTACTTCGATTTCGTTTCGCGATATGTTTGTTTCATTTCAGTACGGTGTACTTCGATTTCGTTTCACGATAGGTTTGTTTCATTTCAGTACAGTGTACTTTGTTTTCGTTTCGCGTAAGAACCTGGAAATATCAAGCATGGGCAATGAAATTGGGTTAGTAATTTTCTCCTGTTAGGAGAGAAATGTTAGGTATAAGTAAACATATATACATGTGCTTGTGCATATAACAAGTGCATGTGTTCATTGAGCTCATACAAGTACATTTCATTTAGAACCCTTTGTTATGTACTAATTTGGACACCTTTAATTTGGTTAGACAAACAGTCTGTCTGTCTGTAATTTGTTTAGTGATTTTTATTTAGTTTTATTTTAATTCGTTTGATTTTGGCTTTTGTTTACTTTGATTAATTTTACTTTGCTCGATTTTTGGTATATTTAGCATCAGTGCAAGCTGTACATTTGGCTGATTTTCGGTTCAATTTAGTTCCGTTTGTTCAGTCTGTTTTTGTTTTTATTTTCGCGTTGTTTTAAGGCTTGTCCACTACAGTATGGCGTATTTCGCTCTCGTTTTGCGATAATTTTGTTTCATTTCAGTACAGTGTACTTCGTTTTCGTTTCGCGATAGGTTTGTTTCATTTCAGTACGGTGTACTTCGATTTCGTTGCACGATAGGTTTGTTTCATTTCAGTACAGTGTACTTTGTTTTCGTTTCGCGTAAGAACCTGGAAATATCAAGCATGGGCAATGAAATTGGGTTAGCAATTTTCTCCTGTTAGGAGAGAAATGTTAGGTATAAGTAAACATATATACATGTGCTTGTGCATATAACAAGTGCATGTGTTCATTGAGCTCATACAAGTACATTTCATTTAGAACCCTTTGTTATGTACTAATTTGGACACCTTTAATTTGGTTAGACAAACAGTCTGTCTGTCTGTAATTTGTTTAGTGATTTTTATTTAGTTTTATTTTAATTCGTTTGATTTTGGCTTTTGTTTACTTTGATTAATTTTACTTTGCTCGATTTTTGGTATATTTAGCATCAGTGCAAGCTGTACATTTGGCTGATTTTCGGTTCAATTTAGTTCCGTTTGTTCAGTCTGTTTTTGTTTTTATTTTCGCGTTGTTTTAAGGCTTGTCCACTACAGTATGGCGTATTTCGCTCTCGTTTTGGAATAATTTTGTTTCATTTCAGTACAGTGTACTTTGTTTTCATTTTGCGATAGGTTTGTTTCGTTTCAGTACGGTGTACTTCGATTTCGTTTCGCGATAGGTTTGTTTCGTTTCAGTACAGTGTACTTCGTTTTCGTTTCGCGATATGTTTGTTTCATTTCAGTACGGTGTACTTCGTTTTCGTTTCGCGATATGTTTGTTTCATTTCAGTACGGTGTACTTCGATTTCGTTTCACGATAGGTTTGTTTCGTTTCAGTACAGTGTACTTCGTTTTCGTTTCGCGATAGGTTTGTTTCATTTCAGTACAGTGTACTTTGTTTTCGTTTCGCGTAAGAACCTGGAAATATCAAGCATGGGCAATGAAATTGGGTTAGCAATTTTCTCCTGTTAGGAGAGAAATGTTAGGTATAAGTAAACATATATACATGTGCTTGTGCATATAACAAGTGCATGTGTTCATTGAGCTCATACAAGTACATTTCATTTAGAACCCTTTGTTATGTACTAATTTGGACACCTTTAATTTGGTTAGACAAACAGTCTGTCTGTCTGTAATTTGTTTAGTGATTTTTATTTAGTTTTATTTTAATTCGTTTGATTTTGGCTTTTGTTTACTTTGATTAATTTTACTTTGCTCGATTTTTGGTATATTTAGCATCAGTGCAAGCTGTACATTTGGCTGATTTTCGGTTCAATTTAGTTCCGTTTGTTCAGTCTGTTTTTGTTTTTATTTTCGCGTTGTTTTAAGGCTTGT
Source organism: Haliotis asinina (assembly GCF_037392515.1). Taxonomy (NCBI): domain Eukaryota; kingdom Metazoa; phylum Mollusca; class Gastropoda; order Lepetellida; family Haliotidae; genus Haliotis; species Haliotis asinina. The sequence continues at coordinate 27,309,143 of NC_090288.1, read as the reverse complement.
CCACTACAGTATGGCGTATTTCGCTCTCGTTTTGCGATAATTTTGTTTCATTTCAGTACAGTGTACTTCGTTTTCGTTTCGCGATAGGTTTGTTTCATTTCAGTACGGTGTACTTCGATTTCGTTGCACGATAGGTTTGTTTCGTTTCAGTACAGTGTACTTCGTTTTCGTTTCGCGATAGGTTTGTTTCATTTCAGTACAGTGTACTTTGTTTTCGTTTCGCGTAAGAACCTGGAAATATCAAGCATGGGCAATGAAATTGGGTTAGTAATTTTCTCCTGTTAGGAGAGAAATGTTAGGTATAAGTAAACATATATACATGTGCTTGTGCATATAACAAGTGCATGTGTTCATTGAGCTCATACAAGTACATTTCATTTAGAACCCTTCGTTATGTACTAATTTGGACACCTTTAATTTGGTTAGACAAACAGTCTGTCTGTCTGTAATTTGTTTAGTGATTTTTATTTAGTTTTATTTTAATTCATTTGATTTTGGCTTTTGTTTACTTTGATTAATTTTACTTTGCTCGATTGTTGGTATATTTAGCATCAGTGCAAGCTGTACATTTGGCTGATTTTCGGTTCAATTTAGTTCCGTTTGTTCAGTCTGTTTTTGTTTTTATTTTCGCGTTGTTTTAAGGCTTGTCCACTACAGTATGGCGTATTTCGCTCTCGTTTTGGAATAACTTTGTTTCATTTCAGTACAGTGTACTTTGTTTTCATTTTGCGATAGGTTTGTTTCGTTTCAGTACGGTGTACTTCGATTTCGTTTCGCGATATGTTTGTTTCATTTCAGTACGGTGTACTTCGATTTCGTTTCACGATAGGTTTGTTTCATTTCAGTACAGTGTACTTTGTTTTCGTTTCGCGTAAGAACCTGGAAATATCAAGCATGGGCAATGAAATTGGGTTAGTAATTTTCTCCTGTTAGGAGAGAAATGTTAGGTATAAGTAAACATATATACATGTGCTTGTGCATATAACAAGTGCATGTGTTCATTGAGCTCATACAAGTACATTTCATTTAGAACCCTTTGTTATGTACTAATTTGGACACCTTTAATTTGGTTAGACAAACAGTCTGTCTGTCTGTAATTTGTTTAGTGATTTTTATTTAGTTTTATTTTAATTCGTTTGATTTTGGCTTTTGTTTACTTTGATTAATTTTACTTTGCTCGATTTTTGGTATATTTAGCATCAGTGCAAGCTGTACATTTGGCTGATTTTCGGTTCAATTTAGTTCCGTTTGTTCAGTCTGTTTTTGTTTTTATTTTCGCGTTGTTTTAAGGCTTGTCCACTACAGTATGGCGTATTTCGCTCTCGTTTTGCGATAATTTTGTTTCATTTCAGTACAGTGTACTTCGTTTTCGTTTCGCGATAGGTTTGTTTCATTTCAGTACGGTGTACTTCGATTTCGTTGCACGATAGGTTTGTTTCATTTCAGTACAGTGTACTTTGTTTTCGTTTCGCGTAAGAACCTGGAAATATCAAGCATGGGCAATGAAATTGGGTTAGCAATTTTCTCCTGTTAGGAGAGAAATGTTAGGTATAAGTAAACATATATACATGTGCTTGTGCATATAACAAGTGCATGTGTTCATTGAGCTCATACAAGTACATTTCATTTAGAACCCTTTGTTATGTACTAATTTGGACACCTTTAATTTGGTTAGACAAACAGTCTGTCTGTCTGTAATTTGTTTAGTGATTTTTATTTAGTTTTATTTTAATTCGTTTGATTTTGGCTTTTGTTTACTTTGATTAATTTTACTTTGCTCGATTTTTGGTATATTTAGCATCAGTGCAAGCTGTACATTTGGCTGATTTTCGGTTCAATTTAGTTCCGTTTGTTCAGTCTGTTTTTGTTTTTATTTTCGCGTTGTTTTAAGGCTTGTCCACTACAGTATGGCGTATTTCGCTCTCGTTTTGGAATAATTTTGTTTCATTTCAGTACAGTGTACTTTGTTTTCATTTTGCGATAGGTTTGTTTCGTTTCAGTACGGTGTACTTCGATTTCGTTTCGCGATAGGTTTGTTTCGTTTCAGTACAGTGTACTTCGTTTTCGTTTCGCGATATGTTTGTTTCATTTCAGTACGGTGTACTTCGTTTTCGTTTCGTGATATGTTTGTTTCATTTCAGTACGGTGTACTTCGATTTCGTTTCACGATAGGTTTGTTTCGTTTCAGTACAGTGTACTTCGTTTTCGTTTCGCGATAGGTTTGTTTCATTTCAGTACAGTGTACTTTGTTTTCGTTTCGCGTAAGAACCTGGAAATATCAAGCATGGGCAATGAAATTGGGTTAGCAATTTTCTCCTGTTAGGAGAGAAATGTTAGGTATAAGTAAACATATATACATGTGCTTGTGCATATAACAAGTGCATGTGTTCATTGAGCTCATACAAGTACATTTCATTTAGAACCCTTTGTTATGTACTAATTTGGACACCTTTAATTTGGTTAGACAAACAGTCTGTCTGTCTGTAATTTGTTTAGTGATTTTTATTTAGTTTTATTTTAATTCGTTTGATTTTGGCTTTTGTTTACTTTGATTAATTTTACTTTGCTCGATTTTTGGTATATTTAGCATCAGTGCAAGCTGTACATTTGGCTGATTTTCGGTTCAATTTAGTTCCGTTTGTTCAGTCTGTTTTTGTTTTTATTTTCGCGTTGTTTTAAGGCTTGTCCACTACAGTATGGCGTATTTCGCTCTCGTTTTGCGATAATTTTGTTTCATTTCAGTACAGTGTACTTCGTTTTCGTTTCGCGATAGGTTTGTTTCATTTCAGTACGGTGTACTTCGATTTCGTTGCACGATAGGTTTGTTTCGTTTCAGTACAGTGTACTTCGTTTTCGTTTCGCGATAGGTTTGTTTCATTTCAGTACAGTGTACTTTGTTTTCGTTTCGCGTAAGAACCTGGAAATATCAAGCATGGGCAATGAAATTGGGTTAGTAATTTTCTCCTGTTAGGAGAGAAATGTTAGGTATAAGTAAACATATATACATGTGCTTGTGCATATAACAAGTGCATGTGTTCATTGAGCTCATACAAGTACATTTCATTTAGAACCCTTCGTTATGTACTAATTTGGACACCTTTAATTTGGTTAGACAAACAGTCTGTCTGTCTGTAATTTGTTTAGTGATTTTTATTTAGTTTTATTTTAATTCATTTGATTTTGGCTTTTGTTTACTTTGATTAATTTTACTTTGCTCGATTGTTGGTATATTTAGCATCAGTGCAAGCTGTACATTTGGCTGATTTTCGGTTCAATTTAGTTCCGTTTGTTCAGTCTGTTTTTGTTTTTATTTTCGCGTTGTTTTAAGGCTTGTCCACTACAGTATGGCGTATTTCGCTCTCGTTTTGGAATAACTTTGTTTCATTTCAGTACAGTGTACTTTGTTTTCATTTTGCGATAGGTTTGTTTCGTTTCAGTACGGTGTACTTCGATTTCGTTTCGCGATATGTTTGTTTCATTTCAGTACGGTGTACTTCGATTTCGTTTCGCGATAGGTTTGTTTCGTTTCAGTACAGTGTACTTCGTTTTCGTTTCGCGATATGTTTGTTTCATTTCAGTACGGTGTACTTCGATTTCGTTTCACGATAGGTTTGTTTCATTTCAGTACAGTGTACTTTGTTTTCGTTTCGCGTAAGAACCTGGAAATATCAAGCATGGGCAATGAAATTGGGTTAGTAATTTTCTCCTGTTAGGAGAGAAATGTTAGGTATAAGTAAACATATATACATGTGCTTGTGCATATAACAAGTGCATGTGTTCATTGAGCTCATACAAGTACATTTCATTTAGAACCCTTTGTTATGTACTAATTTGGACACCTTTAATTTGGTTAGACAAACAGTCTGTCTGTCTGTAATTTGTTTAGTGATTTTTATTTAGTTTTATTTTAATTCGTTTGATTTTGGCTTTTGTTTACTTTGATTAATTTTACTTTGCTCGATTTTTGGTATATTTAGCATCAGTGCAAGCTGTACATTTGGCTGATTTTCGGTTCAATTTAGTTCCGTTTGTTCAGTCTGTTTTTGTTTTTATTTTCGCGTTGTTTTAAGGCTTGTCCACTACAGTATGGCGTATTTCGCTCTCGTTTTGCGATAATTTTGTTTCATTTCAGTACAGTGTACTTCGTTTTCGTTTCGCGATAGGTTTGTTTCATTTCAGTACGGTGTACTTCGATTTCGTTGCACGATAGGTTTGTTTCGTTTCAGTACAGTGTACTTCGTTTTCGTTTCGCGATAGGTTTGTTTCATTTCAGTACAGTGTACTTTGTTTTCGTTTCGCGTAAGAACCTGGAAATATCAAGCATGGGCAATGAAATTGGGTTAGTAATTTTCTCCTGTTAGGAGAGAAATGTTAGGTATAAGTAAACATATATACATGTGCTTGTGCATATAACAAGTGCATGTGTTCATTGAGCTCATACAAGTACATTTCATTTAGAACCCTTCGTTATGTACTAATTTGGACACCTTTAATTTGGTTAGACAAACAGTCTGTCTGTCTGTAATTTGTTTAGTGATTTTTATTTAGTTTTATTTTAATTCATTTGATTTTGGCTTTTGTTTACTTTGATTAATTTTACTTTGCTCGATTGTTGGTATATTTAGCATCAGTGCAAGCTGTACATTTGGCTGATTTTCGGTTCAATTTAGTTCCGTTTGTTCAGTCTGTTTTTGTTTTTATTTTCGCGTTGTTTTAAGGCTTGTCCACTACAGTATGGCGTATTTCGCTCTCGTTTTGCGATAATTTTGTTTCATTTCAGTACAGTGTACTTCGTTTTCGTTTCGCGATAGGTTTGTTTCATTTCAGTACGGTGTACTTCGATTTCGTTGCACGATAGGTTTGTTTCGTTTCAGTACAGTGTACTTCGTTTTCGTTTCACGATATGTTTGTTTCATTTCAGTACGGTGTACTTCGTTTTCGTTTCGCGATATGTTTGTTTCATTTCAGTATGGTGTACTTCGATTTCGTTTCACGATAGGTTTGTTTCGTTTCAGTACAGTGTACTTCGTTTTCGTTTCGCGATAGGTTTGTTTCATTTCAGTACAGTGTACTTTGTTTTCGTTTCGCGTAAGAACCTGGAAATATCAAGCATGGGCAATGAAATTGGGTTAGCAATTTTCTCCTGTTAGGAGAGAAATGTTAGGTATAAGTAAACATATATACATGTGCTTGTGCATATAACAAGTGCATGTGTTCATTGAGCTCATACAAGTACATTTCATTTAGAACCCTTTGTTATGTACTAATTTGGACACCTTTAATTTGGTTAGACAAACAGTCTGTCTGTCTGTAATTTGTTTAGTGATTTTTATTTAGTTTTATTTTAATTCGTTTGATTTTGGCTTTTGTTTACTTTGATTAATTTTACTTTGCTCGATTTTTGGTATATTTAGCATCAGTGCAAGCTGTACATTTGGCTGATTTTCGGTTCAATTTAGTTCCGTTTGTTCAGTCTGTTTTTGTTTTTATTTTCGCGTTGTTTTAAGGCTTGTCCACTACAGTATGGCGTATTTCGCTCTCGTTTTGCGATAATTTTGTTTCATTTCAGTACAGTGTACTTCGTTTTCGTTTCGCGATAGGTTTGTTTCATTTCAGTACGGTGTACTTCGATTTCGTTGCACGATAGGTTTGTTTCGTTTCAGTACAGTGTACTTCGTTTTCGTTTCGCGATAGGTTTGTTTCATTTCAGTACAGTGTACTTTGTTTTCGTTTCGCGTAAGAACCTGGAAATATCAAGCATGGGCAATGAAATTGGGTTAGTAATTTTCTCCTGTTAGGAGAGAAATGTTAGGTATAAGTAAACATATATACATGTGCTTGTGCATATAACAAGTGCATGTGTTCATTGAGCTCATACAAGTACATTTCATTTAGAACCCTTCGTTATGTACTAATTTGGACACCTTTAATTTGGTTAGACAAACAGTCTGTCTGTCTGTAATTTGTTTAGTGATTTTTATTTAGTTTTATTTTAATTCATTTGATTTTGGCTTTTGTTTACTTTGATTAATTTTACTTTGCTCGATTGTTGGTATATTTAGCATCAGTGCAAGCTGTACATTTGGCTGATTTTCGGTTCAATTTAGTTCCGTTTGTTCAGTCTGTTTTTGTTTTTATTTTCGCGTTGTTTTAAGGCTTGTCCACTACAGTATGGCGTATTTCGCTCTCGTTTTGGAATAACTTTGTTTCATTTCAGTACAGTGTACTTTGTTTTCATTTTGCGATAGGTTTGTTTCGTTTCAGTACGGTGTACTTCGATTTCGTTTCGCGATATGTTTGTTTCATTTCAGTACGGTGTACTTCGATTTCGTTTCGCGATAGGTTTGTTTCGTTTCAGTACAGTGTACTTCGTTTTCGTTTCGCGATATGTTTGTTTCATTTCAGTACGGTGTACTTCGATTTCGTTTCACGATAGGTTTGTTTCATTTCAGTACAGTGTACTTTGTTTTCGTTTCGCGTAAGAACCTGGAAATATCAAGCATGGGCAATGAAATTGGGTTAGTAATTTTCTCCTGTTAGGAGAGAAATGTTAGGTATAAGTAAACATATATACATGTGCTTGTGCATATAACAAGTGCATGTGTTCATTGAGCTCATACAAGTACATTTCATTTAGAACCCTTTGTTATGTACTAATTTGGACACCTTTAATTTGGTTAGACAAATAGTCTGTCTGTCTGTAATTTGTTTAGTGATTTTTATTTAGTTTTATTTTAATTCGTTTGATTTTGGCTTTTGTTTACTTTGATTAATTTTACTTTGCTCGATTTTTGGTATATTTAGCATCAGTGCAAGCTGTACATTTGGCTGATTTTCGGTTCAATTTAGTTCCGTTTGTTCAGTCTGTTTTTGTTTTTATTTTCGCGTTGTTTTAAGGCTTGTCCACTACAGTATGGCGTATTTCGCTCTCGTTTTGCGATAATTTTGTTTCATTTCAGTACAGTGTACTTCGTTTTCGTTTCGCGATAGGTTTGTTTCATTTCAGTACGGTGTACTTCGATTTCGTTGCACGATAGGTTTGTTTCGTTTCAGTACAGTGTACTTCGTTTTCGTTTCGCGATAGGTTTGTTTCATTTCAGTACAGTGTACTTTGTTTTCGTTTCGCGTAAGAACCTGGAAATATCAAGCATGGGCAATGAAATTGGGTTAGCAATTTTCTCCTGTTAGGAGAGAAATGTTAGGTATAAGTAAACATATATACATGTGCTTGTGCATATAACAAGTGCATGTGTTCATTGAGCTCATACAAGTACATTTCATTTAGAACCCTTTGTTATGTACTAATTTGGACACCTTTAATTTGGTTAGACAAACAGTCTGTCTGTCTGTAATTTGTTTAGTGATTTTTATTTAGTTTTATTTTAATTCGTTTGATTTTGGCTTTTGTTTACTTTGATTAATTTTACTTTGCTCGATTTTTGGTATATTTAGCATCAGTGCAAGCTGTACATTTGGCTGATTTTCGGTTCAATTTAGTTCCGTTTGTTCAGTCTGTTTTTGTTTTTATTTTCGCGTTGTTTTAAGGCTTGTCCACTACAGTATGGCGTATTTCGCTCTCGTTTTGGAATAATTTTGTTTCATTTCAGTACAGTGTACTTTGTTTTCATTTTGCGATAGGTTTGTTTCGTTTCAGTACGGTGTACTTCGATTTCGTTTCGCGATAGGTTTGTTTCGTTTCAGTACAGTGTACTTCGTTTTCGTTTCGCGATATGTTTGTTTCATTTCAGTACGGTGTACTTCGTTTTCGTTTCGCGATATGTTTGTTTCATTTCAGTATGGTGTACTTCGATTTCGTTTCACGATAGGTTTGTTTCGTTTCAGTACAGTGTACTTCGTTTTCGTTTCGCGATAGGTTTGTTTCATTTCAGTACAGTGTACTTTGTTTTCGTTTCGCGTAAGAACCTGGAAATATCAAGCATGGGCAATGAAATTGGGTTAGCAATTTTCTCCTGTTAGGAGAGAAATGTTAGGTATAAGTAAACATATATACATGTGCTTGTGCATATAACAAGTGCATGTGTTCATTGAGCTCATACAAGTACATTTCATTTAGAACCCTTTGTTATGTACTAATTTGGACACCTTTAATTTGGTTAGACAAACAGTCTGTCTGTCTGTAATTTGTTTAGTGATTTTTATTTAGTTTTATTTTAATTCGTTTGATTTTGGCTTTTGTTTACTTTGATTAATTTTACTTTGCTCGATTTTTGGTATATTTAGCATCAGTGCAAGCTGTACATTTGGCTGATTTTCGGTTCAATTTAGTTCCGTTTGTTCAGTCTGTTTTTGTTTTTATTTTCGCGTTGTTTTAAGGCTTGTCCACTACAGTATGGCGTATTTCGCTCTCGTTTTGCGATAATTTTGTTTCATTTCAGTACAGTGTACTTCGTTTTCGTTTCGCGATAGGTTTGTTTCATTTCAGTACGGTGTACTTCGATTTCGTTGCACGATAGGTTTGTTTCGTTTCAGTACAGTGTACTTCGTTTTCGTTTCGCGATAGGTTTGTTTCATTTCAGTACAGTGTACTTTGTTTTCGTTTCGCGTAAGAACCTGGAAATATCAAGCATGGGCAATGAAATTGGGTTAGTAATTTTCTCCTGTTAGGAGAGAAATGTTAGGTATAAGTAAACATATATACATGTGCTTGTGCATATAACAAGTGCATGTGTTCATTGAGCTCATACAAGTACATTTCATTTAGAACCCTTCGTTATGTACTAATTTGGACACCTTTAATTTGGTTAGACAAACAGTCTGTCTGTCTGTAATTTGTTTAGTGATTTTTATTTAGTTTTATTTTAATTCATTTGATTTTGGCTTTTGTTTACTTTGATTAATTTTACTTTGCTCGATTGTTGGTATATTTAGCATCAGTGCAAGCTGTACATTTGGCTGATTTTCGGTTCAATTTAGTTCCGTTTGTTCAGTCTGTTTTTGTTTTTATTTTCGCGTTGTTTTAAGGCTTGTCCACTACAGTATGGCGTATTTCGCTCTCGTTTTGGAATAACTTTGTTTCATTTCAGTACAGTGTACTTTGTTTTCATTTTGCGATAGGTTTGTTTCGTTTCAGTACGGTGTACTTCGATTTCGTTTCGCGATATGTTTGTTTCATTTCAGTACGGTGTACTTCGATTTCGTTTCGCGATAGGTTTGTTTCGTTTCAGTACAGTGTACTTCGTTTTCGTTTCGCGATATGTTTGTTTCATTTCAGTACGGTGTACTTCGATTTCGTTTCACGATAGGTTTGTTTCATTTCAGTACAGTGTACTTTGTTTTCGTTTCGCGTAAGAACCTGGAAATATCAAGCATGGGCAATGAAATTGGGTTAGCAATTTTCTCCTGTTAGGAGAGAAATGTTAGGTATAAGTAAACATATATACATGTGCTTGTGCATATAACAAGTGCATGTGTTCATTGAGCTCATACAAGTACATTTCATTTAGAACCCTTTGTTATGTACTAATTTGGACACCTTTAATTTGGTTAGACAAACAGTCTGTCTGTCTGTAATTTGTTTAGTGATTTTTATTTAGTTTTATTTTAATTCGTTTGATTTTGGCTTTTGTTTACTTTGATTAATTTTACTTTGCTCGATTTTTGGTATATTTAGCATCAGTGCAAGCTGTACATTTGGCTGATTTTCGGTTCAATTTAGTTCCGTTTGTTCAGTCTGTTTTTGTTTTTATTTTCGCGTTGTTTTAAGGCTTGTCCACTACAGTATGGCGTATTTCGCTCTCGTTTTGGAATAATTTTGTTTCATTTCAGTACAGTGTACTTTGTTTTCATTTTGCGATAGGTTTGTTTCGTTTCAGTACGGTGTACTTCGATTTCGTTTCGCGATAGGTTTGTTTCGTTTCAGTACAGTGTACTTCGTTTTCGTTTCGCGATATGTTTGTTTCATTTCAGTACGGTGTACTTCGTTTTCGTTTCGCGATATGTTTGTTTCATTTCAGTATGGTGTACTTCGATTTCGTTTCACGATAGGTTTGTTTCGTTTCAGTACAGTGTACTTCGTTTTCGTTTCGCGATAGGTTTGTTTCATTTCAGTACAGTGTACTTTGTTTTCGTTTCGCGTAAGAACCTGGAAATATCAAGCATGGGCAATGAAATTGGGTTAGCAATTTTCTCCTGTTAGGAGAGAAATGTTAGGTATAAGTAAACATATATACATGTGCTTGTGCATATAACAAGTGCATGTGTTCATTGAGCTCATACAAGTACATTTCATTTAGAACCCTTTGTTACGTACTAATTTGGACACCTTTAATTTGGTTAGACAAACAGTCTGTCTGTCTGTAATTTGTTTAGTGATTTTTATTTAGTTTTATTTTAATTCGTTTGATTTTGGCTTTTGTTTACTTTGATTAATTTTACTTTGCTCGATTTTTGGTATATTTAGCATCAGTGCAAGCTGTACATTTGGCTGATTTTCGGTTCAATTTAGTTCCGTTTGTTCAGTCTGTTTTTGTTTTTATTTTCGCGTTGTTTTAAGGCTTGTCCACTACAGTATGGCGTATTTCGCTCTCGTTTTGCGATAATTTTGTTTCATTTCAGTACAGTGTACTTCGTTTTCGTTTCGCGATAGGTTTGTTTCATTTCAGTACGGTGTACTTCGATTTCGTTGCACGATAGGTTTGTTTCGTTTCAGTACAGTGTACTTCGTTTTCGTTTCGCGATAGGTTTGTTTCATTTCAGTACAGTGTACTTTGTTTTCGTTTCGCGTAAGAACCTGGAAATATCAAGCATGGGCAATGAAATTGGGTTAGTAATTTTCTCCTGTTAGGAGAGAAATGTTAGGTATAAGTAAACATATATACATGTGCTTGTGCATATAACAAGTGCATGTGTTCATTGAGCTCATACAAGTACATTTCATTTAGAACCCTTCGTTATGTACTAATTTGGACACCTTTAATTTGGTTAGACAAACAGTCTGTCTGTCTGTAATTTGTTTAGTGATTTTTATTTAGTTTTATTTTAATTCATTTGATTTTGGCTTTTGTTTACTTTGATTAATTTTACTTTGCTCGATTGTTGGTATATTTAGCATCAGTGCAAGCTGTACATTTGGCTGATTTTCGGTTCAATTTAGTTCCGTTTGTTCAGTCTGTTTTTGTTTTTATTTTCGCGTTGTTTTAAGGCTTGTCCACTACAGTATGGCGTATTTCGCTCTCGTTTTGGAATAACTTTGTTTCATTTCAGTACAGTGTACTTTGTTTTCATTTTGCGATAGGTTTGTTTCGTTTCAGTACGGTGTACTTCGATTTCGTTTCGCGATATGTTTGTTTCATTTCAGTACGGTGTACTTCGATTTCGTTTCGCGATAGGTTTGTTTCGTTTCAGTACAGTGTACTTCGTTTTCGTTTCGCGATATGTTTGTTTCATTTCAGTACGGTGTACTTCGATTTCGTTTCACGATAGGTTTGTTTCATTTCAGTACAGTGTACTTTGTTTTCGTTTCGCGTAAGAACCTGGAAATATCAAGCATGGGCAATGAAATTGGGTTAGTAATTTTCTCCTGTTAGGAGAGAAATGTTAGGTATAAGTAAACATATATACATGTGCTTGTGCATATAACAAGTGCATGTGTTCATTGAGCTCATACAAGTACATTTCATTTAGAACCCTTTGTTATGTACTAATTTGGACACCTTTAATTTGGTTAGACAAACAGTCTGTCTGTCTGTAATTTGTTTAGTGATTTTTATTTAGTTTTATTTTAATTCGTTTGATTTTGGCTTTTGTTTACTTTGATTAATTTTACTTTGCTCGATTTTTGGTATATTTAGCATCAGTGCAAGCTGTACATTTGGCTGATTTTCGGTTCAATTTAGTTCCGTTTGTTCAGTCTGTTTTTGTTTTTATTTTCGCGTTGTTTTAAGGCTTGTCCACTACAGTATGGCGTATTTCGCTCTCGTTTTGCGATAATTTTGTTTCATTTCAGTACAGTGTACTTCGTTTTCGTTTCGCGATAGGTTTGTTTCATTTCAGTACGGTGTACTTCGATTTCGTTGCACGATAGGTTTGTTTCGTTTCAGTACAGTGTACTTCGTTTTCGTTTCGCGATATGTTTGTTTCATTTCAGTACAGTGTACTTTGTTTTCGTTTCGCGTAAGAACCTGGAAATATCAAGCATGGGCAATGAAATTGGGTTAGTAATTTTCTCCTGTTAGGAGAGAAATGTTAGGTATAAGTAAACATATATACATGTGCTTGTGCATATAACAAGTGCATGTGTTCATTGAGCTCATACAAGTACATTTCATTTAGAACCCTTTGTTATGTACTAATTTGGACACCTTTAATTTGGTTAGACAAACAGTCTGTCTGTCTGTAATTTGTTTAGTGATTTTTATTTAGTTTTATTTTAATTCGTTTGATTTTGGCTTTTGTTTACTTTGATTAATTTTACTTTGCTCGATTTTTGGTATATTTAGCATCAGTGCAAGCTGTACATTTGGCTGATTTTCGGTTCAATTTAGTTCCGTTTGTTCAGTCTGTTTTTGTTTTTATTTTCGCGTTGTTTTAAGGCTTGTCCACTACAGTATGGCGTATTTCGCTCTCGTTTTGCGATAATTTTGTTTCATTTCAGTACAGTGTACTTCGTTTTCGTTTCGCGATAGGTTTGTTTCATTTCAGTACGGTGTACTTCGATTTCGTTGCACGATAGGTTTGTTTCGTTTCAGTACAGTGTACTTCGTTTTCGTTTCGCGATAGGTTTGTTTCATTTCAGTACAGTGTACTTTGTTTTCGTTTCGCGTAAGAACCTGGAAATATCAAGCATGGGCAATGAAATTGGGTTAGTAATTTTCTCCTGTTAGGAGAGAAATGTTAGGTATAAGTAAACATATATACATGTGCTTGTGCATATAACAAGTGCATGTGTTCATTGAGCTCATACAAGTACATTTCATTTAGAACCCTTCGTTATGTACTAATTTGGACACCTTTAATTTGGTTAGACAAACAGTCTGTCTGTCTGTAATTTGTTTAGTGATTTTTATTTAGTTTTATTTTAATTCATTTGATTTTGGCTTTTGTTTACTTTGATTAATTTTACTTTGCTCGATTGTTGGTATATTTAGCATCAGTGCAAGCTGTACATTTGGCTGATTTTCGGTTCAATTTAGTTCCGTTTGTTCAGTCTGTTTTTGTTTTTATTTTCGCGTTGTTTTAAGGCTTGTCCACTACAGTATGGCGTATTTCGCTCTCGTTTTGGAATAACTTTGTTTCATTTCAGTACAGTGTACTTTGTTTTCATTTTGCGATAGGTTTGTTTCGTTTCAGTACGGTGTACTTCGATTTCGTTTCGCGATATGTTTGTTTCATTTCAGTACGGTGTACTTCGATTTCGTTTCGCGATAGGTTTGTTTCGTTTCAGTACAGTGTACTTCGTTTTCGTTTCGCGATATGTTTGTTTCATTTCAGTACGGTGTACTTCGATTTCGTTTCACGATAGGTTTGTTTCATTTCAGTACAGTGTACTTTGTTTTCGTTTCGCGTAAGAACCTGGAAATATCAAGCATGGGCAATGAAATTGGGTTAGCAATTTTCTCCTGTTAGGAGAGAAATGTTAGGTATAAGTAAACATATATACATGTGCTTGTGCATATAACAAGTGCATGTGTTCATTGAGCTCATACAAGTACATTTCATTTAGAACCCTTTGTTATGTACTAATTTGGACACCTTTAATTTGGTTAGACAAACAGTCTGTCTGTCTGTAATTTGTTTAGTGATTTTTATTTAGTTTTATTTTAATTCGTTTGATTTTGGCTTTTGTTTACTTTGATTAATTTTACTTTGCTCGATTTTTGGTATATTTAGCATCAGTGCAAGCTGTACATTTGGCTGATTTTCGGTTCAATTTAGTTCCGTTTGTTCAGTCTGTTTTTGTTTTTATTTTCGCGTTGTTTTAAGGCTTGTCCACTACAGTATGGCGTATTTCGCTCTCGTTTTGCGATAATTTTGTTTCATTTCAGTACAGTGTACTTCGTTTTCGTTTCGCGATAGGTTTGTTTCATTTCAGTACGGTGTACTTCGATTTCGTTGCACGATAGGTTTGTTTCGTTTCAGTACAGTGTACTTCGTTTTCGTTTCGCGATAGGTTTGTTTCATTTCAGTACAGTGTACTTTGTTTTCGTTTCGCGTAAGAACCTGGAAATATCAAGCATGGGCAATGAAATTGGGTTAGTAATTTTCTCCTGTTAGGAGAGAAATGTTAGGTATAAGTAAACATATATACATGTGCTTGTGCATATAACAAGTGCATGTGTTCATTGAGCTCATACAAGTACATTTCATTTAGAACCCTTCGTTATGTACTAATTTGGACACCTTTAATTTGGTTAGACAAACAGTCTGTCTGTCTGTAATTTGTTTAGTGATTTTTATTTAGTTTTATTTTAATTCATTTGATTTTGGCTTTTGTTTACTTTGATTAATTTTACTTTGCTCGATTGTTGGTATATTTAGCATCAGTGCAAGCTGTACATTTGGCTGATTTTCGGTTCAATTTAGTTCCGTTTGTTCAGTCTGTTTTTGTTTTTATTTTCGCGTTGTTTTAAGGCTTGTCCACTACAGTATGGCGTATTTCGCTCTCGTTTTGGAATAACTTTGTTTCATTTCAGTACAGTGTACTTTGTTTTCATTTTGCGATAGGTTTGTTTCGTTTCAGTACGGTGTACTTCGATTTCGTTTCGCGATATGTTTGTTTCATTTCAGTACGGTGTACTTCGATTTCGTTTCGCGATAGGTTTGTTTCGTTTCAGTACAGTGTACTTCGTTTTCGTTTCGCGATATGTTTGTTTCATTTCAGTACGGTGTACTTCGATTTCGTTTCACGATAGGTTTGTTTCATTTCAGTACAGTGTACTTTGTTTTCGTTTCGCGTAAGAACCTGGAAATATCAAGCATGGGCAATGAAATTGGGTTAGTAATTTTCTCCTGTTAGGAGAGAAATGTTAGGTATAAGTAAACATATATACATGTGCTTGTGCATATAACAAGTGCATGTGTTCATTGAGCTCATACAAGTACATTTCATTTAGAACCCTTTGTTATGTACTAATTTGGACACCTTTAATTTGGTTAGACAAACAGTCTGTCTGTCTGTAATTTGTTTAGTGATTTTTATTTAGTTTTATTTTAATTCGTTTGATTTTGGCTTTTGTTTACTTTGATTAATTTTACTTTGCTCGATTTTTGGTATATTTAGCATCAGTGCAAGCTGTACATTTGGCTGATTTTCGGTTCAATTTAGTTCCGTTTGTTCAGTCTGTTTTTGTTTTTATTTTCGCGTTGTTTTAAGGCTTGTCCACTACAGTATGGCGTATTTCGCTCTCGTTTTGCGATAATTTTGTTTCATTTCAGTACAGTGTACTTCGTTTTCGTTTCGCGATAGGTTTGTTTCATTTCAGTACGGTGTACTTCGATTTCGTTGCACGATAGGTTTGTTTCGTTTCAGTACAGTGTACTTCGTTTTCGTTTCGCGATAGGTTTGTTTCATTTCAGTACAGTGTACTTTGTTTTCGTTTCGCGTAAGAACCTGGAAATATCAAGCATGGGCAATGAAATTGGGTTAGCAATTTTCTCCTGTTAGGAGAGAAATGTTAGGTATAAGTAAACATATATACATGTGCTTGTGCATATAACAAGTGCATGTGTTCATTGAGCTCATACAAGTACATTTCATTTAGAACCCTTTGTTATGTACTAATTTGGACACCTTTAATTTGGTTAGACAAACAGTCTGTCTGTCTGTAATTTGTTTAGTGATTTTTATTTAGTTTTATTTTAATTCGTTTGATTTTGGCTTTTGTTTACTTTGATTAATTTTACTTTGCTCGATTTTTGGTATATTTAGCATCAGTGCAAGCTGTACATTTGGCTGATTTTCGGTTCAATTTAGTTCCGTTTGTTCAGTCTGTTTTTGTTTTTATTTTCGCGTTGTTTTAAGGCTTGTCCACTACAGTATGGCGTATTTCGCTCTCGTTTTGCGATAATTTTGTTTCATTTCAGTACAGTGTACTTCGTTTTCGTTTCGCGATAGGTTTGTTTCATTTCAGTACGGTGTACTTCGATTTCGTTGCACGATAGGTTTGTTTCGTTTCAGTACAGTGTACTTCGTTTTCGTTTCGCGATAGGTTTGTTTCATTTCAGTACAGTGTACTTTGTTTTCGTTTCGCGTAAGAACCTGGAAATATCAAGCATGGGCAATGAAATTGGGTTAGTAATTTTCTCCTGTTAGGAGAGAAATGTTAGGTATAAGTAAACATATATACATGTGCTTGTGCATATAACAAGTGCATGTGTTCATTGAGCTCATACAAGTACATTTCATTTAGAACCCTTCGTTATGTACTAATTTGGACACCTTTAATTTGGTTAGACAAACAGTCTGTCTGTCTGTAATTTGTTTAGTGATTTTTATTTAGTTTTATTTTAATTCATTTGATTTTGGCTTTTGTTTACTTTGATTAATTTTACTTTGCTCGATTGTTGGTATATTTAGCATCAGTGCAAGCTGTACATTTGGCTGATTTTCGGTTCAATTTAGTTCCGTTTGTTCAGTCTGTTTTTGTTTTTATTTTCGCGTTGTTTTAAGGCTTGTCCACTACAGTATGGCGTATTTCGCTCTCGTTTTGGAATAACTTTGTTTCATTTCAGTACAGTGTACTTTGTTTTCATTTTGCGATAGGTTTGTTTCGTTTCAGTACGGTGTACTTCGATTTCGTTTCGCGATATGTTTGTTTCATTTCAGTACGGTGTACTTCGATTTCGTTTCGCGATAGGTTTGTTTCGTTTCAGTACAGTGTACTTCGTTTTCGTTTCGCGATATGTTTGTTTCATTTCAGTACGGTGTACTTCGATTTCGTTTCACGATAGGTTTGTTTCATTTCAGTACAGTGTACTTTGTTTTCGTTTCGCGTAAGAACCTGGAAATATCAAGCATGGGCAATGAAATTGGGTTAGCAATTTTCTCCTGTTAGGAGAGAAATGTTAGGTATAAGTAAACATATATACATGTGCTTGTGCATATAACAAGTGCATGTGTTCATTGAGCTCATACAAGTACATTTCATTTAGAACCCTTTGTTATGTACTAATTTGGACACCTTTAATTTGGTTAGACAAACAGTCTGTCTGTCTGTAATTTGTTTAGTGATTTTTATTTAGTTTTATTTTAATTCGTTTGATTTTGGCTTTTGTTTACTTTGATTAATTTTACTTTGCTCGATTTTTGGTATATTTAGCATCAGTGCAAGCTGTACATTTGGCTGATTTTCGGTTCAATTTAGTTCCGTTTGTTCAGTCTGTTTTTGTTTTTATTTTCGCGTTGTTTTAAGGCTTGTCCACTACAGTATGGCGTATTTCGCTCTCGTTTTGGAATAATTTTGTTTCATTTCAGTACAGTGTACTTTGTTTTCATTTTGCGATAGGTTTGTTTCGTTTCAGTACGGTGTACTTCGATTTCGTTTCGCGATAGGTTTGTTTCGTTTCAGTACAGTGTACTTCGTTTTCGTTTCGCGATATGTTTGTTTCATTTCAGTACGGTGTACTTCGTTTTCGTTTCGCGATATGTTTGTTTCATTTCAGTACGGTGTACTTCGATTTCGTTTCACGATAGGTTTGTTTCGTTTCAGTACAGTGTACTTCGTTTTCGTTTCGCGATAGGTTTGTTTCATTTCAGTACAGTGTACTTTGTTTTCGTTTCGCGTAAGAACCTGGAAATATCAAGCATGGGCAATGAAATTGGGTTAGCAATTTTCTCCTGTTAGGAGAGAAATGTTAGGTATAAGTAAACATATATACATGTGCTTGTGCATATAACAAGTGCATGTGTTCATTGAGCTCATACAAGTACATTTCATTTAGAACCCTTTGTTATGTACTAATTTGGACACCTTTAATTTGGTTAGACAAACAGTCTGTCTGTCTGTAATTTGTTTAGTGATTTTTATTTAGTTTTATTTTAATTCGTTTGATTTTGGCTTTTGTTTACTTTGATTAATTTTACTTTGCTCGATTGTTGGTATATTTAGCATCAGTGCAAGCTGTACATTTGGCTGATTTTCGGTTCAATTTAGTTCCGTTTGTTCAGTCTGTTTTTGTTTTTATTTTCGCGTTGTTTTAAGGCTTGTCCACTACAGTATGGCGTATTTCGCTCTCGTTTTGCGATAATTTTGTTTCATTTCAGTACAGTGTACTTCGTTTTCGTTTCGCGATAGGTTTGTTTCATTTCAGTACGGTGTACTTCGATTTCGTTGCACGATAGGTTTGTTTCGTTTCAGTACAGTGTACTTCGTTTTCGTTTCGCGATAGGTTTGTTTCATTTCAGTACAGTGTACTTTGTTTTCGTTTCGCGTAAGAACCTGGAAATATCAAGCATGGGCAATGAAATTGGGTTAGTAATTTTCTCCTGTTAGGAGAGAAATGTTAGGTATAAGTAAACATATATACATGTGCTTGTGCATATAACAAGTGCATGTGTTCATTGAGCTCATACAAGTACATTTCATTTAGAACCCTTCGTTATGTACTAATTTGGACACCTTTAATTTGGTTAGACAAACAGTCTGTCTGTCTGTAATTTGTTTAGTGATTTTTATTTAGTTTTATTTTAATTCATTTGATTTTGGCTTTTGTTTACTTTGATTAATTTTACTTTGCTCGATTGTTGGTATATTTAGCATCAGTGCAAGCTGTACATTTGGCTGATTTTCGGTTCAATTTAGTTCCGTTTGTTCAGTCTGTTTTTGTTTTTATTTTCGCGTTGTTTTAAGGCTTGTCCACTACAGTATGGCGTATTTCGCTCTCGTTTTGGAATAACTTTGTTTCATTTCAGTACAGTGTACTTTGTTTTCATTTTGCGATAGGTTTGTTTCGTTTCAGTACGGTGTACTTCGATTTCGTTTCGCGATATGTTTGTTTCATTTCAGTACGGTGTACTTCGATTTCGTTTCGCGATAGGTTTGTTTCGTTTCAGTACAGTGTACTTCGTTTTCGTTTCGCGATATGTTTGTTTCATTTCAGTACGGTGTACTTCGATTTCGTTTCACGATAGGTTTGTTTCATTTCAGTACAGTGTACTTTGTTTTCGTTTCGCGTAAGAACCTGGAAATATCAAGCATGGGCAATGAAATTGGGTTAGTAATTTTCTCCTGTTAGGAGAGAAATGTTAGGTATAAGTAAACATATATACATGTGCTTGTGCATATAACAAGTGCATGTGTTCATTGAGCTCATACAAGTACATTTCATTTAGAACCCTTTGTTATGTACTAATTTGGACACCTTTAATTTGGTTAGACAAACAGTCTGTCTGTCTGTAATTTGTTTAGTGATTTTTATTTAGTTTTATTTTAATTCGTTTGATTTTGGCTTTTGTTTACTTTGATTAATTTTACTTTGCTCGATTGTTGGTATATTTAGCATCAGTGCAAGCTGTACATTTGGCTGATTTTCGGTTCAATTTAGTTCCGTTTGTTCAGTCTGTTTTTGTTTTTATTTTCGCGTTGTTTTAAGGCTTGTCCACTACAGTATGGCGTATTTCGCTCTCGTTTTGCGATAATTTTGTTTCATTTCAGTACAGTGTACTTCGTTTTCGTTTCGCGATAGGTTTGTTTCATTTCAGTACGGTGTACTTCGATTTCGTTGCACGATAGGTTTGTTTCGTTTCAGTACAGTGTACTTCGTTTTCGTTTCGCGATAGGTTTGTTTCATTTCAGTACAGTGTACTTTGTTTTCGTTTCGCGTAAGAACCTGGAAATATCAAGCATGGGCAATGAAATTGGGTTAGCAATTTTCTCCTGTTAGGAGAGAAATGTTAGGTATAAGTAAACATATATACATGTGCTTGTGCATATAACAAGTGCATGTGTTCATTGAGCTCATACAAGTACATTTCATTTAGAACCCTTTGTTATGTACTAATTTGGACACCTTTAATTTGGTTAGACAAACAGTCTGTCTGTCTGTAATTTGTTTAGTGATTTTTATTTAGTTTTATTTTAATTCGTTTGATTTTGGCTTTTGTTTACTTTGATTAATTTTACTTTGCTCGATTTTTGGTATATTTAGCATCAGTGCAAGCTGTACATTTGGCTGATTTTCGGTTCAATTTAGTTCCGTTTGTTCAGTCTGTTTTTGTTTTTATTTTCGCGTTGTTTTAAGGCTTGTCCACTACAGTATGGCGTATTTCGCTCTCGTTTTGGAATAATTTTGTTTCATTTCAGTACAGTGTACTTTGTTTTCATTTTGCGATAGGTTTGTTTCGTTTCAGTACGGTGTACTTCGATTTCGTTTCGCGATAGGTTTGTTTCGTTTCAGTACAGTGTACTTCGTTTTCGTTTCGCGATATGTTTGTTTCATTTCAGTACGGTGTACTTCGTTTTCGTTTCGCGATATGTTTGTTTCATTTCAGTACGGTGTACTTCGATTTCGTTTCACGATAGGTTTGTTTCGTTTCAGTACAGTGTACTTCGTTTTCGTTTCGCGATAGGTTTGTTTCATTTCAGTACAGTGTACTTTGTTTTCGTTTCGCGTAAGAACCTGGAAATATCAAGCATGGGCAATGAAATTGGGTTAGCAATTTTCTCCTGTTAGGAGAGAAATGTTAGGTATAAGTAAACATATATACATGTGCTTGTGCATATAACAAGTGCATGTGTTCATTGAGCTCATACAAGTACATTTCATTTAGAACCCTTTGTTATGTACTAATTTGGACACCTTTAATTTGGTTAGACAAACAGTCTGTCTGTCTGTAATTTGTTTAGTGATTTTTATTTAGTTTTATTTTAATTCGTTTGATTTTGGCTTTTGTTTACTTTGATTAATTTTACTTTGCTCGATTTTTGGTATATTTAGCATCAGTGCAAGCTGTACATTTGGCTGATTTTCGGTTCAATTTAGTTCCGTTTGTTCAGTCTGTTTTTGTTTTTATTTTCGCGTTGTTTTAAGGCTTGTCCACTACAGTATGGCGTATTTCGCTCTCGTTTTGGAATAACTTTGTTTCATTTCAGTACAGTGTACTTTGTTTTCATTTTGCGATAGGTTTGTTTCATTTCAGTACGGTGTACTTCGATTTCGTTTCGCGATATGTTTGTTTCATTTCAGTACGGTGTACTTCGATTTCGTTTCGCGATAGGTTTGTTTCGTTTCAGTACAGTGTACTTCGTTTTCGTTTCGCGATATGTTTGTTTCATTTCAGTACGGTGTACTTCGATTTCGTTTCACGATAGGTTTGTTTCATTTCAGTACAGTGTACTTTGTTTTCGTTTCGCGTAAGAACCTGGAAATATCAAGCATGGGCAATGAAATTGGGTTAGTAATTTTCTCCTGTTAGGAGAGAAATGTTAGGTATAAGTAAACATATATACATGTGCTTGTGCATATAACAAGTGCATGTGTTCATTGAGCTCATACAAGTACATTTCATTTAGAACCCTTTGTTATGTACTAATTTGGACACCTTTAATTTGGTTAGACAAACAGTCTGTCTGTCTGTAATTTGTTTAGTGATTTTTATTTAGTTTTATTTTAATTCGTTTGATTTTGGCTTTTGTTTACTTTGATTAATTTTACTTTGCTCGATTTTTGGTATATTTAGCATCAGTGCAAGCTGTACATTTGGCTGATTTTCGGTTCAATTTAGTTCCGTTTGTTCAGTCTGTTTTTGTTTTTATTTTCGCGTTGTTTTAAGGCTTGTCCACTACAGTATGGCGTATTTCGCTCTCGTTTTGCGATAATTTTGTTTCATTTCAGTACAGTGTACTTCGTTTTCGTTTCGCGATAGGTTTGTTTCATTTCAGTACGGTGTACTTCGATTTCGTTGCACGATAGGTTTGTTTCGTTTCAGTACAGTGTACTTCGTTTTCGTTTCGCGATAGGTTTGTTTCATTTCAGTACAGTGTACTTTGTTTTCGTTTCGCGTAAGAACCTGGAAATATCAAGCATGGGCAATGAAATTGGGTTAGTAATTTTCTCCTGTTAGGAGAGAAATGTTAGGTATAAGTAAACATATATACATGTGCTTGTGCATATAACAAGTGCATGTGTTCATTGAGCTCATACAAGTACATTTCATTTAGAACCCTTTGTTATGTACTAATTTGGACACCTTTAATTTGGTTAGACAAACAGTCTGTCTGTCTGTAATTTGTTTAGTGATTTTTATTCAGTTTTATTTTAATTCGTTTGATTTTGGCTTTTGTTTACTTTGATTAATTTTACTTTGCTCGATTTTTGGTATATTTAGCATCAGTGCAAGCTGTACATTTGGCTGATTTTCGGTTCAATTTAGTTCCGTTTGTTCAGTCTGTTTTTGTTTTTATTTTCGCGTTGTTTTAAGGCTTGTCCACTACAGTATGGCGTATTTCGCTCTCGTTTTGCGATAATTTTGTTTCATTTCAGTACAGTGTACTTCGTTTTCGTTTCGCGATAGGTTTGTTTCATTTCAGTACGGTGTACTTCGATTTCGTTGCACGATAGGTTTGTTTCGTTTCAGTACAGTGTACTTCGTTTTCGTTTCGCGATAGGTTTGTTTCATTTCAGTACAGTGTACTTTGTTTTCGTTTCGCGTAAGAACCTGGAAATATCAAGCATGGGCAATGAAATTGGGTTAGTAATTTTCTCCTGTTAGGAGAGAAATGTTAGGTATAAGTAAACATATATACATGTGCTTGTGCATATAACAAGTGCATGTGTTCATTGAGCTCATACAAGTACATTTCATTTAGAACCCTTCGTTATGTACTAATTTGGACACCTTTAATTTGGTTAGACAAACAGTCTGTCTGTCTGTAATTTGTTTAGTGATTTTTATTTAGTTTTATTTTAATTCGTTTGATTTTGGCTTTTGTTTACTTTGATTAATTTTACTTTGCTCGATTTTTGGTATATTTAGCATCAGTGCAAGCTGTACATTTGGCTGATTTTCGGTTCAATTTAGTTCCGTTTGTTCAGTCTGTTTTTGTTTTTATTTTCGCGTTGTTTTAAGGCTTGTCCACTACAGTATGGCGTATTTCGCTCTCGTTTTGCGATAATTTTGTTTCATTTCAGTACAGTGTACTTCGTTTTCGTTTCGCAATAGGTTTGTTTCATTTCAGTACGGTGTACTTCGATTTCGTTGCACGATAGGTTTGTTTCGTTTCAGTACAGTGTACTTCGTTTTCGTTTCGCGATAGGTTTGTTTCATTTCAGTACAGTGTACTTTGTTTTCGTTTCGCGTAAGAACCTGGAAATATCAAGCATGGGCAATGAAATTGGGTTAGTAATTTTCTCCTGTTAGGAGAGAAATGTTAGGTATAAGTAAACATATATACATGTGCTTGTGCATATAACAAGTGCATGTGTTCATTGAGCTCATACAAGTACATTTCATTTAGAACCCTTCGTTATGTACTAATTTGGACACCTTTAATTTGGTTAGACAAACAGTCTGTCTGTCTGTAATTTGTTTAGTGATTTTTATTTAGTTTTATTTTAATTCATTTGATTTTGGCTTTTGTTTACTTTGATTAATTTTACTTTGCTCGATTGTTGGTATATTTAGCATCAGTGCAAGCTGTACATTTGGCTGATTTTCGGTTCAATTTAGTTCCGTTTGTTCAGTCTGTTTTTGTTTTTATTTTCGCGTTGTTTTAAGGCTTGTCCACTACAGTATGGCGTATTTCGCTCTCGTTTTGGAATAATTTTGTTTCATTTCAGTACAGTGTACTTTGTTTTCATTTTGCGATAGGTTTGTTTCGTTTCAGTACGGTGTACTTCGATTTCGTTTCGCGATATGTTTGTTTCATTTCAGTACGGTGTACTTCGATTTCGTTTCGCGATAGGTTTGTTTCGTTTCAGTACAGTGTACTTCGTTTTCGTTTCGCGATATGTTTGTTTCATTTCAGTACGGTGTACTTCGATTTCGTTTCACGATAGGTTTGTTTCATTTCAGTACAGTGTACTTTGTTTTCGTTTCGCGTAAGAACCTGGAAATATCAAGCATGGGCAATGAAATTGGGTTAGTAATTTTCTCCTGTTAGGAGAGAAATGTTAGGTATAAGTAAACATATATACATGTGCTTGTGCATATAACAAGTGCATGTGTTCATTGAGCTCATACAAGTACATTTCATTTAGAACCCTTTGTTATGTACTAATTTGGACACCTTTAATTTGGTTAGACAAACAGTCTGTCTGTCTGTAATTTGTTTAGTGATTTTTATTTAGTTTTATTTTAATTCGTTTGATTTTGGCTTTTGTTTACTTTGATTAATTTTACTTTGCTCGATTTTTGGTATATTTAGCATCAGTGCAAGCTGTACATTTGGCTGATTTTCGGTTCAATTTAGTTCCGTTTGTTCAGTCTGTTTTTGTTTTTATTTTCGCGTTGTTTTAAGGCTTGTCCACTACAGTATGGCGTATTTCGCTCTCGTTTTGCGATAATTTTGTTTCATTTCAGTACAGTGTACTTCGTTTTCGTTTCGCGATAGGTTTGTTTCATTTCAGTACGGTGTACTTCGATTTCGTTGCACGATAGGTTTGTTTCGTTTCAGTACAGTGTACTTCGTTTTCGTTTCGCGATAGGTTTGTTTCATTTCAGTACAGTGTACTTTGTTTTCGTTTCGCGTAAGAACCTGGAAATATCAAGCATGGGCAATGAAATTGGGTTAGCAATTTTCTCCTGTTAGGAGAGAAATGTTAGGTATAAGTAAACATATATACATGTGCTTGTGCATATAACAAGTGCATGTGTTCATTGAGCTCATACAAGTACATTTCATTTAGAACCCTTTGTTATGTACTAATTTGGACACCTTTAATTTGGTTAGACAAACAGTCTGTCTGTCTGTAATTTGTTTAGTGATTTTTATTTAGTTTTATTTTAATTCGTTTGATTTTGGCTTTTGTTTACTTTGATTAATTTTACTTTGCTCGATTTTTGGTATATTTAGCATCAGTGCAAGCTGTACATTTGGCTGATTTTCGGTTCAATTTAGTTCCATTTGTTCAGTCTGTTTTTGTTTTTATTTTCGCGTTGTTTTAAGGCTTGTCCACTACAGTATGGCGTATTTCGCTCTCGTTTTGGAATAATTTTGTTTCATTTCAGTACAGTGTACTTTGTTTTCATTTTGCGATAGGTTTGTTTCGTTTCAGTACGGTGTACTTCGATTTCGTTTCGCGATAGGTTTGTTTCGTTTCAGTACAGTGTACTTCGTTTTCGTTTCGCGATATGTTTGTTTCATTTCAGTACAGTGTACTTTGTTTTCGTTTCGCGTAAGAACCTGGAAATATCAAGCATGGGCAATGAAATTGGGTTAGTAATTTTCTCCTGTTAGGAGAGAAATGTTAGGTATAAGTAAACATATATACATGTGCTTGTGCATATAACAAGTGCATGTGTTCATTGAGCTCATACAAGTACATTTCATTTAGAACCCTTTGTTATGTACTAATTTGGACACCTTTAATTTGGTTAGACAAACAGTCTGTCTGTCTGTAATTTGTTTAGTGATTTTTATTTAGTTTTATTTTAATTCGTTTGATTTTGGCTTTTGTTTACTTTGATTAATTTTACTTTGCTCGATTTTTGGTATATTTAGCATCAGTGCAAGCTGTACATTTGGCTGATTTTCGGTTCAATTTAGTTCCGTTTGTTCAGTCTGTTTTTGTTTTTATTTTCGCGTTGTTTTAAGGCTTGTCCACTACAGTATGGCGTATTTCGCTCTCGTTTTGCGATAATTTTGTTTCATTTCAGTACAGTGTACTTCGTTTTCGTTTCGCGATAGGTTTGTTTCATTTCAGTACAGTGTACTTTGTTTTCGTTTCGCGTAAGAACCTGGAAATATCAAGCATGGGCAATGAAATTGGGTTAGTAATTTTCTCCTGTTAGGAGAGAAATGTTAGGTATAAGTAAACATATATACATGTGCTTGTGCATATAACAAGTGCATGTGTTCATTGAGCTCATACAAGTACATTTCATTTAGAACCCTTCGTTATGTACTAATTTGGACACCTTTAATTTGGTTAGACAAACAGTCTGTCTGTCTGTAATTTGTTTAGTGATTTTTATTTAGTTTTATTTTAATTCATTTGATTTTGGCTTTTGTTTACTTTGATTAATTTTACTTTGCTCGATTGTTGGTATATTTAGCATCAGTACAAGCTGTACATTTGGCTGATTTTCGGTTCAATTTAGTTCCGTTTGTTCAGTCTGTTTTTGTTTTTATTTTCGCGTTGTTTTAAGGCTTGTCCACTACAGTATGGCGTATTTCGCTCTCGTTTTGCGATAATTTTGTTTCATTTCAGTACAGTGTACTTCGTTTTCGTTTCGCGATAGGTTTGTTTCATTTCAGTACGGTGTACTTCGATTTCGTTGCACGATAGGTTTGTTTCGTTTCAGTACAGTGTACTTCGTTTTCGTTTCGCGATAGGTTTGTTTCATTTCAGTACAGTGTACTTTGTTTTCGTTTCGCGTAAGAACCTGGAAATATCAAGCATGGGCAATGAAATTGGGTTAGCAATTTTCTCCTGTTAGGAGAGAAATGTTAGGTATAAGTAAACATATATACATGTGCTTGTGCATATAACAAGTGCATGTGTTCATTGAGCTCATACAAGTACATTTCATTTAGAACCCTTTGTTATGTACTAATTTGGACACCTTTAATTTGGTTAGACAAACAGTCTGTCTGTCTGTAATTTGTTTAGTGATTTTTATTTAGTTTTATTTTAATTCGTTTGATTTTGGCTTTTGTTTACTTTGATTAATTTTACTTTGCTCGATTTTTGGTATATTTAGCATCAGTGCAAGCTGTACATTTGGCTGATTTTCGGTTCAATTTAGTTCCGTTTGTTCAGTCTGTTTTTGTTTTTATTTTCGCGTTGTTTTAAGGCTTGTCCACTACAGTATGGCGTATTTCGCTCTCGTTTTGGAATAATTTTGTTTCATTTCAGTACAGTGTACTTTGTTTTCATTTTGCGATAGGTTTGTTTCGTTTCAGTACGGTGTACTTCGATTTCGTTTCGCGATAGGTTTGTTTCGTTTCAGTACAGTGTACTTCGTTTTCGTTTCGCGATATGTTTGTTTCATTTCAGTACGGTGTACTTCGTTTTCGTTTCGCGATATGTTTGTTTCATTTCAGTACGGTGTACTTCGATTTCGTTTCACGATAGGTTTGTTTCGTTTCAGTACAGTGTACTTCGTTTTCGTTTCGCGATAGGTTTGTTTCATTTCAGTACAGTGTACTTTGTTTTCGTTTCGCGTAAGAACCTGGAAATATCAAGCATGGGCAATGAAATTGGGTTAGCAATTTTCTCCTGTTAGGAGAGAAATGTTAGGTATAAGTAAACATATATACATGTGCTTGTGCATATAACAAGTGCATGTGTTCATTGAGCTCATACAAGTACATTTCATTTAGAACCCTTTGTTATGTACTAATTTGGACACCTTTAATTTGGTTAGACAAACAGTCTGTCTGTCTGTAATTTGTTTAGTGATTTTTATTTAGTTTTATTTTAATTCGTTTGATTTTGGCTTTTGTTTACTTTGATTAATTTTACTTTGCTCGATTTTTGGTATATTTAGCATCAGTGCAAGCTGTACATTTGGCTGATTTTCGGTTCAATTTAGTTCCGTTTGTTCAGTCTGTTTTTGTTTTTATTTTCGCGTTGTTTTAAGGCTTGTCCACTACAGTATGGCGTATTTCGCTCTCGTTTTGCGATAATTTTGTTTCATTTCAGTACAGTGTACTTCGTTTTCGTTTCGCGATAGGTTTGTTTCATTTCAGTACGGTGTACTTCGATTTCGTTGCACGATAGGTTTGTTTCGTTTCAGTACAGTGTACTTCGTTTTCGTTTCGCGATAGGTTTGTTTCATTTCAGT
Organism: Haliotis asinina; assembly: GCF_037392515.1. NCBI lineage: Eukaryota > Metazoa > Mollusca > Gastropoda > Lepetellida > Haliotidae > Haliotis > Haliotis asinina. The sequence continues at coordinate 27,281,239 of NC_090288.1, read as the reverse complement.
ACAGTGTACTTTGTTTTCGTTTCGCGTAAGAACCTGGAAATATCAAGCATGGGCAATGAAATTGGGTTAGTAATTTTCTCCTGTTAGGAGAGAAATGTTAGGTATAAGTAAACATATATACATGTGCTTGTGCATATAACAAGTGCATGTGTTCATTGAGCTCATACAAGTACATTTCATTTAGAACCCTTCGTTATGTACTAATTTGGACACCTTTAATTTGGTTAGACAAACAGTCTGTCTGTCTGTAATTTGTTTAGTGATTTTTATTTAGTTTTATTTTAATTCATTTGATTTTGGCTTTTGTTTACTTTGATTAATTTTACTTTGCTCGATTGTTGGTATATTTAGCATCAGTGCAAGCTGTACATTTGGCTGATTTTCGGTTCAATTTAGTTCCGTTTGTTCAGTCTGTTTTTGTTTTTATTTTCGCGTTGTTTTAAGGCTTGTCCACTACAGTATGGCGTATTTCGCTCTCGTTTTGGAATAACTTTGTTTCATTTCAGTACAGTGTACTTTGTTTTCATTTTGCGATAGGTTTGTTTCGTTTCAGTACGGTGTACTTCGATTTCGTTTCGCGATATGTTTGTTTCATTTCAGTACGGTGTACTTCGATTTCGTTTCGCGATAGGTTTGTTTCGTTTCAGTACAGTGTACTTCGTTTTCGTTTCGCGATATGTTTGTTTCATTTCAGTACGGTGTACTTCGATTTCGTTTCACGATAGGTTTGTTTCATTTCAGTACAGTGTACTTTGTTTTCGTTTCGCGTAAGAACCTGGAAATATCAAGCATGGGCAATGAAATTGGGTTAGTAATTTTCTCCTGTTAGGAGAGAAATGTTAGGTATAAGTAAACATATATACATGTGCTTGTGCATATAACAAGTGCATGTGTTCATTGAGCTCATACAAGTACATTTCATTTAGAACCCTTTGTTATGTACTAATTTGGACACCTTTAATTTGGTTAGACAAACAGTCTGTCTGTCTGTAATTTGTTTAGTGATTTTTATTTAGTTTTATTTTAATTCGTTTGATTTTGGCTTTTGTTTACTTTGATTAATTTTACTTTGCTCGATTTTTGGTATATTTAGCATCAGTGCAAGCTGTACATTTGGCTGATTTTCGGTTCAATTTAGTTCCGTTTGTTCAGTCTGTTTTTGTTTTTATTTTCGCGTTGTTTTAAGGCTTGTCCACTACAGTATGGCGTATTTCGCTCTCGTTTTGCGATAATTTTGTTTCATTTCAGTACAGTGTACTTCGTTTTCGTTTCGCGATAGGTTTGTTTCATTTCAGTACGGTGTACTTCGATTTCGTTGCACGATAGGTTTGTTTCGTTTCAGTACAGTGTACTTCGTTTTCATTTCGCGATAGGTTTGTTTCATTTCAGTACAGTGTACTTCGTTTTCATTTTGCGATAGCTTTGTTTTGTTTCAGTACGGTGTACTTCGATTTCGTTTCGCGATAGGTTTGTTTCGTTTCAGTACAGTGTACTTCGTTTTCGTTTCGCGATAGGTTTGTTTAATTTCAGTACGGTGTACTTCGATTTCGTTTCGCGATAGGTTTGTTTCGTTTTCGTTTCGCGATATGTTTGTTTCATTTCAGTACGGTGTACTTCGATTTCGTTTCACGATAGGTTTGTTTCGTTTCAGTACAGTGTACTTCGTTTTCATTTCGCGATAGGTTTGTTTCATTTCAGTACAGTGTACTTTGTTTTCGTTTCGCGTAAGAACCTGGAAATATCAAGCATGGGCAATGAAATTGGGTTAGTAATTTTCTCCTGTTAGGAGAGAAATGTTAGGTATAAGTAAACATATATACATGTGCTTGTGCATATAACAAGTGCATGTGTTCATTGAGCTCATACAAGTACATTTCATTTAGAACCCTTTGTTATGTACTAATTTGGACACCTTTAATTTGGTTAGACAAACAGTCTGTCTGTCTGTAATTTGTTTAGTGATTTTTATTTAGTTTTATTTTAATTCGTTTGATTTTGGCTTTTGTTTACTTTGATTAATTTTACTTTGCTCGATTTTTGGTATATTTAGCATCAGTGCAAGCTGTACATTTGGCTGATTTTCGGTTCAATTTAGTTCCGTTTGTTCAGTCTGTTTTTGTTTTTATTTTCGCGTTGTTTTAAGGCTTGTCCACTACAGTATGGCGTATTTCGCTCTCGTTTTGGAATAACTTTGTTTCATTTCAGTACAGTGTACTTTGTTTTCATTTTGCGATAGGTTTGTTTCGTTTCAGTACGGTGTACTTCGATTTCGTTTCGCGATATGTTTGTTTCATTTCAGTACGGTGTACTTCGATTTCGTTTCGCGATAGGTTTGTTTCGTTTCAGTACGGTGTACTTCGTTTTCGTTTCGCGATATGTTTGTTTCATTTCAGTACGGTGTACTTCGATTTCGTTTCGCGATAGGTTTGTTTCGTTTCAGTACAGTGTACTTCGTTTTCGTTTCGCGATATGTTTGTTTCATTTCAGTACGGTGTACTTCGATTTCGTTGCACGATAGGTTTGTTTCGTTTCAGTACAGTGTACTTCGTTTTCGTTTCGCGATAGGTTTGTTTCATTTCAGTACAGTGTACTTTGTTTTCGTTTCGCGTAAGAACCTGGAAATATCAAGCATGGGCAATGAAATTGGGTTAGCAATTTTCTCCTGTTAGGAGAGAAATGTTAGGTATAAGTAAACATATATACATGTGCTTGTGCATATAACAAGTGCATGTGTTCATTGAGCTCATACAAGTACATTTCATTTAGAACCCTTTGTTATGTACTAATTTGGACACCTTTAATTTGGTTAGACAAACAGTCTGTCTGTCTGTAATTTGTTTAGTGATTTTTATTTAGTTTTATTTTAATTCGTTTGATTTTGGCTTTTGTTTACTTTGATTAATTTTACTTTGCTCGATTTTTGGTATATTTAGCATCAGTGCAAGCTGTACATTTGGCTGATTTTCGGTTCAATTTAGTTCCGTTTGTTCAGTCTGTTTTTGTTTTTATTTTCGCGTTGTTTTAAGGCTTGTCCACTACAGTATGGCGTATTTCGCTCTCGTTTTGGAATAATTTTGTTTCATTTCAGTACAGTGTACTTTGTTTTCATTTTGCGATAGGTTTGTTTCGTTTCAGTACGGTGTACTTCGATTTCGTTTCGCGATAGGTTTGTTTCGTTTCAGTACAGTGTACTTCGTTTTCGTTTCGCGATATGTTTGTTTCATTTCAGTACGGTGTACTTCGTTTTCGTTTCGCGATATGTTTGTTTCATTTCAGTACGGTGTACTTCGATTTCGTTTCACGATAGGTTTGTTTCGTTTCAGTACAGTGTACTTCGTTTTCGTTTCGCGATAGGTTTGTTTCATTTCAGTACAGTGTACTTTGTTTTCGTTTCGCGTAAGAACCTGGAAATATCAAGCATGGGCAATGAAATTGGGTTAGTAATTTTCTCCTGTTAGGAGAGAAATGTTAGGTATAAGTAAACATATATACATGTGCTTGTGCATATAACAAGTGCATGTGTTCATTGAGCTCATACAAGTACATTTCATTTAGAACCCTTCGTTATGTACTAATTTGGACACCTTTAATTTGGTTAGACAAACAGTCTGTCTGTCTGTAATTTGTTTAGTGATTTTTATTTAGTTTTATTTTAATTCGTTTGATTTTGGCTTTTGTTTACTTTGATTAATTTTACTTTGCTCGATTTTTGGTATATTTAGCATCAGTGCAAGCTGTACATTTGGCTGATTTTCGGTTCAATTTAGTTCCGTTTGTTCAGTCTGTTTTTGTTTTTATTTTCGCGTTGTTTTAAGGCTTGTCCACTACAGTATGGCGTATTTCGCTCTCGTTTTGCGATAATTTTGTTTCATTTCAGTACAGTGTACTTCGTTTTCGTTTCGCAATAGGTTTGTTTCATTTCAGTACGGTGTACTTCGATTTCGTTGCACGATAGGTTTGTTTCGTTTCAGTACAGTGTACTTCGTTTTCGTTTCGCGATAGGTTTGTTTCATTTCAGTACAGTGTACTTTGTTTTCGTTTCGCGTAAGAACCTGGAAATATCAAGCATGGGCAATGAAATTGGGTTAGTAATTTTCTCCTGTTAGGAGAGAAATGTTAGGTATAAGTAAACATATATACATGTGCTTGTGCATATAACAAGTGCATGTGTTCATTGAGCTCATACAAGTACATTTCATTTAGAACCCTTCGTTATGTACTAATTTGGACACCTTTAATTTGGTTAGACAAACAGTCTGTCTGTCTGTAATTTGTTTAGTGATTTTTATTTAGTTTTATTTTAATTCATTTGATTTTGGCTTTTGTTTACTTTGATTAATTTTACTTTGCTCGATTGTTGGTATATTTAGCATCAGTGCAAGCTGTACATTTGGCTGATTTTCGGTTCAATTTAGTTCCGTTTGTTCAGTCTGTTTTTGTTTTTATTTTCGCGTTGTTTTAAGGCTTGTCCACTACAGTATGGCGTATTTCGCTCTCGTTTTGGAATAATTTTGTTTCATTTCAGTACAGTGTACTTTGTTTTCATTTTGCGATAGGTTTGTTTCGTTTCAGTACGGTGTACTTCGATTTCGTTTCGCGATATGTTTGTTTCATTTCAGTACGGTGTACTTCGATTTCGTTTCGCGATAGGTTTGTTTCGTTTCAGTACAGTGTACTTCGTTTTCGTTTCGCGATATGTTTGTTTCATTTCAGTACGGTGTACTTCGATTTCGTTTCACGATAGGTTTGTTTCATTTCAGTACAGTGTACTTTGTTTTCGTTTCGCGTAAGAACCTGGAAATATCAAGCATGGGCAATGAAATTGGGTTAGTAATTTTCTCCTGTTAGGAGAGAAATGTTAGGTATAAGTAAACATATATACATGTGCTTGTGCATATAACAAGTGCATGTGTTCATTGAGCTCATACAAGTACATTTCATTTAGAACCCTTTGTTATGTACTAATTTGGACACCTTTAATTTGGTTAGACAAACAGTCTGTCTGTCTGTAATTTGTTTAGTGATTTTTATTTAGTTTTATTTTAATTCGTTTGATTTTGGCTTTTGTTTACTTTGATTAATTTTACTTTGCTCGATTTTTGGTATATTTAGCATCAGTGCAAGCTGTACATTTGGCTGATTTTCGGTTCAATTTAGTTCCGTTTGTTCAGTCTGTTTTTGTTTTTATTTTCGCGTTGTTTTAAGGCTTGTCCACTACAGTATGGCGTATTTCGCTCTCGTTTTGCGATAATTTTGTTTCATTTCAGTACAGTGTACTTCGTTTTCGTTTCGCGATAGGTTTGTTTCATTTCAGTACGGTGTACTTCGATTTCGTTGCACGATAGGTTTGTTTCGTTTCAGTACAGTGTACTTCGTTTTCGTTTCGCGATAGGTTTGTTTCATTTCAGTACAGTGTACTTTGTTTTCGTTTCGCGTAAGAACCTGGAAATATCAAGCATGGGCAATGAAATTGGGTTAGCAATTTTCTCCTGTTAGGAGAGAAATGTTAGGTATAAGTAAACATATATACATGTGCTTGTGCATATAACAAGTGCATGTGTTCATTGAGCTCATACAAGTACATTTCATTTAGAACCCTTTGTTATGTACTAATTTGGACACCTTTAATTTGGTTAGACAAACAGTCTGTCTGTCTGTAATTTGTTTAGTGATTTTTATTTAGTTTTATTTTAATTCGTTTGATTTTGGCTTTTGTTTACTTTGATTAATTTTACTTTGCTCGATTTTTGGTATATTTAGCATCAGTGCAAGCTGTACATTTGGCTGATTTTCGGTTCAATTTAGTTCCATTTGTTCAGTCTGTTTTTGTTTTTATTTTCGCGTTGTTTTAAGGCTTGTCCACTACAGTATGGCGTATTTCGCTCTCGTTTTGGAATAATTTTGTTTCATTTCAGTACAGTGTACTTTGTTTTCATTTTGCGATAGGTTTGTTTCGTTTCAGTACGGTGTACTTCGATTTCGTTTCGCGATAGGTTTGTTTCGTTTCAGTACAGTGTACTTCGTTTTCGTTTCGCGATATGTTTGTTTCATTTCAGTACAGTGTACTTTGTTTTCGTTTCGCGTAAGAACCTGGAAATATCAAGCATGGGCAATGAAATTGGGTTAGTAATTTTCTCCTGTTAGGAGAGAAATGTTAGGTATAAGTAAACATATATACATGTGCTTGTGCATATAACAAGTGCATGTGTTCATTGAGCTCATACAAGTACATTTCATTTAGAACCCTTTGTTATGTACTAATTTGGACACCTTTAATTTGGTTAGACAAACAGTCTGTCTGTCTGTAATTTGTTTAGTGATTTTTATTTAGTTTTATTTTAATTCGTTTGATTTTGGCTTTTGTTTACTTTGATTAATTTTACTTTGCTCGATTTTTGGTATATTTAGCATCAGTGCAAGCTGTACATTTGGCTGATTTTCGGTTCAATTTAGTTCCGTTTGTTCAGTCTGTTTTTGTTTTTATTTTCGCGTTGTTTTAAGGCTTGTCCACTACAGTATGGCGTATTTCGCTCTCGTTTTGCGATAATTTTGTTTCATTTCAGTACAGTGTACTTCGTTTTCGTTTCGCGATAGGTTTGTTTCATTTCAGTACAGTGTACTTTGTTTTCGTTTCGCGTAAGAACCTGGAAATATCAAGCATGGGCAATGAAATTGGGTTAGTAATTTTCTCCTGTTAGGAGAGAAATGTTAGGTATAAGTAAACATATATACATGTGCTTGTGCATATAACAAGTGCATGTGTTCATTGAGCTCATACAAGTACATTTCATTTAGAACCCTTCGTTATGTACTAATTTGGACACCTTTAATTTGGTTAGACAAACAGTCTGTCTGTCTGTAATTTGTTTAGTGATTTTTATTTAGTTTTATTTTAATTCATTTGATTTTGGCTTTTGTTTACTTTGATTAATTTTACTTTGCTCGATTGTTGGTATATTTAGCATCAGTACAAGCTGTACATTTGGCTGATTTTCGGTTCAATTTAGTTCCGTTTGTTCAGTCTGTTTTTGTTTTTATTTTCGCGTTGTTTTAAGGCTTGTCCACTACAGTATGGCGTATTTCGCTCTCGTTTTGCGATAATTTTGTTTCATTTCAGTACAGTGTACTTCGTTTTCGTTTCGCGATAGGTTTGTTTCATTTCAGTACGGTGTACTTCGATTTCGTTGCACGATAGGTTTGTTTCGTTTCAGTACAGTGTACTTCGTTTTCGTTTCGCGATAGGTTTGTTTCATTTCAGTACAGTGTACTTTGTTTTCGTTTCGCGTAAGAACCTGGAAATATCAAGCATGGGCAATGAAATTGGGTTAGCAATTTTCTCCTGTTAGGAGAGAAATGTTAGGTATAAGTAAACATATATACATGTGCTTGTGCATATAACAAGTGCATGTGTTCATTGAGCTCATACAAGTACATTTCATTTAGAACCCTTTGTTATGTACTAATTTGGACACCTTTAATTTGGTTAGACAAACAGTCTGTCTGTCTGTAATTTGTTTAGTGATTTTTATTTAGTTTTATTTTAATTCGTTTGATTTTGGCTTTTGTTTACTTTGATTAATTTTACTTTGCTCGATTTTTGGTATATTTAGCATCAGTGCAAGCTGTACATTTGGCTGATTTTCGGTTCAATTTAGTTCCGTTTGTTCAGTCTGTTTTTGTTTTTATTTTCGCGTTGTTTTAAGGCTTGTCCACTACAGTATGGCGTATTTCGCTCTCGTTTTGGAATAATTTTGTTTCATTTCAGTACAGTGTACTTTGTTTTCATTTTGCGATAGGTTTGTTTCGTTTCAGTACGGTGTACTTCGATTTCGTTTCGCGATAGGTTTGTTTCGTTTCAGTACAGTGTACTTCGTTTTCGTTTCGCGATATGTTTGTTTCATTTCAGTACGGTGTACTTCGTTTTCGTTTCGCGATATGTTTGTTTCATTTCAGTACGGTGTACTTCGATTTCGTTTCACGATAGGTTTGTTTCGTTTCAGTACAGTGTACTTCGTTTTCGTTTCGCGATAGGTTTGTTTCATTTCAGTACAGTGTACTTTGTTTTCGTTTCGCGTAAGAACCTGGAAATATCAAGCATGGGCAATGAAATTGGGTTAGCAATTTTCTCCTGTTAGGAGAGAAATGTTAGGTATAAGTAAACATATATACATGTGCTTGTGCATATAACAAGTGCATGTGTTCATTGAGCTCATACAAGTACATTTCATTTAGAACCCTTTGTTATGTACTAATTTGGACACCTTTAATTTGGTTAGACAAACAGTCTGTCTGTCTGTAATTTGTTTAGTGATTTTTATTTAGTTTTATTTTAATTCGTTTGATTTTGGCTTTTGTTTACTTTGATTAATTTTACTTTGCTCGATTTTTGGTATATTTAGCATCAGTGCAAGCTGTACATTTGGCTGATTTTCGGTTCAATTTAGTTCCGTTTGTTCAGTCTGTTTTTGTTTTTATTTTCGCGTTGTTTTAAGGCTTGTCCACTACAGTATGGCGTATTTCGCTCTCGTTTTGCGATAATTTTGTTTCATTTCAGTACAGTGTACTTCGTTTTCGTTTCGCGATAGGTTTGTTTCATTTCAGTACGGTGTACTTCGATTTCGTTGCACGATAGGTTTGTTTCGTTTCAGTACAGTGTACTTCGTTTTCGTTTCGCGATAGGTTTGTTTCATTTCAGTACAGTGTACTTTGTTTTCGTTTCGCGTAAGAACCTGGAAATATCAAGCATGGGCAATGAAATTGGGTTAGTAATTTTCTCCTGTTAGGAGAGAAATGTTAGGTATAAGTAAACATATATACATGTGCTTGTGCATATAACAAGTGCATGTGTTCATTGAGCTCATACAAGTACATTTCATTTAGAACCCTTCGTTATGTACTAATTTGGACACCTTTAATTTGGTTAGACAAACAGTCTGTCTGTCTGTAATTTGTTTAGTGATTTTTATTTAGTTTTATTTTAATTCATTTGATTTTGGCTTTTGTTTACTTTGATTAATTTTACTTTGCTCGATTGTTGGTATATTTAGCATCAGTGCAAGCTGTACATTTGGCTGATTTTCGGTTCAATTTAGTTCCGTTTGTTCAGTCTGTTTTTGTTTTTATTTTCGCGTTGTTTTAAGGCTTGTCCACTACAGTATGGCGTATTTCGCTCTCGTTTTGGAATAACTTTGTTTCATTTCAGTACAGTGTACTTTGTTTTCATTTTGCGATAGGTTTGTTTCGTTTCAGTACGGTGTACTTCGATTTCGTTTCGCGATATGTTTGTTTCATTTCAGTACGGTGTACTTCGATTTCGTTTCGCGATAGGTTTGTTTCGTTTCAGTACAGTGTACTTCGTTTTCGTTTCGCGATATGTTTGTTTCATTTCAGTACGGTGTACTTCGATTTCGTTTCACGATAGGTTTGTTTCATTTCAGTACAGTGTACTTTGTTTTCGTTTCGCGTAAGAACCTGGAAATATCAAGCATGGGCAATGAAATTGGGTTAGTAATTTTCTCCTGTTAGGAGAGAAATGTTAGGTATAAGTAAACATATATACATGTGCTTGTGCATATAACAAGTGCATGTGTTCATTGAGCTCATACAAGTACATTTCATTTAGAACCCTTTGTTATGTACTAATTTGGACACCTTTAATTTGGTTAGACAAACAGTCTGTCTGTCTGTAATTTGTTTAGTGATTTTTATTTAGTTTTATTTTAATTCGTTTGATTTTGGCTTTTGTTTACTTTGATTAATTTTACTTTGCTCGATTTTTGGTATATTTAGCATCAGTGCAAGCTGTACATTTGGCTGATTTTCGGTTCAATTTAGTTCCGTTTGTTCAGTCTGTTTTTGTTTTTATTTTCGCGTTGTTTTAAGGCTTGTCCACTACAGTATGGCGTATTTCGCTCTCGTTTTGCGATAATTTTGTTTCATTTCAGTACAGTGTACTTCGTTTTCGTTTCGCGATAGGTTTGTTTCATTTCAGTACGGTGTACTTCGATTTCGTTGCACGATAGGTTTGTTTCGTTTCAGTACAGTGTACTTCGTTTTCATTTCGCGATAGGTTTGTTTCATTTCAGTACAGTGTACTTCGTTTTCATTTTGCGATAGCTTTGTTTTGTTTCAGTACGGTGTACTTCGATTTCGTTTCGCGATAGGTTTGTTTCGTTTCAGTACAGTGTACTTCGTTTTCGTTTCGCGATAGGTTTGTTTAATTTCAGTACGGTGTACTTCGATTTCGTTTCGCGATAGGTTTGTTTCGTTTTCGTTTCGCGATATGTTTGTTTCATTTCAGTACGGTGTACTTCGATTTCGTTTCACGATAGGTTTGTTTCGTTTCAGTACAGTGTACTTCGTTTTCATTTCGCGATAGGTTTGTTTCATTTCAGTACAGTGTACTTTGTTTTCGTTTCGCGTAAGAACCTGGAAATATCAAGCATGGGCAATGAAATTGGGTTAGTAATTTTCTCCTGTTAGGAGAGAAATGTTAGGTATAAGTAAACATATATACATGTGCTTGTGCATATAACAAGTGCATGTGTTCATTGAGCTCATACAAGTACATTTCATTTAGAACCCTTTGTTATGTACTAATTTGGACACCTTTAATTTGGTTAGACAAACAGTCTGTCTGTCTGTAATTTGTTTAGTGATTTTTATTTAGTTTTATTTTAATTCGTTTGATTTTGGCTTTTGTTTACTTTGATTAATTTTACTTTGCTCGATTTTTGGTATATTTAGCATCAGTGCAAGCTGTACATTTGGCTGATTTTCGGTTCAATTTAGTTCCGTTTGTTCAGTCTGTTTTTGTTTTTATTTTCGCGTTGTTTTAAGGCTTGTCCACTACAGTATGGCGTATTTCGCTCTCGTTTTGGAATAACTTTGTTTCATTTCAGTACAGTGTACTTTGTTTTCATTTTGCGATAGGTTTGTTTCGTTTCAGTACGGTGTACTTCGATTTCGTTTCGCGATATGTTTGTTTCATTTCAGTACGGTGTACTTCGATTTCGTTTCGCGATAGGTTTGTTTCGTTTCAGTACGGTGTACTTCGTTTTCGTTTCGCGATATGTTTGTTTCATTTCAGTACGGTGTACTTCGATTTCGTTTCGCGATAGGTTTGTTTCGTTTCAGTACAGTGTACTTCGTTTTCGTTTCGCGATATGTTTGTTTCATTTCAGTACGGTGTACTTCGATTTCGTTGCACGATAGGTTTGTTTCGTTTCAGTACAGTGTACTTCGTTTTCGTTTCGCGATAGGTTTGTTTCATTTCAGTACAGTGTACTTTGTTTTCGTTTCGCGTAAGAACCTGGAAATATCAAGCATGGGCAATGAAATTGGGCTAGCAATTTTCTCCTGTTAGGAGAGAAATGTTAGGTATAAGTAAACATATATACATGTGCTTGTGCATATAACAAGTGCATGTGTTCATTGAGCTCATACAAGTACATTTCATTTAGAACCCTTTGTTATGTACTAATTTGGACACCTTTAATTTGGTTAGACAAACAGTCTGTCTGTCTGTAATTTGTTTAGTGATTTTTATTTAGTTTTATTTTAATTCGTTTGATTTTGGCTTTTGTTTACTTTGATTAATTTTACTTTGCTCGATTTTTGGTATATTTAGCATCAGTGCAAGCTGTACATTTGGCTGATTTTCGGTTCAATTTAGTTCCGTTTGTTCAGTCTGTTTTTGTTTTTATTTTCGCGTTGTTTTAAGGCTTGTCCACTACAGTATGGCGTATTTCGCTCTCGTTTTGGAATAATTTTGTTTCATTTCAGTACAGTGTACTTTGTTTTCATTTTGCGATAGGTTTGTTTCGTTTCAGTACGGTGTACTTCGATTTCGTTTCGCGATAGGTTTGTTTCGTTTCAGTACAGTGTACTTCGTTTTCGTTTCGCGATATGTTTGTTTCATTTCAGTACGGTGTACTTCGTTTTCGTTTCGCGATATGTTTGTTTCATTTCAGTACGGTGTACTTCGATTTCGTTTCACGATAGGTTTGTTTCGTTTCAGTACAGTGTACTTCGTTTTCGTTTCGCGATAGGTTTGTTTCATTTCAGTACAGTGTACTTTGTTTTCGTTTCGCGTAAGAACCTGGAAATATCAAGCATGGGCAATGAAATTGGGTTAGCAATTTTCTCCTGTTAGGAGAGAAATGTTAGGTATAAGTAAACATATATACATGTGCTTGTGCATATAACAAGTGCATGTGTTCATTGAGCTCATACAAGTACATTTCATTTAGAACCCTTTGTTATGTACTAATTTGGACACCTTTAATTTGGTTAGACAAACAGTCTGTCTGTCTGTAATTTGTTTAGTGATTTTTATTTAGTTTTATTTTAATTCGTTTGATTTTGGCTTTTGTTTACTTTGATTAATTTTACTTTGCTCGATTTTTGGTATATTTAGCATCAGTGCAAGCTGTACATTTGGCTGATTTTCGGTTCAATTTAGTTCCGTTTGTTCAGTCTGTTTTTGTTTTTATTTTCGCGTTGTTTTAAGGCTTGTCCACTACAGTATGGCGTATTTCGCTCTCGTTTTGCGATAATTTTGTTTCATTTCAGTACAGTGTACTTCGTTTTCGTTTCGCGATAGGTTTGTTTCATTTCAGTACGGTGTACTTCGATTTCGTTGCACGATAGGTTTGTTTCGTTTCAGTACAGTGTACTTCGTTTTCGTTTCGCGATAGGTTTGTTTCATTTCAGTACAGTGTACTTTGTTTTCGTTTCGCGTAAGAACCTGGAAATATCAAGCATGGGCAATGAAATTGGGTTAGTAATTTTCTCCTGTTAGGAGAGAAATGTTAGGTATAAGTAAACATATATACATGTGCTTGTGCATATAACAAGTGCATGTGTTCATTGAGCTCATACAAGTACATTTCATTTAGAACCCTTCGTTATGTACTAATTTGGACACCTTTAATTTGGTTAGACAAACAGTCTGTCTGTCTGTAATTTGTTTAGTGATTTTTATTTAGTTTTATTTTAATTCATTTGATTTTGGCTTTTGTTTACTTTGATTAATTTTACTTTGCTCGATTGTTGGTATATTTAGCATCAGTGCAAGCTGTACATTTGGCTGATTTTCGGTTCAATTTAGTTCCGTTTGTTCAGTCTGTTTTTGTTTTTATTTTCGCGTTGTTTTAAGGCTTGTCCACTACAGTATGGCGTATTTCGCTCTCGTTTTGGAATAACTTTGTTTCATTTCAGTACAGTGTACTTTGTTTTCATTTTGCGATAGGTTTGTTTCGTTTCAGTACGGTGTACTTCGATTTCGTTTCGCGATATGTTTGTTTCATTTCAGTACGGTGTACTTCGATTTCGTTTCGCGATAGGTTTGTTTCGTTTCAGTACAGTGTACTTCGTTTTCGTTTCGCGATATGTTTGTTTCATTTCAGTACGGTGTACTTCGATTTCGTTTCACGATAGGTTTGTTTCATTTCAGTACAGTGTACTTTGTTTTCGTTTCGCGTAAGAACCTGGAAATATCAAGCATGGGCAATGAAATTGGGTTAGTAATTTTCTCCTGTTAGGAGAGAAATGTTAGGTATAAGTAAACATATATACATGTGCTTGTGCATATAACAAGTGCATGTGTTCATTGAGCTCATACAAGTACATTTCATTTAGAACCCTTTGTTATGTACTAATTTGGACACCTTTAATTTGGTTAGACAAACAGTCTGTCTGTCTGTAATTTGTTTAGTGATTTTTATTTAGTTTTATTTTAATTCGTTTGATTTTGGCTTTTGTTTACTTTGATTAATTTTACTTTGCTCGATTTTTGGTATATTTAGCATCAGTGCAAGCTGTACATTTGGCTGATTTTCGGTTCAATTTAGTTCCGTTTGTTCAGTCTGTTTTTGTTTTTATTTTCGCGTTGTTTTAAGGCTTGTCCACTACAGTATGGCGTATTTCGCTCTCGTTTTGCGATAATTTTGTTTCATTTCAGTACAGTGTACTTCGTTTTCGTTTCGCGATAGGTTTGTTTCATTTCAGTACGGTGTACTTCGATTTCGTTGCACGATAGGTTTGTTTCGTTTCAGTACAGTGTACTTCGTTTTCATTTCGCGATAGGTTTGTTTCATTTCAGTACAGTGTACTTCGTTTTCATTTTGCGATAGCTTTGTTTTGTTTCAGTACGGTGTACTTCGATTTCGTTTCGCGATAGGTTTGTTTCGTTTCAGTACAGTGTACTTCGTTTTCGTTTCGCGATAGGTTTGTTTCATTTCAGTACGGTGTACTTCGATTTCGTTTCGCGATAGGTTTGTTTCGTTTTCGTTTCGCGATATGTTTGTTTCATTTCAGTACGGTGTACTTCGATTTCGTTTCACGATAGGTTTGTTTCGTTTCAGTACAGTGTACTTCGTTTTCATTTCGCGATAGGTTTGTTTCATTTCAGTACAGTGTACTTTGTTTTCGTTTCGCGTAAGAACCTGGAAATATCAAGCATGGGCAATGAAATTGGGTTAGTAATTTTCTCCTGTTAGGAGAGAAATGTTAGGTATAAGTAAACATATATACATGTGCTTGTGCATATAACAAGTGCATGTGTTCATTGAGCTCATACAAGTACATTTCATTTAGAACCCTTTGTTATGTACTAATTTGGACACCTTTAATTTGGTTAGACAAACAGTCTGTCTGTCTGTAATTTGTTTAGTGATTTTTATTTAGTTTTATTTTAATTCGTTTGATTTTGGCTTTTGTTTACTTTGATTAATTTTACTTTGCTCGATTTTTGGTATATTTAGCATCAGTGCAAGCTGTACATTTGGCTGATTTTCGGTTCAATTTAGTTCCGTTTGTTCAGTCTGTTTTTGTTTTTATTTTCGCGTTGTTTTAAGGCTTGTCCACTACAGTATGGCGTATTTCGCTCTCGTTTTGGAATAACTTTGTTTCATTTCAGTACAGTGTACTTTGTTTTCATTTTGCGATAGGTTTGTTTCGTTTCAGTACGGTGTACTTCGATTTCGTTTCGCGATATGTTTGTTTCATTTCAGTACGGTGTACTTCGATTTCGTTTCGCGATAGGTTTGTTTCGTTTCAGTACGGTGTACTTCGTTTTCGTTTCGCGATATGTTTGTTTCATTTCAGTACGGTGTACTTCGATTTCGTTTCGCGATAGGTTTGTTTCGTTTCAGTACAGTGTACTTCGTTTTCGTTTCGCGATATGTTTGTTTCATTTCAGTACGGTGTACTTCGATTTCGTTTCACGATAGGTTTGTTTCGTTTCAGTACAGTGTACTTCGTTTTCGTTTCACGATAGGTTTGTTTCATTTCAGTACAGTGTACTTTGTTTTCGTTTCGCGTAAGAACCTGGAAATATCAAGCATGGGCAATGAAATTGGGCTAGCAATTTTCTCCTGTTAGGAGAGAAATGTTAGGTATAAGTAAACATATATACATGTGCTTGTGCATATAACAAGTGCATGTGTTCATTGAGCTCATACAAGTACATTTCATTTAGAACCCTTTGTTATGTACTAATTTGGACACCTTTAATTTGGTTAGACAAACAGTCTGTCTGTCTGTAATTTGTTTAGTGATTTTTATTTAGTTTTATTTTAATTCGTTTGATTTTGGCTTTTGTTTACTTTGATTAATTTTACTTTGCTCGATTTTTGGTATATTTAGCATCAGTGCAAGCTGTACATTTGGCTGATTTTCGGTTCAATTTAGTTCCGTTTGTTCAGTCTGTTTTTGTTTTTATTTTCGCGTTGTTTTAAGGCTTGTCCACTACAGTATGGCGTATTTCGCTCTCGTTTTGCGATAATTTTGTTTCATTTCAGTACGGTGTACTTCGATTTCGTTGCACGATAGGTTTGTTTCGTTTCAGTACAGTGTACTTCGTTTTCGTTTCGCGATAGGTTTGTTTCATTTCAGTACAGTGTACTTTGTTTTCGTTTCGCGTAAGAACCTGGAAATATCAAGCATGGGCAATGAAATTGGGTTAGTAATTTTCTCCTGTTAGGAGAGAAATGTTAGGTATAAGTAAACATATATACATGTGCTTGCGCATATAACAAGTGCATGTGTTCATTGAGCTCATACAAGTACATTTCATTTAGAACCCTTCGTTATGTACTAATTTGGACACCTTTAATTTGGTTAGACAAACAGTCTGTCTGTCTGTAATTTGTTTAGTGATTTTTATTTAGTTTTATTTTAATTCATTTGATTTTGGCTTTTGTTTACTTTGATTAATTTTACTTTGCTCGATTGTTGGTATATTTAGCATCAGTGCAAGCTGTACATTTGGCTGATTTTCGGTTCAATTTAGTTCCGTTTGTTCAGTCTGTTTTTGTTTTTATTTTCGCGTTGTTTTAAGGCTTGTCCACTACAGTATGGCGTATTTCGCTCTCGTTTTGGAATAATTTTGTTTCATTTCAGTACAGTGTACTTTGTTTTCATTTTGCGATAGGTTTGTTTCGTTTCAGTACGGTGTACTTCGATTTCGTTTCGCGATAGGTTTGTTTCGTTTCAGTACAGTGTACTTCGTTTTCGTTTCGCGATATGTTTGTTTCATTTCAGTACGGTGTACTTCGTTTTCGTTTCGCGATATGTTTGTTTCATTTCAGTACGGTGTACTTCGATTTCGTTTCACGATAGGTTTGTTTCGTTTCAGTACAGTGTACTTCGTTTTCGTTTCGCGATAGGTTTGTTTCATTTCAGTACAGTGTACTTTGTTTTCGTTTCGCGTAAGAACCTGGAAATATCAAGCATGGGCAATGAAATTGGGCTAGCAATTTTCTCCTGTTAGGAGAGAAATGTTAGGTATAAGTAAACATATATACATGAGCTTGTGCATATAACAAGTGCATGTGTTCATTGAGCTCATACAAGTACATTTCATTTAGAACCCTTTGTTATGTACTAATTTGGACACCTTTAATTTGGTTAGACAAACAGTCTGTCTGTCTGTAATTTGTTTAGTGATTTTTATTTAGTTTTATTTTAATTCGTTTGATTTTGGCTTTTGTTTACTTTGATTAATTTTACTTTGCTCGATTTTTGGTATATTTAGCATCAGTGCAAGCTGTACATTTGGCTGATTTTCGGTTCAATTTAGTTCCGTTTGTTCAGTCTGTTTTTGTTTTTATTTTCGCGTTGTTTTAAGGCTTGTCCACTACAGTATGGCGTATTTCGCTCTCGTTTTGCGATAATTTTGTTTCATTTCAGTACAGTGTACTTCGTTTTCGTTTCGCGATAGGTTTGTTTCATTTCAGTACGGTGTACTTCGATTTCGTTGCACGATAGGTTTGTTTCGTTTCAGTACAGTGTACTTCGTTTTCGTTTCGCGATAGGTTTGTTTCATTTCAGTACAGTGTACTTTGTTTTCGTTTCGCGTAAGAACCTGGAAATATCAAGCATGGGCAATGAAATTGGGTTAGTAATTTTCTCCTGTTAGGAGAGAAATGTTAGGTATAAGTAAACATATATACATGTGCTTGTGCATATAACAAGTGCATGTGTTCATTGAGCTCATACAAGTACATTTCATTTAGAACCCTTCGTTATGTACTAATTTGGACACCTTTAATTTGGTTAGACAAACAGTCTGTCTGTCTGTAATTTGTTTAGTGATTTTTATTTAGTTTTATTTTAATTCATTTGATTTTGGCTTTTGTTTACTTTGATTAATTTTACTTTGCTCGATTGTTGGTATATTTAGCATCAGTGCAAGCTGTACATTTGGCTGATTTTCGGTTCAATTTAGTTCCGTTTGTTCAGTCTGTTTTTGTTTTTATTTTCGCGTTGTTTTAAGGCTTGTCCACTACAGTATGGCGTATTTCGCTCTCGTTTTGGAATAACTTTGTTTCATTTCAGTACAGTGTACTTTGTTTTCATTTTGCGATAGGTTTGTTTCGTTTCAGTACGGTGTACTTCGATTTCGTTTCGCGATATGTTTGTTTCATTTCAGTACGGTGTACTTCGATTTCGTTTCGCGATAGGTTTGTTTCGTTTCAGTACAGTGTACTTCGTTTTCGTTTCGCGATATGTTTGTTTCATTTCAGTACGGTGTACTTCGATTTCGTTTCACGATAGGTTTGTTTCATTTCAGTACAGTGTACTTTGTTTTCGTTTCGCGTAAGAACCTGGAAATATCAAGCATGGGCAATGAAATTGGGTTAGTAATTTTCTCCTGTTAGGAGAGAAATGTTAGGTATAAGTAAACATATATACATGTGCTTGTGCATATAACAAGTGCATGTGTTCATTGATCTCATACAAGTACATTTCATTTAGAACCCTTTGTTATGTACTAATTTGGACACCTTTAATTTGGTTAGACAAACAGTCTGTCTGTCTGTAATTTGTTTAGTGATTTTTATTTAGTTTTATTTTAATTCGTTTGATTTTGGCTTTTGTTTACTTTGATTAATTTTACTTTGCTCGATTTTTGGTATATTTAGCATCAGTGCAAGCTGTACATTTGGCTGATTTTCGGTTCAATTTAGTTCCGTTTGTTCAGTCTGTTTTTGTGTTTATTTTCGCGTTGTTTTAAGGCTTGTCCACTACAGTATGGCGTATTTCGCTCTCGTTTTGCGATAATTTTGTTTCATTTCAGTACAGTGTACTTCGTTTTCGTTTCGCGATAGGTTTGTTTCATTTCAGTACGGTGTACTTCGATTTCGTTGCACGATAGGTTTGTTTCGTTTCAGTACAGTGTACTTCGTTTTCGTTTCGCGATAGGTTTGTTTCATTTCAGTACAGTGTACTTTGTTTTCGTTTGGCGTAAGAACCTGGAAATATCAAGCATGGGCAATGAAATTGGGTTAGTAATTTTCTCCTGTTAGGAGAGAAATGTTAGGTATAAGTAAACATATATACATGTGCTTGTGCATATAACAAGTGCATGTGTTCATTGAGCTCATACAAGTACATTTCATTTAGAACCCTTCGTTATGTACTAATTTGGACACCTTTAATTTGGTTAGACAAACAGTCTGTCTGTCTGTAATTTGTTTAGTGATTTTTATTTAGTTTTATTTTAATTCATTTGATTTTGGCTTTTGTTTACTTTGATTAATTTTACTTTGCTCGATTGTTGGTATATTTAGCATCAGTGCAAGCTGTACATTTGGCTGATTTTCGGTTCAATTTAGTTCCGTTTGTTCAGTCTGTTTTTGTTTTTATTTTCGCGTTGTTTTAAGGCTTGTCCACTACAGTATGGCGTATTTCGCTCTCGTTTTGCGATAATTTTGTTTCATTTCAGTACAGTGTACTTCGTTTTCGTTTCGCGATAGGTTTGTTTCATTTCAGTACGGTGTACTTCGATTTCGTTGCACGATAGGTTTGTTTCGTTTCAGTACAGTGTACTTCGTTTTCATTTCGCGATAGGTTTGTTTCATTTCAGTACAGTGTACTTCGTTTTCATTTTGCGATAGGTTTGTTTTGTTTCAGTACGGTGTACTTCGATTTCGTTTCGCGATAGGTTTGTTTCGTTTCAGTACAGTGTACTTCGTTTTCGTTTCGCGATAGGTTTGTTTCATTTCAGTACGGTGTACTTCGATTTCGTTTCGCGATAGGTTTGTTTCGTTTTCGTTTCGCGATATGTTTGTTTCATTTCAGTACGGTGTACTTCGATTTCGTTTCACGATAGGTTTGTTTCGTTTCAGTACAGTGTACTTCGTTTTCATTTCGCGATAGGTTTGTTTCATTTCAGTACAGTGTACTTTGTTTTCGTTTCGCGTAAGAACCTGGAAATATCAAGCATGGGCAATGAAATTGGGTTAGTAATTTTCTCCTGTTAGGAGAGAAATGTTAGGTATAAGTAAACATATATACATGTGCTTGTGCATATAACAAGTGCATGTGTTCATTGAGCTCATACAAGTACATTTCATTTAGAACCCTTTGTTATGTACTAATTTGGACACCTTTAATTTGGTTAGACAAACAGTCTGTCTGTCTGTAATTTGTTTAGTGATTTTTATTTAGTTTTATTTTAATTCGTTTGATTTTGGCTTTTGTTTACTTTGATTAATTTTACTTTGCTCGATTTTTGGTATATTTAGCATCAGTGCAAGCTGTACATTTGGCTGATTTTCGGTTCAATTTAGTTCCGTTTGTTCAGTCTGTTTTTGTTTTTATTTTCGCGTTGTTTTAAGGCTTGTCCACTACAGTATGGCGTATTTCGCTCTCGTTTTGGAATAACTTT
The DNA here is from genome assembly GCF_037392515.1 of Haliotis asinina. Taxonomy (NCBI): domain Eukaryota; kingdom Metazoa; phylum Mollusca; class Gastropoda; order Lepetellida; family Haliotidae; genus Haliotis; species Haliotis asinina. The sequence continues at coordinate 27,261,063 of NC_090288.1, read as the reverse complement.
GTTTCATTTCAGTACAGTGTACTTTGTTTTCATTTTGCGATAGGTTTGTTTCGTTTCAGTACGGTGTACTTCGATTTCGTTTCGCGATATGTTTGTTTCATTTCAGTACGGTGTACTTCGATTTCGTTTCGCGATAGGTTTGTTTCGTTTCAGTACGGTGTACTTCGTTTTCGTTTCGCGATATGTTTGTTTCATTTCAGTACGGTGTACTTCGATTTCGTTTCGCGATAGGTTTGTTTCGTTTCAGTACAGTGTACTTCGTTTTCGTTTCGCGATATGTTTGTTTCATTTCAGTACGGTGTACTTCGATTTCGTTTCACGATAGGTTTGTTTCGTTTCAGTACAGTGTACTTCGTTTTCGTTTCACGATAGGTTTGTTTCATTTCAGTACAGTGTACTTTGTTTTCGTTTCGCGTAAGAACCTGGAAATATCAAGCATGGGCAATGAAATTGGGTTAGCAATTTTCTCCTGTTAGGAGAGAAATGTTAGGTATAAGTAAACATATATACATGTGCTTGTGCATATAACAAGTGCATGTGTTCATTGAGCTCATACAAGTACATTTCATTTAGAACCCTTTGTTATGTACTAATTTGGACACCTTTAATTTGGTTAGACAAACAGTCTGTCTGTCTGTAATTTGTTTAGTGATTTTTATTTAGTTTTATTTTAATTCGTTTGATTTTGGCTTTTGTTTACTTTGATTAATTTTACTTTGCTCGATTTTTGGTATATTTAGCATCAGTGCAAGCTGTACATTTGGCTGATTTTCGGTTCAATTTAGTTCCGTTTGTTCAGTCTGTTTTTGTTTTTATTTTCGCGTTGTTTTAAGGCTTGTCCACTACAGTATGGCGTATTTCGCTCTCGTTTTGCGATAATTTTGTTTCATTTCAGTACGGTGTACTTCGATTTCATTGCACGATAGGTTTGTTTCGTTTCAGTACAGTGTACTTCGTTTTCGTTTCGCGATAGGTTTGTTTCATTTCAGTACAGTGTACTTTGTTTTCGTTTCGCGTAAGAACCTGGAAATATCAAGCATGGGCAATGAAATTGGGTTAGTAATTTTCTCCTGTTAGGAGAGAAATGTTAGGTATAAGTAAACATATATACATGTGCTTGTGCATATAACAAGTGCATGTGTTCATTGAGCTCATACAAGTACATTTCATTTAGAACCCTTCGTTATGTACTAATTTGGACACCTTTAATTTGGTTAGACAAACAGTCTGTCTGTCTGTAATTTGTTTAGTGATTTTTATTTAGTTTTATTTTAATTCATTTGATTTTGGCTTTTGTTTACTTTGATTAATTTTACTTTGCTCGATTGTTGGTATATTTAGCATCAGTGCAAGCTGTACATTTGGCTGATTTTCGGTTCAATTTAGTTCCGTTTGTTCAGTCTGTTTTTGTTTTTATTTTCGCGTTGTTTTAAGGCTTGTCCACTACAGTATGGCGTATTTCGCTCTCGTTTTGGAATAATTTTGTTTCATTTCAGTACAGTGTACTTTGTTTTCATTTTGCGATAGGTTTGTTTCGTTTCAGTACGGTGTACTTCGATTTCGTTTCGCGATAGGTTTGTTTCGTTTCAGTACAGTGTACTTCGTTTTCGTTTCGCGATATGTTTGTTTCATTTCAGTACGGTGTACTTCGTTTTCGTTTCGCGATATGTTTGTTTCATTTCAGTACGGTGTACTTCGATTTCGTTTCACGATAGGTTTGTTTCGTTTCAGTACAGTGTACTTCGTTTTCGTTTCGCGATAGGTTTGTTTCATTTCAGTACAGTGTACTTTGTTTTCGTTTCGCGTAAGAACCTGGAAATATCAAGCATGGGCAATGAAATTGGGCTAGCAATTTTCTCCTGTTAGGAGAGAAATGTTAGGTATAAGTAAACATATATACATGTGCTTGTGCATATAACAAGTGCATGTGTTCATTGAGCTCATACAAGTACATTTCATTTAGAACCCTTTGTTATGTACTAATTTGGACACCTTTAATTTGGTTAGACAAACAGTCTGTCTGTCTGTAATTTGTTTAGTGATTTTTATTTAGTTTTATTTTAATTCGTTTGATTTTGGCTTTTGTTTACTTTGATTAATTTTACTTTGCTCGATTGTTGGTATATTTAGCATCAGTGCAAGCTGTACATTTGGCTGATTTTCGGTTCAATTTAGTTCCGTTTGTTCAGTCTGTTTTTGTTTTTATTTTCGCGTTGTTTTAAGGCTTGTCCACTACAGTATGGCGTATTTCGCTCTCGTTTTGCGATAATTTTGTTTCATTTCAGTACAGTGTACTTCGTTTTCGTTTCGCGATAGGTTTGTTTCATTTCAGTACGGTGTACTTCAACTTCGTTGCACGATAGGTTTGTTTCGTTTCAGTACAGTGTACTTCGTTTTCGTTTCGCGATAGGTTTGTTTCATTTCAGTACAGTGTACTTTGTTTTCGTTTCGCGTAAGAACCTGGAAATATCAAGCATGGGCAATGAAATTGGGTTAGTAATTTTCTCCTGTTAGGAGAGAAATGTTAGGTATAAGTAAACATATATACATGTGCTTGTGCATATAACAAGTGCATGTGTTCATTGAGCTCATACAAGTACATTTCATTTAGAACCCTTCGTTATGTACTAATTTGGACACCTTTAATTTGGTTAGACAAACAGTCTGTCTGTCTGTAATTTGTTTAGTGATTTTTATTTAGTTTTATTTTAATTCATTTGATTTTGGCTTTTGTTTACTTTGATTAATTTTACTTTGCTCGATTGTTGGTATATTTAGCATCAGTGCAAGCTGTACATTTGGCTGATTTTCGGTTCAATTTAGTTCCGTTTGTTCAGTCTGTTTTTGTTTTTATTTTCGCGTTGTTTTAAGGCTTGTCCACTACAGTATGGCGTATTTCGCTCTCGTTTTGGAATAACTTTGTTTCATTTCAGTACAGTGTACTTTGTTTTCATTTTGCGATAGGTTTGTTTCGTTTCAGTACGGTGTACTTCGATTTCGTTTCGCGATATGTTTGTTTCATTTCAGTACGGTGTACTTCGATTTCGTTTCGCGATAGGTTTGTTTCGTTTCAGTACAGTGTACTTCGTTTTCGTTTCGCGATATGTTTGTTTCATTTCAGTACGGTGTACTTCGATTTCGTTTCACGATAGGTTTGTTTCATTTCAGTACAGTGTACTTTGTTTTCGTTTCGCGTAAGAACCTGGAAATATCAAGCATGGGCAATGAAATTGGGTTAGTAATTTTCTCCTGTTAGGAGAGAAATGTTAGGTATAAGTAAACATATATACATGTGCTTGTGCATATAACAAGTGCATGTGTTCATTGAGCTCATACAAGTACATTTCATTTAGAACCCTTCGTTATGTACTAATTTGGACACCTTTAATTTGGTTAGACAAACAGTCTGTCTGTCTGTAATTTGTTTAGTGATTTTTATTTAGTTTTATTTTAATTCATTTGATTTTGGCTTTTGTTTACTTTGATTAATTTTACTTTGCTCGATTGTTGGTATATTTAGCATCAGTGCAAGCTGTACATTTGGCTGATTTTCGGTTCAATTTAGTTCCGTTTGTTCAGTCTGTTTTTGTTTTTATTTTCGCGTTGTTTTAAGGCTTGTCCACTACAGTATGGCGTATTTCGCTCTCGTTTTGCGATAATTTTGTTTCATTTCAGTACAGTGTACTTCGTTTTCGTTTCGTGATAGGTTTGTTTCATTTCAGTACGGTGTACTTCGATTTCGTTGCACGATAGGTTTGTTTCGTTTCAGTACAGTGTACTTCGTTTTCGTTTAGCGATAGGTTTGTTTCATTTCAGTACAGTGTACTTTGTTTTCGTTTCGCGTAAGAACCTGGAAATATCAAGCATGGGCAATGAAATTGGGTTAGTAATTTTCTCCTGTTAGGAGAGAAATGTTAGGTATAAGTAAACATATATACATGTGCTTGTGCATATAACAAGTGCATGTGTTCATTGAGCTCATACAAGTACATTTCATTTAGAACCCTTCGTTATGTACTAATTTGGACACCTTTAATTTGGTTAGACAAACAGTCTGTCTGTCTGTAATTTGTTTAGTGATTTTTATTTAGTTTTATTTTAATTCGTTTGATTTTGGCTTTTGTTTACTTTGATTAATTTTACTTTGCTCGATTTTTGGTATATTTAGCATCAGTGCAAGCTGTACATTTGGCTGATTTTCGGTTCAATTTAGTTCCGTTTGTTCACTCTGTTTTTTGTTTTTTTTCGCGTTGTTTTAAGGCTTGTCCACTACAGTATGGCGTATTTCGCTCTCGTTTTGCGATAATTTTGTTTCATTTCAGTACGGTGTACCTCGTTTTCATTTTGCGATAGATTTGTTTCGTTTCAGTACGGTGTACTTCGATTTCGTTTCGCGATAGGTTTGTTTCGTTTCAGTACAGTGTACTTCGTTTTCGTTTCGCGATATGTTTGTTTCATTTCAGTACGGTGTACTTCGTTTTCGTTTCGCGATATGTTTGTTTCATTTCAGTACGGTGTACTTCGTTTTCGTTTCACGATAGGTTTGTTTCGTTTCAGTACAGTGTACTTCGTTTTCGTTTCGCGATAGGTTTGTTTCATTTCAGTACAGTGTACTTTGTTTTCGTTTCGCGTAAGAACCTGGAAATATCAAGCATGGGCAATGAAATTGGGTTAGCAATTTTCTCCTGTTAGGAGAGAAATGTTAGGTATAAGTAAACATATATACATGTGCTTGTGCATATAACAAGTGCATGTGTTCATTGAGCTCATACAAGTACATTTCATTTAGAACCCTTTGTTATGTACTAATTTGGACACCTTTAATTTGGTTAGACAAACAGTCTGTCTGTCTGTAATTTGTTTAGTGATTTTTATTTAGTTTTATTTTAATTCGTTTGATTTTGGCTTTTGTTTACTTTGATTAATTTTACTTTGCTCGATTTTTGGTATATTTAGCATCAGTGCAAGCTGTACATTTGGCTGATTTTCGGTTCAATTTAGTTCCGTTTGTTCAGTCTGTTTTTGTTTTTATTTTCGCGTTGTTTTAAGGCTTGTCCACTACAGTATGGCGTATTTCGCTCTCGTTTTGCGATAATTTTGTTTCATTTCAGTACAGTGTACTTCGTTTTCGTTTCGCGATAGGTTTGTTTCATTTCAGTACGGTGTACTTCGATTTCGTTGCACGATAGGTTTGTTTCGTTTCAGTACAGTGTACTTCGTTTTCGTTTCGCGATAGGTTTGTTTCATTTCAGTACAGTGTACTTTGTTTTCGTTTCGCGTAAGAACCTGGAAATATCAAGCATGGGCAATGAAATTGGGTTAGTAATTTTCTCCTGTTAGGAGAGAAATGTTAGGTATAAGTAAACATATATACATGTGCTTGTGCATATAACAAGTGCATGTGTTCATTGAGCTCATACAAGTACATTTCATTTAGAACCCTTCGTTATGTACTAATTTGGACACCTTTAATTTGGTTAGACAAACAGTCTGTCTGTCTGTAATTTGTTTAGTGATTTTTATTTAGTTTTATTTTAATTCATTTGATTTTGGCTTTTGTTTACTTTGATTAATTTTACTTTGCTCGATTGTTGGTATATTTAGCATCAGTGCAAGCTGTACATTTGGCTGATTTTCGGTTCAATTTAGTTCCGTTTGTTCAGTCTGTTTTTGTTTTTATTTTCGCGTTGTTTTAAGGCTTGTCCACTACAGTATGGCGTATTTCGCTCTCGTTTTGGAATAACTTTGTTTCATTTCAGTACAGTGTACTTTGTTTTCATTTTGCGATAGGTTTGTTTCGTTTCAGTACGGTGTACTTCGATTTCGTTTAGCGATATGTTTGTTTCATTTCAGTACGGTGTACTTCGATTTCGTTTCGCGATAGGTTTGTTTCGTTTCAGTACAGTGTACTTCGTTTTCGTTTCGCGATATGTTTGTTTCATTTCAGTACGGTGTACTTCGATTTCGTTTCACGATAGGTTTGTTTCATTTCAGTACAGTGTACTTTGTTTTCATTTTGCGATAGGTTTGTTTCGTTTCAGTACGGTGTACTTCGATTTCGTTTCGCGATATGTTTGTTTCATTTCAGTACGGTGTACTTCGATTTCGTTTCGCGATAGGTTTGTTTCGTTTCAGTACGGTGTACTTCGTTTTCGTTTCGCGATATGTTTGTTTCGTTTCAGTACGGTGTACTTCGATTTCGTTTCACGATAGGTTTGTTTCATTTCAGTACAGTGTACTTTGTTTTCGTTTCGCGTAAGAACCTGGAAATATCAAGCATGGGCAATGAAATTGGGTTAGTAATTTTCTCCTGTTAGGAGAGAAATGTTAGGTATAAGTAAACATATATACATGTGCTTGTGCATATAACAAGTGCATGTGTTCATTGAGCTCATACAAGTACATTTCATTTAGAACCCTTTGTTATGTACTAATTTGGACACCTTTAATTTGGTTAGACAAACAGTCTGTCTGTCTGTAATTTGTTTAGTGATTTTTATTTAGTTTTATTTTAATTCGTTTGATTTTGGCTTTTGTTTACTTTGATTAATTTTACTTTGCTCGATTTTTGGTATATTTAGCATCAGTGCAAGCTGTACATTTGGCTGATTTTCGGTTCAATTTAGTTCCGTTTGTTCAGTCTGTTTTTGTTTTTATTTTCGCGTTGTTTTAAGGCTTGTCCACTACAGTATGGCGTATTTCGCTCTCGTTTTGCGATAATTTTGTTTCATTTCAGTACAGTGTACTTCGTTTTCGTTTCGCGATAGGTTTGTTTCATTTCAGTACGGTGTACTTCGTTTTCGTTTCGCGATAGGTTTGTTTCATTTCAGTACAGTGTACTTTGTTTTCGTTTCGCGTAAGAACCTGGAAATATCAAGCATGGGCAATGAAATTGGGTTAGTAATTTTCTCCTGTTAGGAGAGAAATGTTAGGTATAAGTAAACATATATACATGTGCTTGTGCATATAACAAGTGCATGTGTTCATTGAGCTCATACAAGTACATTTCATTTAGAACCCTTCGTTATGTACTAATTTGGACACCTTTAATTTGGTTAGACAAACAGTCTGTCTGTCTGTAATTTGTTTAGTGATTTTTATTTAGTTTTATTTTAATTCGTTTGATTTTGGCTTTTGTTTACTTTGATTAATTTTACTTTGCTCGATTTTTGGTATATTTAGCATCAGTGCAAGCTGTACATTTGGCTGATTTTCGGTTCAATTTAGTTCCGTTTGTTCACTCTGTTTTTTGTTTTTTTTCGCGTTGTTTTAAGGCTTGTCCACTACAGTATGGCGTATTTCGCTCTCGTTTTGCGATAATTTTGTTTCATTTCAGTACGGTGTACCTCGTTTTCATTTTGCGATAGATTTGTTTCGTTTCAGTACGGTGTACTTCGATTTCGTTTCGCGATAGGTTTGTTTCGTTTCAGTACAGTGTACTTCGTTTTCGTTTCGCGATATGTTTGTTTCATTTCAGTACGGTGTACTTCGTTTTCGTTTCGCGATATGTTTGTTTCATTTCAGTACGGTGTACTTCGATTTCGTTTCACGATAGGTTTGTTTCGTTTCAGTACAGTGTACTTCGTTTTCGTTTCGCGATAGGTTTGTTTCATTTCAGTACAGTGTACTTTGTTTTCGTTTCGCGTAAGAACCTGGAAATATCAAGCATGGGCAATGAAATTGGGTTAGCAATTTTCTCCTGTTAGGAGAGAAATGTTAGGTATAAGTAAACATATATACATGTGCTTGTGCATATAACAAGTGCATGTGTTCATTGAGCTCATACAAGTACATTTCATTTAGAACCCTTTGTTATGTACTAATTTGGACACCTTTAATTTGGTTAGACAAACAGTCTGTCTGTCTGTAATTTGTTTAGTGATTTTTATTTAGTTTTATTTTAATTCGTTTGATTTTGGCTTTTGTTTACTTTGATTAATTTTACTTTGCTCGATTTTTGGTATATTTAGCATCAGTGCAAGCTGTACATTTGGCTGATTTTCGGTTCAATTTAGTTCCGTTTGTTCAGTCTGTTTTTGTTTTTATTTTCGCGTTGTTTTAAGGCTTGTCCACTACAGTATGGCGTATTTCGCTCTCGTTTTGCGATAATTTTGTTTCATTTCAGTACAGTGTACTTCGTTTTCGTTTCGCGATAGGTTTGTTTCATTTCAGTACGGTGTACTTCGATTTCGTTGCACGATAGGTTTGTTTCGTTTCAGTACAGTGTACTTCGTTTTCGTTTCGCGATAGGTTTGTTTCATTTCAGTACAGTGTACTTTGTTTTCGTTTGGCGTAAGAACCTGGAAATATCAAGCATGGGCAATGAAATTGGGTTAGTAATTTTCTCCTGTTAGGAGAGAAATGTTAGGTATAAGTAAACATATATACATGTGCTTGTGCATATAACAAGTGCATGTGTTCATTGAGCTCATACAAGTACATTTCATTTAGAACCCTTCGTTATGTACTAATTTGGACACCTTTAATTTGGTTAGACAAACAGTCTGTCTGTCTGTAATTTGTTTAGTGATTTTTATTTAGTTTTATTTTAATTCATTTGATTTTGGCTTTTGTTTACTTTGATTAATTTTACTTTGCTCGATTGTTGGTATATTTAGCATCAGTGCAAGCTGTACATTTGGCTGATTTTCGGTTCAATTTAGTTCCGTTTGTTCAGTCTGTTTTTGTTTTTATTTTCGCGTTGTTTTAAGGCTTGTCCACTACAGTATGGCGTATTTCGCTCTCGTTTTGGAATAACTTTGTTTCATTTCAGTACAGTGTACTTTGTTTTCATTTTGCGATAGGTTTGTTTCGTTTCAGTACGGTGTACTTCGATTTCGTTTCGCGATATGTTTGTTTCATTTCAGTACGGTGTACTTCGATTTCGTTTCGCGATAGGTTTGTTTCGTTTCAGTACAGTGTACTTCGTTTTCGTTTCGCGATATGTTTGTTTCATTTCAGTACGGTGTACTTCGATTTCGTTTCACGATAGGTTTGTTTCATTTCAGTACAGTGTACTTTGTTTTCGTTTCGCGTAAGAACCTGGAAATATCAAGCATGGGCAATGAAATTGGGTTAGTAATTTTCTCCTGTTAGGAGAGAAATGTTAGGTATAAGTAAACATATATACATGTGCTTGTGCATATAACAAGTGCATGTGTTCATTGAGCTCATACAAGTACATTTCATTTAGAACCCTTTGTTATGTACTAATTTGGACACCTTTAATTTGGTTAGACAAACAGTCTGTCTGTCTGTAATTTGTTTAGTGATTTTTATTTAGTTTTATTTTAATTCGTTTGATTTTGGCTTTTGTTTACTTTGATTAATTTTACTTTGCTCGATTTTTGGTATATTTAGCATCAGTGCAAGCTGTACATTTGGCTGATTTTCGGTTCAATTTAGTTCCGTTTGTTCAGTCTGTTTTTGTTTTTATTTTCGCGTTGTTTTAAGGCTTGTCCACTACAGTATGGCGTATTTCGCTCTCGTTTTGCGATAATTTTGTTTCATTTCAGTACAGTGTACTTCGTTTTCGTTTCGCGATAGGTTTGTTTCATTTCAGTACGGTGTACTTCGATTTCGTTGCACGATAGGTTTGTTTCGTTTCAGTACAGTGTACTTCGTTTTCGTTTCGCGATAGGTTTGTTTCATTTCAGTACAGTGTACTTTGTTTTCGTTTCGCGTAAGAACCTGGAAATATCAAGCATGGGCAATGAAATTGGGTTAGTAATTTTCTCCTGTTAGGAGAGAAATGTTAGGTATAAGTAAACATATATACATGTGCTTGTGCATATAACAAGTGCATGTGTTCATTGAGCTCATACAAGTACATTTCATTTAGAACCCTTCGTTATGTACTAATTTGGACACCTTTAATTTGGTTAGACAAACAGTCTGTCTGTCTGTAATTTATTTAGTGATTTTTATTTAGTTTTATTTTAATTCATTTGATTTTGGCTTTTGTTTACTTTGATTAATTTTACTTTGCTCGATTGTTGGTATATTTAGCATCAGTGCAAGCTGTACATTTGGCTGATTTTCGGTTCAATTTAGTTCCGTTTGTTCAGTCTGTTTTTGTTTTTATTTTCGCGTTGTTTTAAGGCTTGTCCACTACAGTATGGCGTATTTCGCTCTCGTTTTGGAATAATTTTGTTTCATTTCAGTACAGTGTACTTTGTTTTCATTTTGCGATAGGTTTGTTTCGTTTCAGTACGGTGTACTTCGATTTCGTTTCGCGATATGTTTGTTTCATTTCAGTACGGTGTACTTCGATTTCGTTTCGCGATAGGTTTGTTTCGTTTCAGTACAGTGTACTTCGTTTTCGTTTCGCGATATGTTTGTTTCATTTCAGTACGGTGTACTTCGATTTCGTTTCACGATAGGTTTGTTTCGTTTCAGTACAGTGTACTTTGTTTTCGTTTCGCGTAAGAACCTGGAAATATCAAGCATGGGCAATGAAATTGGGTTAGTAATTTTCTCCTGTTAGGAGAGAAATGTTAGGTATAAGTAAACATATATACATGTGCTTGTGCATATAACAAGTGCATGTGTTCATTGAGCTCATACAAGTACATTTCATTTAGAACCCTTTGTTATGTACTAATTTGGACACCTTTAATTTGGTTAGACAAACAGTCTGTCTGTCTGTAATTTGTTTAGTGATTTTTATTTAGTTTTATTTTAATTCGTTTGATTTTGGCTTTTGTTTACTTTGATTAATTTTACTTTGCTCGATTTTTGGTATATTTAGCATCAGTGCAAGCTGTACATTTGGCTGATTTTCGGTTCAATTTAGTTCCGTTTGTTCAGTCTGTTTTTGTTTTTATTTTCGCGTTGTTTTAAGGCTTGTCCACTACAGTATGGCGTATTTCGCTCTCGTTTTGCGATAATTTTGTTTCATTTCAGTACAGTGTACTTCGTTTTCGTTTCGCGATAGGTTTGTTTCATTTCAGTACGGTGTACTTCGTTTTCGTTTCGCGATAGGTTTGTTTCATTTCAGTACAGTGTACTTTGTTTTCGTTTCGCGTAAGAACCTGGAAATATCAAGCATGGGCAATGAAATTGGGTTAGTAATTTTCTCCTGTTAGGAGAGAAATGTTAGGTATAAGTAAACATATATACATGTGCTTGTGCATATAACAAGTGCATGTGTTCATTGAGCTCATACAAGTACATTTCATTTAGAACCCTTCGTTATGTACTAATTTGGACACCTTTAATTTGGTTAGACAAACAGTCTGTCTGTCTGTAATTTGTTTAGTGATTTTTATTTAGTTTTATTTTAATTCGTTTGATTTTGGCTTTTGTTTACTTTGATTAATTTTACTTTGCTCGATTTTTGGTATATTTAGCATCAGTGCAAGCTGTACATTTGGCTGATTTTCGGTTCAATTTAGTTCCGTTTGTTCACTCTGTTTTTTGTTTTTTTTCGCGTTGTTTTAAGGCTTGTCCACTACAGTATGGCGTATTTCGCTCTCGTTTTGCGATAATTTTGTTTCATTTCAGTACGGTGTACCTCGTTTTCATTTTGCGATAGATTTGTTTCGTTTCAGTACGGTGTACTTCGATTTCGTTTCGCGATAGGTTTGTTTCGTTTCAGTACAGTGTACTTCGTTTTCGTTTCGCGATATGTTTGTTTCATTTCAGTACGGTGTACTTCGTTTTCGTTTCGCGATATGTTTGTTTCATTTCAGTACGGTGTACTTCGATTTCGTTTCACGATAGGTTTGTTTCGTTTCAGTACAGTGTACTTCGTTTTCGTTTCGCGATAGGTTTGTTTCATTTCAGTACAGTGTACTTTGTTTTCGTTTCGCGTAAGAACCTGGAAATATCAAGCATGGGCAATGAAATTGGGTTAGCAATTTTCTCCTGTTAGGAGAGAAATGTTAGGTATAAGTAAACATATATACATGTGCTTGTGCATATAACAAGTGCATGTGTTCATTGAGCTCATACAAGTACATTTCATTTAGAACCCTTTGTTATGTACTAATTTGGACACCTTTAATTTGGTTAGACAAACAGTCTGTCTGTCTGTAATTTGTTTAGTGATTTTTATTTAGTTTTATTTTAATTCGTTTGATTTTGGCTTTTGTTTACTTTGATTAATTTTACTTTGCTCGATTTTTGGTATATTTAGCATCAGTGCAAGCTGTACATTTGGCTGATTTTCGGTTCAATTTAGTTCCGTTTGTTCAGTCTGTTTTTGTTTTTATTTTCGCGTTGTTTTAAGGCTTGTCCACTACAGTATGGCGTATTTCGCTCTCGTTTTGCGATAATTTTGTTTCATTTCAGTACAGTGTACTTCGTTTTCGTTTCGCGATAGGTTTGTTTCATTTCAGTACGGTGTACTTCGATTTCGTTGCACGATAGGTTTGTTTCGTTTCAGTACAGTGTACTTCGTTTTCGTTTCGCGATAGGTTTGTTTCATTTCAGTACAGTGTACTTTGTTTTCGTTTGGCGTAAGAACCTGGAAATATCAAGCATGGGCAATGAAATTGGGTTAGTAATTTTCTCCTGTTAGGAGAGAAATGTTAGGTATAAGTAAACATATATACATGTGCTTGTGCATATAACAAGTGCATGTGTTCATTGAGCTCATACAAGTACATTTCATTTAGAACCCTTCGTTATGTACTAATTTGGACACCTTTAATTTGGTTAGACAAACAGTCTGTCTGTCTGTAATTTGTTTAGTGATTTTTATTTAGTTTTATTTTAATTCATTTGATTTTGGCTTTTGTTTACTTTGATTAATTTTACTTTGCTCGATTGTTGGTATATTTAGCATCAGTGCAAGCTGTACATTTGGCTGATTTTCGGTTCAATTTAGTTCCGTTTGTTCAGTCTGTTTTTGTTTTTATTTTCGCGTTGTTTTAAGGCTTGTCCACTACAGTATGGCGTATTTCGCTCTCGTTTTGGAATAACTTTGTTTCATTTCAGTACAGTGTACTTTGTTTTCATTTTGCGATAGGTTTGTTTCGTTTCAGTACGGTGTACTTCGATTTCGTTTCGCGATATGTTTGTTTCATTTCAGTACGGTGTACTTCGATTTCGTTTCGCGATAGGTTTGTTTCGTTTCAGTACAGTGTACTTCGTTTTCGTTTCGCGATATGTTTGTTTCATTTCAGTACGGTGTACTTCGATTTCGTTTCACGATAGGTTTGTTTCATTTCAGTACAGTGTACTTTGTTTTCGTTTCGCGTAAGAACCTGGAAATATCAAGCATGGGCAATGAAATTGGGTTAGTAATTTTCTCCTGTTAGGAGAGAAATGTTAGGTATAAGTAAACATATATACATGTGCTTGTGCATATAACAAGTGCATGTGTTCATTGAGCTCATACAAGTACATTTCATTTAGAACCCTTTGTTATGTACTAATTTGGACACCTTTAATTTGGTTAGACAAACAGTCTGTCTGTCTGTAATTTGTTTAGTGATTTTTATTTAGTTTTATTTTAATTCGTTTGATTTTGGCTTTTGTTTACTTTGATTAATTTTACTTTGCTCGATTTTTGGTATATTTAGCATCAGTGCAAGCTGTACATTTGGCTGATTTTCGGTTCAATTTAGTTCCGTTTGTTCAGTCTGTTTTTGTTTTTATTTTCGCGTTGTTTTAAGGCTTGTCCACTACAGTATGGCGTATTTCGCTCTCGTTTTGCGATAATTTTGTTTCATTTCAGTACAGTGTACTTCGTTTTCGTTTCGCGATAGGTTTGTTTCATTTCAGTACGGTGTACTTCGATTTCGTTGCACGATAGGTTTGTTTCGTTTCAGTACAGTGTACTTCGTTTTCGTTTCGCGATAGGTTTGTTTCATTTCAGTACAGTGTACTTTGTTTTCGTTTCGCGTAAGAACCTGGAAACATCAAGCATGGGCAATGAAATTGGGTTAGTAATTTTCTCCTGTTAGGAGAGAAATGTTAGGTATAAGTAAACATATATACATGTGCTTGTGCATATAACAAGTGCATGTGTTCATTGAGCTCATACAAGTACATTTCATTTAGAACCCTTCGTTATGTACTAATTTGGACACCTTTAATTTGGTTAGACAAACAGTCTGTCTGTCTGTAATTTGTTTAGTGATTTTTATTTAGTTTTATTTTAATTCATTTGATTTTGGCTTTTGTTTACTTTGATTAATTTTACTTTGCTCGATTGTTGGTATATTTAGCATCAGTGCAAGCTGTACATTTGGCTGATTTTCGGTTCAATTTAGTTCCGTTTGTTCAGTCTGTTTTTGTTTTTATTTTCGCGTTGTTTTAAGGCTTGTCCACTACAGTATGGCGTATTTCGCTCTCGTTTTGGAATAATTTTGTTTCATTTCAGTACAGTGTACTTTGTTTTCATTTTGCGATAGGTTTGTTTCGTTTCAGTACGGTGTACTTCGATTTCGTTTCGCGATATGTTTGTTTCATTTCAGTACGGTGTACTTCGATTTCGTTTCGCGATAGGTTTGTTTCGTTTCAGTACAGTGTACTTCGTTTTCGTTTCGCGATATGTTTGTTTCATTTCAGTACGGTGTACTTCGATTTCGTTTCACGATAGGTTTGTTTCGTTTCAGTACAGTGTACTTTGTTTTCGTTTCGCGTAAGAACCTGGAAATATCAAGCATGGGCAATGAAATTGGGTTAGTAATTTTCTCCTGTTAGGAGAGAAATGTTAGGTATAAGTAAACATATATACATGTGCTTGTGCATATAACAAGTGCATGTGTTCATTGAGCTCATACAAGTACATTTCATTTAGAACCCTTTGTTATGTACTAATTTGGACACCTTTAATTTGGTTAGACAAACAGTCTGTCTGTCTGTAATTTGTTTAGTGATTTTTATTTAGTTTTATTTTAATTCGTTTGATTTTGGCTTTTGTTTACTTTGATTAATTTTACTTTGCTCGATTTTTGGTATATTTAGCATCAGTGCAAGCTGTACATTTGGCTGATTTTCGGTTCAATTTAGTTCCGTTTGTTCAGTCTGTTTTTGTTTTTATTTTCGCGTTGTTTTAAGGCTTGTCCACTACAGTATGGCGTATTTTGCTCTCGTTTTGCGATATGTTTGTTTCATTTCAGTACGGTGTACTTCGATTTCGTTTCACGATAGGTTTGTTTCGTTTCAGTACAGTGTACTTCGTTTTCGTTTCGCGATAGGTTTGTTTCATTTCAGTACAGTGTACTTTGTTTTCGTTTCGCGTAAGAACCTGGAAATATCAAGCATGGGCAATGAAATTGGGTTAGTAATTTTCTCCTGTTAGGAGAGAAATGTTAGGTATAAGTAAACATATATACATGTGCTTGTGCATATAACAAGTGCATGTGTTCATTGAGCTCATACAAGTACATTTCATTTAGAACCCTTTGTTATGTACTAATTTGGACACCTTTAATTTGGTTAGACAAACAGTCTGTCTGTCTGTAATTTGTTTAGTGATTTTTATTTAGTTTTATTTTAATTCGTTTGATTTTGGCTTTTGTTTACTTTGATTAATTTTACTTTGCTCGATTTTTGGTATATTTAGCATCAGTGCAAGCTGTACATTTGGCTGATTTTCGGTTCAATTTAG
The DNA here is from genome assembly GCF_037392515.1 of Haliotis asinina. Taxonomy (NCBI): domain Eukaryota; kingdom Metazoa; phylum Mollusca; class Gastropoda; order Lepetellida; family Haliotidae; genus Haliotis; species Haliotis asinina. The sequence goes on along the minus strand of NC_090288.1, from coordinate 27,245,498 downwards.
TTCCGTTTGTTCAGTCTGTTTTTGTTTTTATTTTCGCGTTGTTTTAAGGCTTGTCCACTACAGTATGGCGTATTACGCTCTCGTTTTGCGATAATTTTGTTTCATTTCAGTACAGTGTACTTCGTTTTCATTTTGCGATAGGTTTGTTTCGTTTCAGTACGGTGTACTTCGATTTCGTTTCGCGATAGGTTTGTTTCGTTTCAGTACAGTGTACTTCGTTTTCGTTTCGCGATATGTTTGTTTCATTTCAGTACGGTGTACTTCGATTTCCTTTCGCGATAGGTTTGTTTCGTTTCAGTACAGTGTACTTCGTTTTCGTTTCGCGATGTTTGTTTCATTTCAGTACGGTGTACTTCGATTTCGTTTCACGATAGGTTTGTTTCGTTTCAGTACAGTGTACTTTGTTTTCGTTTCGCGTAAGAACCTGGAAATATCAAGCATGGGCAATGAAATTGGGTTAGTAATTTTCTCCTGTTAGGAGAGAAATGTTAGGTATAAGTAAACATATATACATGTGCTTGTGCATATAACAGGTGCATGTGTTCATTGAGCTCATACAAGTACATTTCATTTAGAACCCTTTGTTATGTACTAATTTGGACACCTTTAATTTGGTTAGACAAACAGTCTGTCTGTCTGTAATTTGTTTAGTGATTTTTATTTAGTTTTATTTTAATTCGTTTGATTTTGGCTTTTGTTTACTTTGATTAATTTTACTTTGCTCGATTTTTGGTATATTTAGCATCAGTGCAAGCTGTACATTTGGCTGATTTTCGGTTCAATTTAGTTCCGTTTGTTCAGTCTGTTTTTGTTTTTATTTTCGCGTTGTTTTAAGGCTTGTCCACTACAGTATGGCGTATTTCGCTCTCGTTTTGCGATAATTTTGTTTCATTTCAGTACAGTGTACTTCGTTTTCATTTTGCGATAGGTTTGTTTTGTTTCAGTACAGTGTACTTCAATTTCGTTTCGCGATAGGTTTGTTTCGTTTCAGTACAGTGTACTTCGTTTTCGTTTCGCGATATGTTTGTTTCATTTCAGTACGGTGTACTTCGATTTCGTTTCGCGATAGGTTTGTTTCGTTTCAGTACAGTGTACTTCGTTTTCGTTTCACGATAGGTTTGTTTCATTTCAGTACGGTGTACTTCGATTTCGTTTCACGATAGGTTTGTTTCGTTTCAGTACAGTGTACTTCGTTTTTGTTTCGCGATAGGTTTGTTTCATTTCAGTACAGTGTACTTTGTTTTCGTTTCGCGTAAGAACCTGGAAATATCAAGCATGGGCAATGAAATTGGGTTAGTAATTTTCTCCTGTTAGGAGAGAAATGTTAGGTATAAGTAAACATATATACATGTGCTTGTGCATATAACAAGTGCATGTGTTCATTGAGCTCATACAAGTACATTTCATTTAGAACCCTTTGTTATGTACTAATTTGGACACCTTTAATTTGGTTAGACAAACAGTCTGTCTGTCTGTAATTTGTTTAGTGATTTTTATTTAGTTTTATTTTAATTCGTTTGATTTTGGCTTTTGTTTACTTTGATTAATTTTACTTTGCTCGATTTTTGGTATATTTAGCATCAGTGCAAGCTGTACATTTGGCTGATTTTCGGTTCAATTTAGTTCCGTTTGTTCACTCTGTTTTTTGTTTTTTTTCGCGTTGTTTTAAGGCTTGTCCACTACAGTATGGCGTATTTCGCTCTCGTTTTGCGATAATTTTGTTTCATTTCAGTACGGTGTACCTCGTTTTCATTTTGCGATAGATTTGTTTCGTTTCAGTACGGTGTACTTTGTTTTCGTTTAGCGATATGTTTGTTTCATTTCAGTACGGTGTACTTCGATTTCGTTTCGCGATAGGTTTGTTTCGTTTCAGTACAGTGTACTTCGTTTTCATTTCGCGATATGTTTCATTTCAGTACGGTGTACTTCGATTTCGTTTCGCGATAGGTTTGTTTCATTTCAGTACAGTGTACTTTGTTTTCGTTTCACGATAGGTTTGTTTCATTCCAGTACTTCAGTTCGGTCTATTTCACTTTTGAGATTGGTTGATCAGATCAATGCTCAAAATTTTGTTGTGATGCAAAATAACTCAGGTGATCAGGCTGATGTCATTTGTTCACAACTAGTGTTTTCAGGTAACACAGTGTGAAACGACCCGACATGAATATACCTACCTGGAGGTTAACAGTAATAACCGTTCATTAAGAAGATCTTGTATCTTTTGTAGGTATATTGCGACCTGGAAACCACAGGTATGAAAGGGGAGCACAAATTCGTATGGGCACATCTTTTGTTGAAAAGACGTGGCTGGTACACGGTATCCAAATCTGATTTTGTTGAAAGTTAAGTTGTTAAGTTATAAAATGAAGACTGCTTACTACACATTGCTGTACACAAGGATTTTGCATGGATATAACGCTTTCTTCCTTGGAAATGAGGTTGTGGTTGAAGTGACAATATTATCGTATGTAATATTATATTGACCCTTTATATTGACCACTTCCAAGAGTGAAATTGTTATGTTAAAAGCAATGTCATGTAAAATCCTATTGTCCATCAATAAAATACATATTTTACTACCAGTAGAAAGTAATTTTGCTTTTGTAAGTCGGTGAAAACAAACTTAAATAGCTTTCATCCCAAGACAGGGCGCCGCCATTTTTTAAAATATTGAAGTCATGGGCTCAAGTCCGTTAGAATTATTGAGATTATGATTTGTTCTCATCAAGTTAGAAAATCAAAACTACTTTTTACTGGTAGTTAAATATGCATTTGAATCATGGCCAAAAGGATTTTGCATGACACAACTTTTAACATAAGGACTTCTTCCAAGGAAGCAAGGTAGGGGTCGTTGTGACATTTATATTGCAAGCAATATTATATTGACCTCCACCTCACTTCCAAGAGTGAAATTGTTATGTTATAAGCAATATCATGCAAAATCCTATTGTCCATCAATAAAATACATATTTCACTACCTGTAGAAAGTAACTTTGCTTTTTTAAGTCGGTGAAAACAAACTTAAATAGCTTTCATCCCAAGACAGGGCGCCACCATTTTTTAAAATCATGAAGTCAAATCCATTTGAATTAATGAGATTATGGTTTGTTTTCATCAAGTTAGAAAATCAAAACTACATAAATATTTGAATCATTACCAAAAGGATTTTGCATGACACAACCTGTAACATAACCAAAGTGAGGTAGAGGTCGAGGTGAAAATACTGCACGATAAATTTCTTCACTTGCTAAATTTACTTGGTTTGTAACGTTCACTCACCAGCATGTAGACACATGTCAATATACGTCTTTATACTTGGTCTCATAATCCTAATTACTTTATAATCATACTTGTATGTATTTTGAAACTTAATAAAAAGAAGCAAACAGGAATGTAATATGTAGAGTTTGCCATAGTTTGCCTATATGAATCATAACTCGCATGTACGCCCTAGTGTATGTCATCTGCATCATTACACTTCACGACGAAAACAATGATTCTGTTGAAAGCCACTTAATAAAAACAAAAATGCAAACATCAAAATTAAAGTTATAGGAGCAATGTCAGGCTATTAACTTGTTAGAGGAATGTATCCATCAATATCCACAAAAACGAGTCATCTGCAGATTTCCCAAGTGATATGTCTTTCAACAGTCTAATATACAAAAACATGGTGTATCGTTTCAGGTTTGTCACATTGCTGTATAGTTTCATTGGTTACCCAAGATAGCACACCTGGCAAGTAACTGCATCATGTGCGTTATTCTTTTTAAAAAGTTATTTGGTTAGCCAATAATGAGCTATCAATCAATGTATTGGCGGTTAATCCTTTGAAAGAAGGGTGTTGTTTTTACATAGACACAGACATGACAGAGTGTATTCAGTGTAGATTAGTAAATGTACATACATAAACACTACCTTTTGGCAAATCCCCCATTTAAATCCCCATAAAACTAATTAATCAGTCAGCGTGTTATCGCTTAATCCTTTGACCAAAAAAAAAATGCCAAATGGGAGCCTTCTAAGTGGCGTTTACATTAATTATACCTGTTATAAATTCATTAACTGAGCATCAATTGAATGATGACAAATAACGTGTAGGTTTATACCACCTAACACGGATTACAACCTAGAGACACCAAGTGATTTTGACAGATCGTCTATGAAAACAAGGGTTGTAACTCGGAAACTAGCCATAGCAGGGGACAAAACTAAATGATAGTACATTGTGAGAACATATAGCTTCCATTTTTCTCAACTGCTTTTGCGATTTCAGGTTTGTACAAACCTGTAAACGAAATAGTTTAGCCCCTGAAATGTAGATAAATACTGCACAGACCCTCATTTCTATACCTACTATTATGTCACGGCGACACACCGCTCTGATTGGTTGAAATTTCGCTTACGGGTGAGAATTGTGCACTGTTGACAAAAAGGTCGATTTAAGTTAATTAAAGGTCGAAATGAGTAGTTTTAATTGCAGGGTTTCATTATAGCGATGTCAGCAAGTGATTTTGTATTTGTACCCTACTAGAGTATATGTGATCTTTAAGATTGACCTCACAGAGAGAGCAATACATAACATGAATCATTCAAGGTAAGAAGAACCAATGGTTAAAATCAAAAAGTTCAGAAGCTCACCTTCAAGTTAACCCAATCACATGACTTGAATATTAATTTTTGCCAAAACATGTTGTTGAGTACATCCAATGTACTTACTGGTTAAACAAGTCATGTATACATGAGTCAAAGCAGAAAAATAATGAATGCATTTACAAAATTCACAGAGAAATGACAAATGTTCACAATGGGTGATTTAGTCTGAAAGCACAAATATGGGATTCAAACACACAACCCTAGAGTTCTGCTGACATGGAAGAGCTACTGCACGATTAACACTGATGACTTAATGCAGTGTTTGTGTTAACGCATCAAAACAATAATAGAACCACACAAAAAATATTTTTGCATGCATGTTTTAGATGCATAGATTCTTATCTACATAATATTAAAAAGTACCTTAAAGAAACTGCAACATATAGACAAACAATACATTTTAACATGATTCAGGATTTTAATGAAAATTTCACATGCAAAAGATTTTGACTGCATATTTACAGTTTTATTTCTGCATGCACTCGTACAAAACCTGCAGCAAACACTGTAATGTCCTTTAGTATTTAAAATCATAGCTATTTTCAGTGAGATTGTAAATTATTAGGTCTGAGTTTATCAAACTAATGGGTGACGGCATGAACATTAGTGTCAATGTTGTTATGTGATGAGTCTAGATGGTCACTCACACACTGTAACTTGTCATGCCGGGACCCAGTCAGACCCAGGTTTGATTCCCCACATGGGTTTGATTCCCACATCCATTTTTTATGTCCCTTGCCATGATATTGCTGAAATATTGCTAAAACTGGTGTAAAACCAGACTCATTAAATCTCTAAAGTTCAAATGTAGACATTCATTTATAGCATAAAACTGAACAGTATTTCTGTTACTGTACGACATCTTAATTCAAAATACTGACTTTGTGGTAAAACTGAACAACAAGAAGGCATTGACTTCACACACATGGCAAATGACATACCATAAATGAACATGAACATACCATTAATACAATTAACCTTTCATGCAAGGATGGCAGATGAAAAGGTATTCATTCTATGATGCTTCTGTGAAAGATCAAAGGTGTCAACAGTAACTTATCAGACGATAATATGTTCTTTTTGAATTGCGTCACAATGGCTTGGTGTCAATACACCATTCTTGTCTGCCCCCTTGTCACAATGAAACCCACGTCACAGTGCATGTCAGTTGCCATTGCCTCATACAGCCTGCTCCAGTCAGCTACTCTTTTGCATCCCATTTTGGGGGTTTGCAGTTGCGTCACTCAGCCAACATCACTGGTGGAAACATTATGTTTGTGTTTTCCAATGGATAAACTTTATCATACTAACAATTTTCCAGCAATACAGTAACATTTGCAATGTTTACATTCCCACAATGCAATCGTCGAATATCCCTTGACTAGACAGCTTCATTTGTATGTACTGATTTAAACTTATGTTGGTAGTAGAAATACAATGTTCCCATTGCCCCTTGTGGTTTACATTAATCACAGATCTAATTAAAATAATTTGGAGAAGATATTTAACCCAAACATAATCAGTCATCAAACTGTCTATCATCTATTTTGTCTGGTAACGTTCATCTTACTGTAAGGCGGCAGACCTTCAAAGGAACAGCCCTGTGCGAGGATTCTTAATTTAGGTCACCAACACGGTCGTTTGTTTTCTGCCTTAGATTAATCAAAATTATCCTTAGAAAATATTAAAGTTGGCATCTTAGAAAAGATGTTAAGTTTGCTCTTCCCCAATGTGTTTTTGTAATAAAGTATAGTTCTGCCTCAATTATTATAATAAAGGCACAAGGACGGTAGTCCAAGTACTTTGAAGTTATGATAGTTCAGTCCAAACCTATACTTTATTACAAAACACAACTCGCTCCATGCCAATGTGTTTTGTAATAAAGATTGGTCATAAGCAAATATTTGAAAAACTGATCCAATGTTAATGATTTTGAATGAAGATTTCTGACAGATTATGTAATTCCAAACTAATATTGTACAAATGTTATTCTCATAATGCAGCCAATACTGATGCAAAGGAAGTGATGTGCATATAAGAAACTGACTGTTGACAAGCTGCATCCAACATTCGAGCCCTGACATTATCAAGAGTTGAGTTGCTAACCTTGAGTTAAGATCCACTTCGGTTTGGGTTTTCAGATCTTTTATTCATCAGCTTGTTTACAAGGCATGCGCTGGCCAAAAATTGAATGTGATTACAAATTTGTATTACTGCTAAAGAATTAAAAGACAAATATGATGTTTACACCATCGTACAATAACAAGGGCCAAAAGATATTAAATAATCATTTACTGCTTTTCAGCTGGAATCTTTTAATGCATTATTCATCATTTCTCACAAACTTCGGTCATAAACACTCTTGGTTTTTGTTTTATAGCACCTACGTGTAACACTGGAGTCTCTTTTCCCACTAATTTTGTCTTTTGGTCTGGAAAACCAACAAGAAACAATATAACACCTAAAGTTTGCTTTCACGATCAGTTCTGAAAACATATTCATTTTTCATTAAAAGAGATGAAAAATGTCTTCTTCAATGACTTCAAACAGTGACAACAACATTTCATCATCTGAACACCCCATTAACCCATCACATGGTCCTGACCTTCAGAAAATGATTTCTTGACACCATCAACAAAAAATGTAAACAACATGCCAGGCCACTGCGTGTGGCACAAAAACTATAACTGTTTGGGTATTATTTATAGACATTAACATCAACAAACAAACCAGTATTCTAATGAAGACAGAGGAATGGCCACAAGGCCAGTAGATGGCTCTTGTTGTTATGAAGACCTCAGTAATGAGGTACTATCTCTGACCTCTGGAACAGACTCAGCAGCTTCTTGCCTGGCCACCATGTGGAATAATGCCATGAATTAATACAAATAGCACTTGCTGTTGGATGCAGGACACTTGATGCCTTCAGGTTGTTAATGGCCAGTGAGGAAGGGTATGATTTTCACCACAAGATCATCATGCATGATTTCTCCTCCAGACCGTATATGGGGCGAGCTGATCATGTCTTGTAGACGTGGGGCAGTGTACCCCTTCATAGGTCATGGTTATATTCTTTATCAGTTGGCAATAATATGTCTTCTTTATATCTTAAAAGTTTGATATTTACAATCAACATACTTTAAAATTTATGAAAAATCTGTCTTTGTAGCTTTAACAAACTATCCGAGAAAATAAGAAATCACGAAACCTGCAAATAGCAAAAAGCACCACTTTAGGTTCCGATTGATAAACCTACCAAGTTTTGTAGAAAAATATTGAATGTTTTTCGAGTTCTGCTCCGGAAACAAAGCTCATCCCTCCATTTTGGGGTCTGCCACATATATCTACCAAGTTTTGAAGAAAAATATTGAACAGATTTTGAGTTCTGCTCCAGAAACGAAGCTCATCCCTCCATTTTGAGACAAAGTCGAACCATTTCCATGGAAACCAAGAAAATCATAAATCCCAAAAACCTGTAAATAGCAAAAGGGACCAATTTGGGATCTGCCACACATATCTAACAAGTTTTGCAGAAAAATATTGAACGGTTTTTGCGTTCTGCTCCGGAAATGAAGAAAAAAAAAATTAGCTACATCCACCAAACGGAGCTACTTTCACTGCTACATATTGTTGGAGAATGCCATTTAGAGTTGTAGGAATTTTTGTTCCATTTACATGTACCATTCATGGACATTTCAGTGATATTTTTACACATTAGGAATGCTCAAACCAGCTCTGATTCTGCAGCCAGGGATGAAATGCAACAAAATACCTCAAGGGCCTGACTGGGTTACGCAAATAACACGTTCGAAGGTGCATTTCTAGCTGTGTCAGGACAACAATGACTTAATACAATTTCAAAATTACCATATGTCCTTTGGCATTTTTGTGAAATGTGACTAGAATGTTATGATGGCACTGCATTTTGAATGGGAGCAAACTTTGGATGTTGTTTGACAGCACATTCAGCAATATTCCAGCAATATGGTATTGGTCTGTAAGTAATTGAGTCTGGACCAGACAATCGAGTGATCGCCCGCCCGCCCGCCCGCCCGCCCGCCCGCCCGCCCGCCTGCCTGCCTGCCTGCCTGCCTGCTCGGTCTCCAGTGGGCTTTGTTTCGAGTGAAGTAAGCCCAAGTACAAAATATTGCACTTTTGAATCACGATTGTATGCTTATTTTTGTGTTGTATGTGACCTTTAAGATTTATGATATGTATCTTCTCAGCAAACATTTACAGGTCTTTCAGCATGTATCACATGTGTGGGGCAAGCAATTTTAATTCATAACCAATACACATGGTGCTCATTTTTCATAAACAAAAAGTGCTAATGAACAATGAAACAACAGAGATGTTTGTAGTTTGAATTATGTTTTTAAGGTCTTTTTCTTCTTCCAGTTACTTTTAATCCTTCATAAAATGCATGAGAAGCTGCATCAGTATTTATCAAACTAAAATTTCAAATGTCTTTGATTAGTTTAAAGAGGAAATGAGAACTCTATGTGACTAAAACTGGCATTAGAATTTGATGGGTTAATTATAGTTAGGTGAGCTTACACAGGTGAGACAACAGGGGAAAAGCAAGTTGACAATGGCTTTGTCGCTGAAAATATTCGACTCTGAAATAAACAAGTACCTATATTTAAACTGAAAAGAGGCCCAAAGGAAATGGGAGATAAAGGACCTGAAGTTGTGGAAATCTGAACTTGCTTCATTTCAAGCCTGTGCATTGCAATCAGTGCTGGGTTGAATTGTAAACAATGTGGTTCAGGGACTGACAGACACAGAAACAAATATCTGGTCTTGACACCAGACAGTTACTCAAGATCAGCATAATGAACACACGTTATATGTCATACTGCATGTACAGTAAGTAATTCCTTCAGGCTTGGGGTGAAACTTGCTTACCACTGTTTCCAGCCACTATACAGCTTGCTGACCCAGGGACTTGTGCATCTGCTTGCTGGAGAGCACATAGATTGAAATGCATGGCCCAACAGCATTTACCTCCCCTTGGCAGTTAATGCTAAAAGTAGAACCTTAAATAAAATGGGAAAAATACAAACTGGGATCTTCAAGGAAAGAAAACAATGATTTGTCTTTGAGAAGACTGGTAAATTTTAACCACTACGAGCATTTTATATTTGTCCTCCGAATTCCGGAATTGTATAGTTGGTGGAAAGAAAGAAGCCCAGAAGCCATTGTGTAGTGCTGTAAGCCATTAGCCATGAATGGCATACTACTTTGCAAAATTTGGAAAATCGATTAAAATACTTTGCTGTAAAAGTAGAATATGTTATCATTTAGGCTGTTTCATGCTGGGTTATGATATCATTAGCAACTTACTCATTGTAACAATGTGATCATCACGATACACAATACAAAGACAGTTATAATCTGAATTACAACATAGTATCAATAACAATAATCAAGTGTCTGTGACACAGACTTTGTTGTCCATGACCCCTAAAAATCAAGAGTATGAGTCCGGTTTGCCGGTGGAAAGAAAGATAGAAAGGTGCTTTGCTGTGATGGGGCCCCTTTCCGTATCTACACCTGACATGATTTTGACACCTTGCTTGGCGAAATGGAATGCGAAAGTTTGCAAGGTGTCCATAGAGACTTTGTTGGGATATGAACTCTCAATACAAAGTTGCACAGCTCTACATCATAAGACCATACCCTGCAGTAACACTTGACCACAGCCACCACAGCTCCAATAGAAGAGTGTTTAGAGGTCAAACCTGGGAGAATTGTTTCACAGATCATAGCCAATCAGGTGATAGCTATAGAGGTTGCTCCAGGAGGTACAACAGTCTAAAAATATACTAGGTCATCAGCTCGCATGCCAAGACATTCAATGGCTTCAAAATAGTCCTATTTACAGTGTGAATACTACACCTACAGGGGATCTATCTACCTGGGGGACAATTAAAGTTCAATTCACTATAGATTTAGAACATTTGGGTAAAGGAATAATACCACATAACTGATATCTCAGCAATCTATCAATGAACTACTCAACACAGCCATATCAAGAAAGAGGATGGGTTTTCCCTTTTAGCTAATTTCAGAGATAAATGAATACTTCTTTTATCACAATTTTCCCTATGGAATCTACTTCTGCAGGGGAGAGAGATAGCAAGATGCTTTGAAATTTTTCCCCAGGAGAATGTGTCGACTGTTTTAACCCCTCACTGTGAAAGAGCCCCTTTCTGATGAGATCCCTTTTTTTGGTATGTACACCTGATATGTACAAGACACTATTATGGATGACAACTTCTTTAATTCTTTTAACACGACGTTTCAAGGCTAATTCTTGCCCCTTCGTCGTTCATCACAAACAATGTCATCCACCTGACGAAGGGGCAAGAATTAGCTCATCCACCTAACGAAGGGGCAAGAATTAGCCTTGAAACGTTGTGTTAAAAGAATTAAAGAAGTTCTCATCCATAATAGTGTCTTGTACTACCTCACCAACATCTAAATGCCTTTGAAGAATTACACCTGATATGGTTGACACCTTGCTTGGCGAAATCTAATGCGAAAGTTTGCAAGGTGTCCATAGAGGCTTTGTTGGGATATGAATGGCATGTTGCTGGTACTGAGAAAATTCATGCATGGCTTTGTTCATGTCCTAAAATGTTCAAACAGCTTGACCTTCATATTGGAATTGGGCTATAATAAAATGTATTTTCTGCATACGTTCTTTTGTGTAGTAGGAATGTGCAGCTTGTAGTTTCTCGATGGCTCAGTCATGATATTTTCATTCCATAGCTATTTATACTTTGATCTATTCATTCCTGATCGAAAAACATGATAAATTTCACTACGCATGGATTAAAGTTTGAGTAGGCTGTTGTACCACCAGTGCTCTCACAAAGTGAAGAAATATTTTTGTGAGAGATGTCTGCATGGGTACAGTTATGTCGAACTACTAGAAAAGACTGTTGAGGTGTGGGACCGCATAAAAATTGTCAGTGTATGCAAAATAATGTATCAATGAGTTCACAGGGATGTTAAAATACTTTGCTGTAAAAGTAACAATATGTTATCATTTAGGCTGTTTCATGCTGGGTTATGATATCATTAGCAACTTACTCATTGTAACAATGTGATCATCACGATACACAATACAAAGACAGTATCTGAATTACAACATAGTATCAATAACAATAATCAAGTGTCTGTGACACCCAGTTTGTTGTCCATGACCCCTAAAAATCCAGAGTATGAGTCCCAAGGACCCTCAAATACAGGACTCACGGTAAATCCCTGATGAGGTCAGTCATCAATATGGTGTGTGTATAGCTAGAGGTCAGTCATCAAAATGGTGTGTGTATAGCTTGAGGTCAGTCATCACTATGGTGCTTCATGTCATCAGGAATTAGTTACCAGGACTGGATCAGGCACACCAGGAAATATCAAAGATTAATTGTGTATGAATAGTTTAGGGGTTTAATGCAAAAAGCTTCATAAAGAGTTTACCTTGCACGCAAAGTTATACAAGAGGTCTTTGACCTTATTCCAAGAAATGTTATAAACTGTATGCGAGTAGTTTGAGGTAAATCAGCAGTATTGTGTATGTATATATATATATATGTATATATATTTATGCAGTGAGGTGGCCAGGTGATTAGAACATTTGCTCATCATGCTGAAGAGTCATCCGCTGTGTTATTGCTGGAACATTGCTAAAAGAAGTGTCTCACTCACTCACTCTCTCACTCACTCACTCACTCCAGAGAACTATACACTAAAAACCTTGCATTTCAGGATATGCAAGTAATCACTGTCCAACTGTCCAAGTATCACAAACCTAAATGAGCTGCTCAGTTAATTCTGTCAGGGGGCTATGAATTGTGTCTCTCGAAGGATATGATGATGAGACCCAAACTGTACAGTTGAGCAAGATGGGAGTTAGCTTGAATATTAAAGACCTAATCTGGAAATACCATGAGGTTATGAAATTGGCCTCCATTGCAGAAAAGCTCTCTCGAATCTGCTATGGGCATAATAAGCTGTTGATGCACAAACAAGACTCATTGCATTTGATTTCATAAAATTTCAGAGATATCTCAAATTATTTTGAAATTCCTGATAAACAAACCTGTTTGAATTACCAAGAGGTTCAAGCTAAAGGGCTTTATTGTCTGTACAGTAATACATGAATGTAGTCTATCAGGCAATTTGAAATAAATTTTTTAGTCACTAACAAAATTTGATTTTGCATGCCTGAGAAATGATTACAGTTTCAAATTCACAATGAGAACATGTGACAACTTCAGATTTTCCAAAGCATTTTTAATTTTTAAACGTTCTTTAAGTTATAATTATCTTTAGAATAAAAAGCCTAGTTTGTTTTGGGCTAATTCCCTGGTTTACATTTTTGTACAGTTATCTCGTGAGAAAAGTACAAGCAGCTTAAATGTGTTCATTTATTGAAAGTATTATCTCATACCATATCATTTTGTTTCTTAAAGATTTAAGCTCGAGTGGGATTGCTAAGCTGAAGATTGGCATTGTGACATTGAAAATGTTGTGTAAGCATTAAAAATGTCATCAATTTCAGAGTCTTTTTGGGTGATCTGTGATGACGGTGGTAGAAAACTCAACTCACTCACTCACTCACTCACTAATCAGGGATTTGAGTCAGCATTCACCTTGAACTATTCCTACACAGCAATCACAATGAGCTTTAAATTCCACTCATTTCTTAAAGAGCAGGAGAAACAGTTTGAGCACCTATCGTAATAATGGATCTTGGCAGAGAAATGTCGAACAATGTCCACGTTAATGAACACTCTACCTAAATGTCAGTGTTTTCATACCTGAGACTAATGAACAAGAGTGGTTTGTGTGATGATAACACGTGTTTGTACTCCTGGTCAAACCCAAGAAAAACACATTCATCTTTAAAATACCACAAGATATCCATCAACACTTTCATTTCTAGCCCCCATTATCAGAACCATTAAAAAACATGTTAAGTCATTAACTAAAAACAATCAATATTTTTTTTTCATAAAATGTGTTAATCCTAAACATCAAAGCCTGTAAATCAAATATGTTGACGTTATATGTGAAAGAAACATGTTCTTTCTCTATACAGCTTTCACCCATCTTCTCAAAGAAGGATTTTAATCTGCAGTTTGCCTCTGATTTCTGAGTGCCACATAAAATTAATCTTTCAGATGTTGTTTTTACACCAGCCCATAACTCCAAGAGGGTTGTCACCAAACAAATCATTATTCTGTGCATTAGTATGTTGATTCACATGCCTTAAGTCAACACACACACTTAGCTCAGCATGCAACAGAGCAAACATATAGGCAAGGGGGATAATCCTCATCTTATCCACTTATCAGATAGCACTTCCCAAATACCCATCCCAAGACAATTCTTCCTCTTAATAAATCACAGACAGGCTGACTACACCTACTGGTCATGGGTCAATGGTTCATGGTCAAAGTCTTGTCCATCTGGACCATAATTAGGTAGCACTAGTGAAATATTTCATGTTTCATGGTCATGTACAGACGGCTCTGGTTATGGTAAATCACTCCAATGCTTGGAATCAGTCACTGGGATTTATAGAAACTAGATACAGACTCAAGGTTATGATAAATCATTTGACAGTTTCAGTTCGTGCTATGATTACTACCAAGTTAGTTACAACTCCATGTTGGGGTCTCATGTATGTCTCCATCACTAGTTATAGTCGACTGGTTGTTTAATACTGCAGTTGGTATCACTCCAGCTAGCAGGGGCAGCCCAGTTATACCTTGTGTTATTGTTTCACAGTCAAATCCTAGAATCAAATGATTTATCTTATATGAGGCGTGAAAGCTTAGGGGCCACTGTTCTACCCTGGGAATAAGTCTTCAGTTCCAACTGACCGTAAAGGCATTCATATTGTTGGTGGCTCAAGCACGTCTGGATCACTAATTGACTGTGTCATTGTTTTACTGTCAGATCTTTTTTGGTAAATCATATCATTACCAACTGCTTTTGATGTCATTTCTCTCGTTGGGATATCAATTTCTGTAGATTTGTCAGTTTCGTGATTTCCCAGTATTTTATGGCAGGATAGGAAAGAAGTGTGATGCTTCAAGTATGTGACATTTCTGGTCCTTTTAAGTGAACAGATTTTTGAAATGGGTTTTCAAACCATCCTGAATGAAAAATATTGATCACCAAAGTTTTGTAAACATTTTGTCAATGATAATGTTTTTTCCATTTTTTGTTAAAGTGTTACTTTGCATTATTCAGACTAAACATGTCCCTAAGAGTGTTAGTTAAGTTATATTTCTACACCTTAATTAAGTGTTGTGACCTCTTTATCAGACCTGCCAAACTTGTTTAAGCCTTGTATGTAAAATTTGCTGCCAAAAGACCCAATATCAACTTTACCATGTTTCCTCTGTAAGACACACTGGTTTAAATAATTTAATGAGAGCAGTGACCCTGCATGTATTTGAGGCTGTCTAATGCTGGTAGGAAGGCAGCTGATTATCTCTCCAACTGCAGACATTTTTTGCTGTAGATCAATATGTAGGATCTGGATTATTTGTATAATTTTTTCTAAGTGGCTTCAGTAGGAAAAAGATGCCTCTTTTGGGAGAATTGGAATCAAGCATTTGTTGATGTTGTTCTAGATGTAGTCAGAGTTGTTGGTTTGAGGACTCTGTTTGTAACTTTAAATTGTGAAGAAGGTCACTTTATGGTCAAATACAACTTTCAATATCCCAAACAGCACATTTTAATCAGAATTGCATAGCACCAAACTGGCTTCTGAAAACAAGCAATTTCACACATTTTTCCTGCATGACAATAAAACTGATCACTTTTTAAAATTCACAAATTATAAAAAGAAATGCATTGAAACCATTTCAAACACTCATCTACTTTAAAAAGGACAACAACAAAAAAAAAAATAAAAAGAATCTTGAAAACAGAATGTAATCAAGGCATAGAGGGGACCTAATACTTGTTTTATAAATATTGGCGCCTCCAAAATACCAAAAGGTTGGTATTAAACAGAATGTGTGAAAATCAATCGTCAGTATATAGAACCCCTCTGGATGTAATTAGAGCCAACCCAGTATTTAGATCCCATGTGGATGTGTTAAGAGACAACCCAGTATTAGATCCCATGTGGATGTGTTAAGAGACACCAGTATTTATGTTCCATGTGGATGTGTTAAGAGACAACCCAGTATTAGATCCCATGTGGATGTAATTAGAGACAACCCAGTATTTATATCCCATGTGAATGTGTTAAGAGACAACCCAGTATTAGATCCCATGTGGATGTGTTAAGAGACAACCAGTATTTATGTTCCATGTGGATGTGTTAAGAGACAACCCAGTATTAGATCCCATGTGGATGTGTTAAGAGACAACCCAGTATTAGATCCCATGTGGATGTGTTAAGAGACAACCCAGTATTTTATATCCCATGTGGATGTAATTAGAGACAACCCAGTATTTATGTTCCATGTGGATGTGTTAAGAGACAACCCAGTATTAGATCCCATGTGGATGTGTTAAGAGACAACCCAGTATTTTATATCCCATGTGGATGTAATTAGAGCCAACCCAGTATTAGATCCCATGTGGATGTGTTAAGAGACAACCCAGTATTTTATATCCCATGTGGATGTGTTAAGAGACAACCCAGTATTTTATATCCCATGTGGATGTGGATGTGGATGTGGATGTGGATGTGGATGTGGATGTGATTACAGCCAATCCAGAACCCCTGTGGATGTAATTAAACTCAAACCCAGTACTTGGAACCCATGTGGATGTAATTAGAGCCAACCCACAATTTAGAACCAATGTGGATGTAATTAAAGCCAATCTAGAACCCATGTGGAGCCCCAACCTAGTACTTAAAACCCATATGGGTGTAATTAGAGCCAACTCGGTATTTTGAACCCATGAACACATGTTGCTGGTACACACAAGGGAGACAACTGTGTATATTAAATTGCAGCCCTTAGATGCCTGGTCCTCTTATGCATGCTTATACAGCAGACTTCAATGTCTGACAGTCTCAGTGTGTACTAAAACTGCCAGCATTTCATTCCCACAGAAACGATAGACCTCTTCAGCTCTTCCTAGAATCAACATCATTGATCAGTGTGTAGGCATCTTTGTGAAGATCTTCCAATCATGCAACTATAAATACACATATATCATCATCTCGTCTAGAAATGAGTGACTAATGGATTGTTTATCTGGCCAGTGTTTTCCTCAATGAGAAGGGCATTAAGTAACATCAAACAACAGTTCATGTAGGTGTAGAAACTGATTGAGTGGGTTCAGCACCGTATTGAGCATCAGCTTAGTCACATCACAGCCTGTCAGTTAAATCTGAGAGACCAGGCAGATGCAGACAGTACATGTGGGAGAGTCTGTTGTTCTAGACCAGAGGTGGCGGGGTAGCCTAGTGGTCATTGTGCCAAAGGCCAGGTTTGATTCGACACATGGGCACAAAGTTGAAGCCATTTCACCCATATATCATTAGAACCTTTTTTAGTCTGTTACTCCATGGGGATAAATTTCTACAATGATAAAGCAATGACTTTCAACCATTCTTAATGCTGACTTAGCTGCAACCTTGAAAAGATGAAGAAACATATGATACCACTCATTTTGCACATTTTACAAGTACCATATATCACCTGGCAAATTAGTCCTTGGCTCAAAATGATCCTTAGCTCATGGAACGTGAGAATCCATGATGTTTTAAGCATAAGATCTCATCCTGGTCATAGACCATGTTTCGGGCAGGAATCAACCCTCAAGAGGTAGCAGGTGAATCTTTCTTCCATTTTTTTGACACTGACATCTATCCCAGAATGCAGCTGGGAGGAAATGATAAGTCCCAAGCGATCCCCCAGCGAAATAGAAACTTTATAATGGTGACTATATATTTAGATAGGGCATATCTGTATTCAGGTCCATTAATGTCATGTCCTTTTTTGATTTATTGGACCTGATTCATTTGACATTATCATGAAAGTAATGACAACAAATAATACAGGAGGGAACAAGTGAGTCTGGGTTTTGCTGCATTTAGCAATATTCCAGCAACATCAAGGCGGGGTACTCAAGAAATGGGCTTCACACATTATACCCACATGAGCAATAGATCCCAGGTCTGCGGCATGATGAGCCAACGCTTTAACCATTAAGCTACCTCACCACCTCTGACCCAAATAAAAGTCATGTTACTTTGCACTGTCCCTGTGAGCCCTCTGCTCATGAAACGATCTTTAGTATGAAAACATTTCAGTGCACAGAACATAGGTGCATAACTGTAGTACCATCAGGATCCACTTGGTATCTGTCAGTATGTGTCAAGGTGTGATTGCATCATGATCAGTGGGTTTAGTTTTACGCCATACTCAGCAATATTCCAGCTATATTGCGGTGGTCTGTAAATAATTGAGTCTGGACCAGACATTCCATGATCATGACCGCACTAAGGAAGAAAGGTGTTTTTTCATGATAAACAGTCAAGATGTAAGTGTCATCATTCTGTTATCCCAAGCACCTGGAGACAAAGAACTTTACTGCTTCAGTTAGTGCCTTCTATTCTATGATATGTTATAAAGAATTTATTACATCCTGGTCAATATTGCCCAGTTAGTGCTGTTTCTTGAACACTTGAAAACCATTTATCTTACTGATCGCCTGCTATGGTTTACATAGGAGGGTAAAAGTTTGCCTGGTCTCTGGGCTGAACCGTCCTGATCTACAGACAGTGGAATCAGTGCTTCTGCTGTTTCATGCTGCACTGAGCAGTATTCCCAGTACATGACAGCAGTAATGTTATAGATGTGTTCAGACACCCAGGGGTTGATATTGTGAGCAACAATGCATAGTGCAGCTTTACAATCACATGTAGAGCACAAAGTCATTGAGTCTTGCAATGAAACATGCTGAAATGGGAGTCATGTCATGAAATGAGACAGGCCATTATGACTGAAAAGTTATTGGAATGATACATGCCGAAATGGTGGAGTAATGACATGAAATTATACATGACGAAATGTCAGAGTAATGACTTGAAATGATCCATGCCAATATGGCTGAGAAATTACTACAAATGATGTTTGCCAAAATGGTTGAGAAATGTCTTTGAAAGAAACATGCTGAAATGATGAAATAATGACTTCATATTATACATGCCAAAATGGTAGCATAAAAACCTGAAATGACACTTTCAATATGGCTTCCATGTCTAGACAGACAGATAGCATGGTAAAAACAAACATCAATTTAATACACTACACTGAAATAATGCTCAACTAGGGATCCGCTCATTTCCTTGTAAATGAAAATGTCAACAAATGTGGCTGGTCTGAATCAACAGGACGCATAGACAAGTAACATTTCCAGGTGCCATTATACCATCATTTATCACTGCCATATGGTGACTGAACTGAATATCGCACTTGTCACGTGATCCATCACTGCAACAGGTTAAATACAAATGTGAAATGGTAGCCCCAGGCTTCAACTTCTGTCTTTTCTCAAAGATGAACATATCCTACAGAAGCATGGATCAGGACACACATTATTGTCGCTGATC
Source organism: Haliotis asinina (assembly GCF_037392515.1). Classification (NCBI taxonomy): domain Eukaryota; kingdom Metazoa; phylum Mollusca; class Gastropoda; order Lepetellida; family Haliotidae; genus Haliotis; species Haliotis asinina. Next base: position 27,226,234 of record NC_090288.1, on the reverse strand, counting down.
AACAAGTGATGGAGTAGGGTAGCCATTTTTTCATTCATTCATTGATAACCTTTCAAGAACTACTGTTTCCAAACTTTTTCACTTTCAGAGGTCATGTCTTTTGTTTGATGTCTATTGTCAGTTATCAAATGTGGTTTGAGTGAGTGAGTGAGTGAGTTTAGTTTTACGCACTCAGCAATATTACAGCTATATGGCGGCGGTCTGTAAATAATCGAGTCTGGACCAGACAATCCAGTGATCAACAACATGAGCAGCGATCTGCGCAATTGGGAACTGATGACATGTGTCAACCAAGTCAGCGAGCCTGACCACCCGATCCCGTTAGTCGCCTCTTACGACAAGCTGAGTCGCCTTTTATGGCAAGCATGGGTTGCTGAAGGCCTATTCTACCCCGGGACCTTCACGGGTCTAAATGTGGTTTGAAAAATTCTGCAGTCACATGAATACATTTGTTACAGCCAAAGAAACAATAATGACACAACAATCTCTAAATCTCCATCTTGAACAACTGGCAGTGCATCACATAATGAATTATGTGGCTGGAGAAAAAGTCAAACCTACAATTCAAATGGAATCCATCAAAGCTAGATCTTTACAGAATGCACTGACTCCCCAAGATTAATATGTGAAAAAATCCAACATAAAATGGCTTTGTTTTTGTTCATTTTGCCAACAGAAATTAGTAAAATGTAGAACCCAACTCATTTACTGTTGCCATTAAAGATACTGTTATTAAACCACACAGGATATTGTGCATTACAAACACTTAAAATCATTTTTTGTATATATATGTTTTATAATATATGACTCCTTCATATACCAGACTCCTTCAAAAATGTTAGTCTCAAAATATGACATCATAAGCTATTACAAGTCTTCAGGTGATATTTATAGTTTCAGTTGTTTGACTGGGAGACTGTTCACAGCATTGGCCCATTTCAGCCAACACAATTTTCATTATTTAAAAGAAGGTGGTCAGCCCATTTAGAAATTGTCATGTGATATTAATTGTAGACAGATTTGGGTAAACCTGTTAGGATAAATAGAAGACCCCAAATCAGCAGAGCCTGGTATTGGTAAGGGATGTTACCCTGCACAGAAAGAGGTAGAGGAATTAAACCCAAATTGTTCATTTTTGAAGTCCTCACAATATTTTTTCAAGAATCCTAATCAAATACAAATTATTCTTTTATTATTTTCACTGCGAACAATATCTGATATTACTAACGCATAATCAACATTTTGTAATGGCTACCAGCAGTGATATATAACTTTTACTTCTGTATCGTTTTGGTTATGCTTGCTCAAATATGTTTTATCTAATATTACATGTAACATAGATAATCTCCTCAAGTACTTTCAGTGCAGTGCAAGTATTTATTTTGTTATGGTAAACATTTGCAAAAATTATCATCACTGTCAAATTACATGTCAGTATTACCAAATACGATCCTGTAAAAAGCTTAGAATGACCATCACACTAAAACATGTTGTCACGATTACATAATTTACCAATTTATATAGACATGTCAATTGCTGTAATGTGATACGGACAAATCCCCAATAATTCCACAGAGCTGACAATCAACGAGGAGTGATCAATCAATCGCCGTCCAAGTCTGTCGTAACATGACTCGCTTGAGCCGCAACCTGCTGTGTTCCTAGTTAAAGCCAGTGTCAAAACACTGCTCTTGTTTAGGCTAAAACAATACGACTAATCAAATTAGCGCTTGATGGAGGAATCGATGGGAGCTACAATACATGGGGTGACATTGTGCTCAGACAACAGGGACCTACGTGGCTTTGAAGATATATACAGCCGCCACTGAATAGAGCTTGCTTATCACTGACTGCAATACCGCCAGACACGAAGCTGTAGGAGTGTTTCCAAGAGCTTCAAGTGAGAGGAAGCAGAATCTGCATGGTCAGCGTTATTTCAGCTGTGTCAGGAATTCTGTGATATTGGGAAAATAATAAGTGAGAAAGTGACTGCATTGTTAATGTGAGTTTGAGTAAATATAGATGACGGATGTTTGAGTGAAAGTGTGGGTAATTAAAAGTGAAAGTATGTGTGAGATGGTAAAAGTGAGTAAAACTGAACAAATGAGTGTGTAATAGTGTGATAGGAGATGTATGAGTGAAAGTGTGACTGAGTAGATGTATGAGGGAGTGAAAGTGACTGACTAGACGTGTGAGGGAGTGAAAGTGTGACTGAGTTGATGTGTGAGGGAGTGAAAGTGACTGAGTTGATGTGTGAGGGAGTGAAAGCGTGACTGAGTTGATGTGTGAGGGAATGAAAGTGACTGACTAGATGTGTGAGGGAGTGAAAGTGTGACTGAGTAGATGTGTGAGGGAGTGAAAGTGTGACTGAGTTGATGTGTGAGGAAGTGAAAGTATGACTGAGTAGATGTGTGAGAGATTGAAAGTGTGACACTGAAAGTGTGATTAAGTTGATGTGTGACTAAGTTGATGTGTGAGTGGTTGAGTGAAAGGGGCAGTAACTGAGTGCCGGTAGCTGTTGAGTGAATGAATTTCAGTGAATGTTTAAGTGTCTAATGTATTATGTTCAGAAGTGTAGAAAGTGTAGGTGTGAAACCCTGAATCTCAGTGAAATCTGAAGTGAGTGAGTGTGAAAGTGGGCAAGTGGAAGAATGAAACACAGCCTTGGCAGAATCCCCACCAATCAAGTCCATTTGCCTCAAACTCTACCAAATACATCCATGAAATATAAAATGAGCTTCAGTACAATGATCACTCCACAGTACAATTTCAAAGTTGTTTTATCCAAGAGAACCTTCCACTTAGCCTGTCCTGACTCCATCCTCAAACCTACAGCAAGTCCACTCCCCATTCTGGAGTGGTACGAAGAGCTAGCGTCATTGAGTCCCCATCTGCTAAACATCATAAAGATGTCTCCACTTGTCAAATTTCACCACATCTTAAATGGTGAAAGAAAACACATCTCGATCCAAAATCTAAAATTAGATGAAGAGGATTCATTTAAAATTTTATGGTTGGTAATGTATTTCTGTGCCATTTTCATATGATCTTAAGACTCGGAATCAATACTGATGCTATTCTTGCAGACGTACAGCACCAACCGACCAGGGAATGTATGGCTATCTGATAACCACGCATCTGTACTTAATAAATGTCATTAAAAACGTAGAACCCCTTCTTAATATGTCATATTAGTAAAGAACAAATTACCGGAAAATTCATCTATCAAATTATGATCTGCAGATAACTGCAGAATTACTGCCAGCTCTGGCCTCTGTAAAACTGGAATAAGAACTTGTTTTGATATAGACTTGTTTGCTTAGTGTGAGTTTAGCAGAGATCTGCACTGTGACATTCTGGAAGTAAAAACTTGTGGCAGAGAAAACTAAAACTATTGGTTGGTGAGTGAGCGGGTGACAGGACGGATGAGTTGGTCTGGAGTGAATGGGCAAGTAGATGGGTTGGTTGGTTGGTGAGTGGGTGATGGGATGGATGAGTTGGTCTGGAGTGATTGGGCAAGTGGATGGGTTGGTTGGTGAGTGAGCGGGTGATGGGATGGATTGGTTGGTCTGGAGTGAATGAACAAGTGAATGGGTTGGTTTGTGAGTGAGTCAGCAGAAAAGTAAATGATGGTTAAGTAAAGCTAATAAAGTGTTACCCTGCTGAGATATTGAGCAAAAGTTTAGAATTAATGCATAACATATATTATAGTTCTTAATCCTATATGATACATCTTGAACATTCTCAAAAATTGGTACAATGACTACTTTCTAAACATGGCAGTGTGTTTTCTTTTGAATACCCTGTCAGATGCAACACACTGACCAGTCTTTGTCTGATCCCTTCAGTGCCAAGCACCAGGCAAGGTACCAACAAGTACCATCTTATCACATCTTTAGGTACCACATGGAAGGGCCTTAATCCACCTACTGTTCATGGACACTGTCTACGATCTACTGACAAACCAACAATGGCTGCGTAAAAAAAAATGTATTTAGCTATGTATTCTTCAGAAGACATATATCTTAGTTGACTGATGTCCATAATTCAAGTCTTGTATTTTCTTGTAGAGAATCTTTTGTCAACGTAATTGCCATTTCAAGCTTCCAATTAAACATAGAAACAGTATGCATTTTGGCAAAAAACAAAATGATTTGATCTTTAACTAGGGCATGACATTTCACTGGTTGATCAAATTGGTCTGATCCCTATTGCCAGATTCAGTTACTCATGATAAACACATGAAGAACCTCTCAGTTTTCACAAGGGACCTGTTGTCATCTGTTTTTCCACAATTTGAACTTACAACCTAATAACAACAGAATTTATTGTCAGAAAAGTTCTTTTTCCAATAACTTTTGAAATTTGGGGTCACGATCATGGTTGTCATGAAAATGTCAGGCCATTGAAACAGATCTTGAATTTCCAATAAAGAATATTTATATCCCCACGGATGTCTAAAAGCTACACGAAAAATGTGTTTTATCATGTAGAATGTCAAACATTATGTAAACAACTAAAAAGGAGTTGAGGAACATTGTACAGCTCAAAAGTTCAAGAACACCCTAATTGGTTGTATATGACTCAACTCATGACACGTTGTCATATGAAAAATTAAGCAGGTCTCCAAATTCTTTCAAGCAGGTATTTGCCGAAATGGAACATGGTCATAATGTCCTTGGTAGAATCCAGGTCAGAAATGGTGATAATGACCTATGCAGACCTTGGTGAGAATGGTCATAATGACCTATGCAGACCCGGGTCAGAAATGGTCAGAATGACCTATGCAGACCTGGGTCAGAAATGGTCATAATGACCTATGCAGACCCAGGTCAGAAATGGTCAGAATGACCTATGCAGACCTGGGTCAGAAATGGTCACTATACCCTGTGCAACTCTAAGTCAGAAAGGGTCATTATACCCTGTGCAGTCCAAGGTCTGAAATGGTTATAATGACCTGTGCAGACCTATGTCAGAATGGTCATTATACCCTGTGTAGACCCAGGTCAGAAAAAATGTCAATATATCCTGTGCAGACCCAGGTTAGAAATGGTGATTATACCCTGTGTAGACCTAGGTCAGAAATGTTGATTATACCCTGTGTAGACCTAGGTCAGAAATGTTGATTATACCCTGTGTAGACCTAGGTCAGAAAGGGTCATTAAACCTTATGCAAACCCAGGTCAGAAAGGGTCATTACAAGCTGTGTAGACCCAGGTCAGAAAGTATTCGTATACCCTGTGTAGACCCAGGTCAGATAGGGTCATCATACCCTTTGTAGACCTAGGTCAGAAAGGGCCATTATGCCCTGTGTGTTATAATGGTTCCCAGGAACTTTTTTACTGTCTCAGTCAACCAAATGAATGGTTGCATATTATCGTACCCCTACAGCATGAATCATTTAGCTGCAATCACTTCATTGTCATCACTTACATGCCCTTGCCCTACAACTGAAATCCTGCTGAGAGCAGCACTAAGAAAACACACATCCAGTATATGAATGGCATCTACAAACATACTGGAGGAAATTCAAATGCTGACAGACTGGATTAATTCTGTTAACAATATCAGTCAATGTTCTTCTGGAACAGAATATCAATTTGGAAACAGTCAATTCCAAAAGTCCAAAAGACAGCAGACGGCAGGTCTAACAATTAAATCAAATTTTTGCATGAAAGTATTCCATTATTTTCAGAAACAACAGGAGTTGCTACCAAGACTCAAGCCCTTCAAGCTGCTCAGCACATAGAGCTGATTCTGTTGAATCCTAAAAATCATGTTGAACAAGACCAAACTTTCATCATCAGACTTGGCAAATATTGGAATCCAATTCTGTGAAAGTAGGATTCAATTTTGACATTAACCCTCATATCTGGATTTCATTTATCGATGACAATACAGTTGTGGCTTATTTTGTACATCAATATGTGAGTAAGGAGAGAACATGAATTTAATTACTCATCTTCATGTCAGCTTTTTGCAGTTGTTATTCTGGGTTTACTTAGCCACATTTTCAAAGACATGCATTGAACAATCAAAGTAGTCACTGTTCAAACTTTGTTCTACATGTTACAACAAAACCTCCTTTACATCTGAATTTATACAAAAGAATTTGATTGAAGTATTAAACATTAAAGATCATTCATTAAAGAAGGTCATATCAAACATCATGGCTAAAATCATAATGGTGTAGCTAAAGTATAATGGTACAATAAAATGATATGGCATAGTACAGTTAAAATCATGTGGAGAAATTAAAATCATATGGCACGAATAAAACCATAATGGTGAGATGAACATCTTTTATGGCCAATGGGACCTATTTCTGGATAACAGGGGCTGTTTATTCTCTGGTGTTGACATTTGAAGCAAAACACTGATGCATAACTGATCTATTTTTGTCAAAGATGTTTCCTACGTTAAACAGTGCTGTTTATTTACGGGAGACACGAAAGGGAAAAGGTAACATGCGACAAAGAAATTGTGTTATGTGCATCCCAAGGGAAAAGATTATGGTGATCCTGGGGTTTTGGTGAGGGACTTTCAACATTGTGTGAATCAGATTCCCACTAACTTCAGTATTGATTAGCTGTTTAAAAATAAGATCCACTGACATTTTAAGAGAGAAAACTAACACAAATACAAAATGGCAACCAAATACGTTAACGTGAAGATAGCGTAGTGTTCAGATGATGTTATGTAATCAGTGTGAACAACGGATGACGTCATGTCGTAGTTTTCTTGACAATGAGTAAATATGTCTTAAGTACTAATAGGGGGGGAAATGTGCATGTACAAATTTGAAAGTTATTGTGTATAATAATGTTACATTTTGGTACAATAAAGTGTGGTTATAACAGACAAACTCTTAATTAACTGATATAAAAGACTTTCTTTTTTTGTCCTGGTCACTTGTTGCATATTCAATACATATGACCAAATTTTTGTCTGTTGAAGTTTGTTATAAATGAAGTTTACTACACATATTTCTAAATATTATTTGGGGCAGTGGGGCAGCCCAGTGGTTAATACATTTGCTCATCATGATGAAGACCCTGGTTCAATTCCCAATGTTGGCATGTTATGTGAAGCCCATTTCTGGTGTCCTATGCTGTGATATTGTAGGAATATTGCTAAAAGCAGTGTAAAACCCAACTCACTCACTCTGCATACTAGTAACCTAATCAAGCCTATTTACAGTAATCATATCCTGTACACATGCATACAAGCATAATGTTTGCTGTACAACTGATACTGATTCGCAAATTTTTGCATGAAAGTATTCCATTATTTTCAGAAACAACAAGAGTTGCTACCAAGACTCAAGCCCTTCAAGCTGCTCAGCACATAGAGCTGATTCTGTTGAATCCTCTGATGCCCATTTTCAATGCTGGGGACTCCACATTGTTCAAACACATTTTGCGGGTTGCACAGACAATCTGTGTTGATCAGGGGAGGGGATTCATATAGAGGTTATTATTCCCCATTTAATGCTGTGGTAACATTAAACCTATCCAATCATGAGAATTACATTTTCTTGTTTTCCTTGAAATTGATATTGTGCTTTTGAATATTTTTTCGCAAATTTGGTAAAGAAATGGATTGTTCAGATCAACTCGGAACCCATATTTACCCTCTATACATATTGTTATAAGAAAAAATTCTGCAAAGAAATCAAAAGCCTGTACATAATATAATTCTGCAAATCAATCCCCCCAAAATACATATTCACATAGAATCTCATACTAATTAAAGATAATTGATTCAATAAAATACAGTTCACAAAACAGAAACAGAGATCATGCCCCTGTGGCCATGTGGGTAGTGTGTCTGCCTGGTGAGTGGAAAGTCTGGGGTTGGATACCTATTTGTGTAATACTGAATAACGTTCAGTGATCTGTATTACCCAACTGGAGCTGGAGCTTGGTTGTAATGGGATGAAGCAGCGTACTGTGTCAGAGTGGAATATCCAGTCTGAACAGTGACATGGTGTCACAGTGAGCTGGTGCTATAGAACTACAGTTAGGCCAGACTGGCACAAGCAGCCACACACAAAAACGTGTATGCACATATAGGAGCAATAATCATGAACGCAACATTAAACCGTGTTCACTTCACCTGACAGAGACCATTCTGAAATGCTAGAAAACAGCTTTTTAGTAAAAAGTCTCTCTGCATTCAGCTCAGTTGGTGATAAATATGGCCAGTAGCAAATCACAACACTGACATTCAAAGACCGTAGAAGATGGCTTTAACACAGATATAATCAGGGCATGCTATTAACCTCAGCGAGAGTTCCTTGCTGAGGGCTCAGAGCTGTGTTCCAGGTCTTCCCATCTACACCATGTTGATGGAAGGCCCACAGATTATAGCTGTTAGCGCCATGCTATTAAAGTCTAGGGCTGTGGAGATGAGATGTTGATGAGCAATGCTTTTGATGCAGTCCTGCATGCACCATCACATGAAGGCTGATTTCTCCACAAATGAGGATTGTTCATGCTTCAAACATGGTGTTTCCAGTTACATACATGTACAATCATTTTTAAACCTTACCTATGTAACCACTCAATCACATGTCCACTACCTTAAGCAGGCACCTGATCAATCCACCCTTTAATGTAACCTCCAAATCATTGGTCCACACACTAATGTAGCTCCAAATCATTGGTCCACCCACTAATGTAACTCCTAATCATTGATCCACCTCCTAATGTAAGTCCTAATCATTGGTCCACCCACTAATGTAGCTCCTAATCATTGGTCATTTGACTAATTTCCTGTCATCTGTCCAACACTTATATTTATGCTCCCTCTATCCAACCATATACGCAACCTTTAAATCCACCAACATGCACAATCAACATATATATATATGGAATATTGCTGAGGGCCATTGTGGAAATTGAGGTCCATGCTGTTTATTACTGGATATTCTCCGGCCTGAACTGAAATAATTCCATAATTCCATATATATGGAATATTGCTGAGGGCCGCATAAAACTAAAACTCACTGACTCTAGCTGACATGCTACAACTGCATGCCACTGACAAAGAGTTGCGATGACTACTTCTTATTTTTCAATAACACATATTCAGGGAAATTGAAAGACAACCTCTCACATTACTCAAGAAATAATGAATTACTTAAAAAATTGAAAAAAAAGAAGAAAGAAACAGATGAAGGACCCTTCTTCGTGATTTCCAGCTTCTAAAATCTGAAGCAGAGTGTTTTCGTAAAAATCATGTTGAACAAGACCAAACTTTCATCATCAGACTTGGCAAATATTGGAATCCAATTCTGTGAAAGTAGGATTCAATTTTGACATTAACCCTCATATCTGGATTTCATTTATCGATGACAATACAGTTGTGGCTTATTTTGTACATCAATATGTGAGTAAGGAGAGAACATGAATTTAATTACTCATCTTCATGTCAGCTTTTTGCAGTTGTTATTCTGGGTTTACTTAGCCACATTTTCAAAGACATGCATTGAACAATCAAAGTAGTCACTGTTCAAACTTTGTTCTACATGTTACAACAAAACCTCCTTTACATCTGAATTTATACAAAAGAATTTGATTGAAGTATTAAACATTAAAGATCATTCATTAAAGAAGGTCATATCAAACATCATGGCTAAAATCATAATGGTGTAGCTAAAGTATAATGGTACAATAAAATGATATGGCATAGTACAGTTAAAATCATGTGGAGAAATTAAAATCATATGGCACGAATAAAACCATAATGGTGAGATGAACATCTTTTATGGCCAATGGGACCTATTTCTGGATAACAGGGGCTGTTTATTCTCTGGTGTTGACATTTGAAGCAAAACACTGATGCATAACTGATCTATTTTTGTCAAAGATGTTTCCTACGTTAAACAGTGCTGTTTATTTACGGGAGACACGAAAGGGCAAAGGTAACATGCGACAAAGAAATTGTGTTATGTGCATCCCAAGGGAAAAGATTATGGTGATCCTGGGGTTTTGGTGAGGGACTTTCAACATTGTGTGAATCAGATTCCCACTAACTTCAGTATTGATTAGCTGTTTAAAAATAAGATCCACTGACATTTTAAGAGAGAAAACTAACACAAATACAAAATGGCAACCAAATAGGTTAACATGAAGATAGTGTAGTGTTCAGATGATGTTATGTAATCAGTGTGAACAATGCATGACGTCATGTTGTAGTTTTCTTGACAATGAGTAAGTATGTCTTAAGTACTAATAGGGGGGAAATGTGCATGTACAAATTTGAAATTATTGTGTATAATAATTTTACATTTTGGTACAATAAAGTGTGGTTATAACAGACAAACTCTTAATTAACTGATGTAACACACTTTCTTTTTTTGTCCTGGTCACTTGTTGCATATTCAATACATATGACCAAATTTGTGTCTGTTGAAGTTTGTTATAAATGAAGTTTACTACACATATTTCTAAATATTATTTGGGGCAGTGGGGCAGCCCAGTGGTTAATACATTTGCTCATCATGACGAAGACCCTGGTTCAATTCCCAATGTTGGCATGTTATGTGAAGCCCATTTCTGGTGTCCTATGCTGTGATATTGTAGGAATATTGCTAAAAGCAGTGTAAAACCCAACTCACTCACTCTGCATACTAGTAACCTAATCAAGCCTATTTACAGTAATCATATCCTGTACACATGCATACAAGCATAATGTTTGCTGTACAACTGATACTGATTCGCTCAGTTGACTTTTCCATCTTTCAAACATGGTTCAACATGGACACACTGCAGTGTCACTGCTTTTCACTGTCAACATCTTGGGATTGGGTGAATTGAGTCTGGGCACAAATCCCTTGTGAACTAACAACATCTCTTAATTATCCTTCGTACTTGATTGGAGACGGTTATGTGTAATTAGTTTTATCTGATATGGTTTTTATGAACATCAAGCTTTGAAATTGTCTTGGTGCTCCACCAGGATGATATTTATGTTGGGGTTTTGTGTTATGACGCATACATTTCCACTAATTGTTAATTCAAAATGTAACTTTGTTCAAATCTATTTCACAGAAGAATGAATGAATGACAACAAGATCAGAGTCTGTCCCTTGGGGTAAGCAAACGATGCAGTGTCATCAGGGGGCACCTGGATTGTTTCATTAAGTGTGAAATGGATATGGCATTGCAGTTTCATTGTGCAGACAGGATCTGTTAACTTTGTAATGCCTGGATCTGCAAACCCTGGGTTTAATTGTGATTTTGATCCTTGGTTCGCAAGTAACATACTCATACTGGTACATTCCAGTCTTTCATACAACCTGCGTCATTTGACAGAAATAAAATAGTGACCACTAGCCATAAATCAACAATGCATTTTAAATGATAAACATTTTTTGGTAAAAGTGGGCACTCTCTTTTCTTATTTGACGCCAAGAAAGTAGATCCTGGTAAGAATTGGAGGAACTTATGCTTGTGACAAAGCGGAAAGTGATGAGAATCAGGTGGTCAAGCTCGTTGACTTGGTTGATATATGTTGGATCATTGACACTGTGCTTAGGTGGATACTTATGATGTGAGTCGTGGGATTGTCTGGTCCAAACCTGATTATTTATGGACTCATCAAATAGTTTGAAAATTACTGAGTGCTGTGCTAAACAACTAACAAACGGACCTTACAGCTCCCATTTGCTGCGACCAACATCAGTTTACATGTATAGTTTCTTTCATGCTTCACTGCAGATATAGCAGTTATATACATAGCTAATATTTGGTGACAGAAATCACCATCATATTTTGTCTGATATGAAATGATGCAATTCAAATCATGCAAATAAGAAGTAGTAGTAGTAGTTATGTATACATCAGCACCACCTTCAAAGCCACAAGCATGTGCTTCCTTCCTCAGTCATGACAAATCCAGGAAAGAAGTTTTGCAATAGTATCTTCCAGCTCCTGTCTTGTGAGGGACATTTACAACTCGTAAAGACCTTCTCAATAACCTCACTGTTTATCACTGACAATTATCACTTTGGTGAAACCCATGAACAACAGAATGGTGTCAGAGAAACCATTGTACCACACGCTGGAGTGAGTGAAGATATATAAGTTTTAGATGTTTAATACCATGGTATCTCTGTGTTGTACCTAAAACAATATGTTAAAAGGTGTTGCTTCATGTTTCCCAGTCTCGTGCTTAGCATTTGGGTATTGGTTGTCACGGAGTCAGTATACTGTGTCTGAGTTTGGTAGTCATGTTGAAACATTGAATCACCATGGTATCCCAGGGTGTGTCTCTATTTGACTCGACTAAAGTAAGCAGATTAATAAACACAAAAGTACCAGAGTCTTGAATTTGACGTTAAAAACATTTCATTTCAACCGACACTGGCATGAATAAAACCAAATTGGTGCCATTAAAATCACATGGCATAGATAAAACCATATTGGTGCCATTAAAATCATATGGCATGGATAAAAACATATTGGTGCCATTAAAATCGTTAGTCGCCTCTTACGACAAGCATAGTCGCCCTTTAAGGCAAGCATGGGTTGCTGAAGGCCTATTCTACCCCGGGACCTTCACGGGTTGGCATGGATAAAATCATATTGGTGCAATTAAAATCATATGGCACTGATAAAACCATATTGGCGCAATTAAAATCACATGGCATGGATAAAAACATATTGGTGCAATTAAAATCATTAGTCGCCTCTTACGACAAGCATAGTCGCCCTTTAAGGCAAGCATGGGTTGCTGAAGGCCTATTCTACCCCGGGACCTTCACGGGTCGGCATGGATAAAACCATATTGGTTTTTATCGCTTCATTGGCACAGTTCAGTTTCCAAAGTCAAACTTTAAAAATGTTTATGAGCACTCTGTGTATTTCTTTCCCAATATCAGTTGAAATGGTTTTGTAAAACAAAATTCAAGATTTTGGTACTTCTATACCAACTTTCAAGCATGTGTTTTTTAATGAACACATCAGCTTGCTTTAGTCCAATCAAATACATGTTTCATAGAGATATATCCTGGGATACAATGCCACAGGTTTAATTGGAGTACCAAACTGAGACATAGTATACTGACTCCGTGGCAACCAATCCCTTGAATTCCAGTATGTAACCAATCCAGCGTTTGAAATAATCGCCAGCCCCAAGGCCCAGTCATTATTTTATGAGGCCAGCAGTTTCAAATATGTGCAGGCTTTTGTGGCCTTCAGCAATTTATCTGTCTTCTTTTTTGCAACTAGAATCTTTCCCATTTGTTTTGTTTCTTTATTAATGTGTGGGAATCATTGTTGTTCATGTAACGATTACTTACAGTTATTGCAAGACTGCTTTCCTGTATTTGTTGTGACTGAGGAAGGAGGCACATGCTTATGGCTTTGAAGGTGGTGCCAATGACGATTTTCATATACGCATTATTTGAATTGTATTTGTTCATGCTGGACAAAGGTATGAGCAGTCATTTCTGTCAACAAATATAACTACATGTACATAACTAACTAATTACTACAACTGGAGTGAAGAATAGAAGGAAGCTGATGTTTGCTGCTGTAAGGTTTGCTAGTTAGCTGTTTAAGGCAGCAGTCTGCAGTTTTAAGTAAATAGGTATTAGCATGTTTTTGCCTTGGAAAATTTTCAGATTTTACAAATAATAATAACGATTGGTATTAGTTTATGCATTCAAATAAATTAAATGTGTGTGTATTTATTGTCATTGGTACAGACCAGGGGCCCTCAATACTGTCTAAATATAAAGCTTTACAGTCTGTCTGACTTAACCAAAACAAATTGCCTGATACATGCCTGTAGACGTATTTTTACATGACATGATTAAATATCAAGGTGAAAAAACAAATGTTTATGCAGAAGATGACTGTAGCTCAGTCCCTATGTCTGTCATGGTTGAGGGAGCATGTGCTGACCAACGTGCAGCCTTGGTTTCATAATTAGACCATTGTGGTGAAACATTATTCGCTCTGGATCAGTGAGTCTTTAATGAAACAATCCATCTCCCACCTCATAACACTACAGGTGCCCCCTGATGACACTGCATCATTTACATACCCCAGGGCACAGACACTGATCTTGTTCTCATTCACTCTTTCTTCTGTGAAATAAATTTGAACAAAGTTACATTTGGAATTGAAAATCAATCAAAACCTATATGTCAAAATGCTGTTAGCACCATGCTATTAAAGTTTAGGGCTGTGGAGATGAGATGTTGATCAGCAATGCTTTTGATGCAGTTCTGCATGCACCATCACACGAAGGCTGATTCCTCCACAAATGAGGATTGTTCATGCTTCAAACATGGTGTTTCCAGTTACATACATGTACAATCATTTTTAAACCTTACCTATGTAACCACTCAGTCACATGTCCACTACCTTAAGCAGGCACCTGATCATCAATCCACCCTTTAATGTAACCTCCAAATCATTGGTCACCCACTAATGTAAGTCCTAATCATTGATACATCCCCTAATGAAAGTCCTCATCATTGGTCCTTTGACTAATTTCCTGTCATCTGTCCAACACATATTTATGCTCCCTCTATCCAACCATGTACGGAACCTTTAAATCCAACCAACTCTAAACCCTAAATCTCAGAGTTCAGTTTAATGGCAATTCCATAAGAAAGAAAAGATATGAAAAGAAGTTCAAGCAAAAATGCTGTAGCAAATCCTGCAACATATTCAACAACCATTATCAGCCTAATCTTCAGAATAAAATGCATTCTTAACCCTTTCCATAATCACAGGAAATCTCTACCTAAAGCACAGACCACTATATCTTTACAACTTAATGATAACCATGTGTTTATCATCTCCCATACAAAGCTATCATACCTATTTTTCCCCCCAAATGAGCCCATTCTACCCCATTCAGTGTAAGCTGTCATAAACGGCATCTGTCTAATCCAGCAAGTTGTCAACACCGGCATAAAACCCAAGTAACCTATTTCTTGTCACAAGAGGTGACTAACTGGATTGGGTAGTCAGGGTCGCTGACTTGCTTGACACATGATATTGTACCCCCATTGTGGAAATTGAGGCCCATGCTGTTATCACTGGATATTCTCTGGTCTAAACTCAAATAATATATAAGGAATATATATGGAATATTGCTGAGGGCACCCTAAAACTAAAATTCAGTACGCACAGTTCAATAAAGGTTCACTTAGCTGTTTTTAGTTCAATATGTACATATTTATTTTATCAACTTTCAATGCATATTTTCACTATTTCATACAGTGGATAGTTTGCACACTTAACTTAAACATTATTAATCATTTTTATTGTAGTTTTAAGCTAGTCTGCTTGTTTCACTGATTTTAAAATTCCAGTCAACAGGCAGACGCCATTTTTGTGTCATACAGTCGGTAGCAATCTTCAAAATAAAATAAAATGATATTTTGTACATCTATCAAGGCAGTAAGATAAATACTTTGTGTGCTTCTCTCCCGGGTAATACAGTCTGATCTATGCCTCATGTAGCAGTGTCATCCTCCGCCTCCCTCCTTGGTTGACACTGCTGTAAAGAGGCATATATCAGACCATATTAACACGGAAAAGAAGCATATAACTTACAATATTACCGAGATTAAAATCATACGGCATGGATAAAATCACAGTGGTGCAGTATTGTTGTCTATTCGTTGGCAATGTAGATGTAGGTGACTGATGCTGTAGTTGAACTGTTTTTTTCTAAATCTGATATTTTTTTCAATCCAAATCAGACTATATCTGACACTTCATCATATACACTGCGTTAAATAATTGGCAATCACATGTTCACAAGCATAAATTGATTATAAAGATAAGTTGTCTTCCCAACAGTATATTTCCACTTTGTAGCCTAAATATATGTACAGTGGGAGATTGTATAAAAGATGGTTTTATAGGAATCGATTCATCAATATCTTATTCATCCATTCTTCAGAGACATTGGCAGAGTAAACCATTCAGTAAAGAATATATTGTTTCATGTTATTTTCTTTGATGGTTGGATGTAATACTTCATTTCATATCTTTGTTACACATGAATTCTGTTGCAACTACCCTGCGTCTGTAGCATCTACATCAGCAGGATAGAACATGCCCACTATTTCACGAAGATGTTCGTCATCACATATTTTCAGTGATCCACTCTTATTATTTTCTTCACGATTTCACCTTTTATGGCCAGTAGGACCTATTTCTGGATAACAGGGGCTGTTTGTTGTCTGGCATTGACATTTAAAGCAAAATGCTTTGATGCATAACTGATCTATTTTTGTCAAAGATGTTTCCTACGTTAAACAGTGCTGTTTATTTACGGGAGACACGAAAGGGAAAAGGTAACATGCGACAAAGAAATTGTGTTATGTGCATCCCAAGGGAAAAGATTATGGTGATCCTGGGGTTTTGGTGAGGGACTTTCAACATTGTGTGAATCAGATTCCCACTAACTTCAGTATTGATTAGCTGTTTAAAAATAAGATCCACTGACATTTTAAGAGAGAAAACTAACACAAATACAAAATGGCAACCAAATACGTTAACGTGAAGATAGCGTAGTGTTCAGATGATGTTATGTAATCAGTGTGAACAACGGATGACGTCATGTCGTAGTTTTCTTGACAATGAGTAAGTATGTCTTAAGTACTAATAGGGGGGAAAATGTGCATGTACAAATTTGAAAGTTATTGTGTATAATAATTTTACATTTTGGTACAATAAAGTGTGGTCATAACAGATAAACTCTTAATTAACTGATATAAAAGACTTTCTTTTTTGTCCTGGTCACTTGTTGCATATTAAATACATATGACTAAATTTGTGTCTGTTGAAGTTTGTTATAACTGAAGTTTACTACACATATTTCTAAATACTATTTGGGGCTTCACTTGATTTCTGAACTGAGCTTTATGCACAGGACAACACACCACTACCACATGTTGTATGAAAGAGATGTTCCTTCATGAACATAAGATAATGATAAAGACTATTTGCTGACAGCTCCATTTCAGGAATAGACTGATGTTTAGTCCAGAAATACTGTTATCCTAAATAATAAAAAAATGTTACACCTTCAAGAAATAATTAGAGTAAATGAAATCTAAAGACGAGCCAGAACAACTCACTCACTCATGACTTACCTGAGCTTCATTCATTCTATTCAATATCACCTGGGTCCGGAAAAAGAGACTTTGTCAGGATGTCTTGTTAACCTTGTGTCTAACGATGGCCTGAAAGTGCATGTGTGCACATATTGGGAAAGGTTTTATCCAGAAGACACCCAACAGATCCATGTTACTTTGACTGTTGATTCATCATCATCATCACAGAACATAGAAGCCTGTCTTCAGGCTGCCTCACAGATTAGCAGACTTACTGTCTAAAATGGACTTAACCCTCTATTAACCAAAGTATCACCAGAGATACACTGAACCTAAGTTCACATGAACTAGCCAAATAAGCATATGAGATGTCAACAAATATTTCCGTAGTTTCACAAATAGATATTTTTTCATATCATATTTTGTTTTGTTGTCCTGTCCTAATTTTTTTATAAAAGTTGGTACTTTCCAGTTTGGTCATCTTGACGTGTGCCCATGGTGCCAAAAAAGGTGTGAAGTCTATCCTTCTCCATCCAGTAAAAGGTAGCTTTAATTTGTGTGTGAAGTATTATTTTCATTCTTCATTAGTTTTCTAAATGAGCAGACGTAATTATTTTGATGGAATAACTGCATGTTGTGTCATATAAGTCAATAACATTTTATATGCATCACCGGTGATACAATGGGACAGGCTATGTTTTTTGTGTATCACTCATGATACATTCTGGATATTTGATGAATCCAAGATTTATTTGCTTATGTGATCTTCCAATACCAACTGACACTGATAAATTGTTATTTAATGACTTGATACAGAACAATTTGTGCAAGGGAAATAAATTAGTATTTTCTACAGTGAATGGAGAATATTCTCAAAGGAGAACTAAGTAACAGCAACTATGAAACATCCTCTGATTAGTATGTTCCAACATCTGAAAGTGAGTCTGAAGATGAGGTTGATGTCACCCCGAAGAAGAACAGAGAGGTTATGAAGAACCGGAAGCTTCATACTACACTGTCGTTGGCTATTGGTGATTCATCTGGCAATGAAGACCTTCCGTCAGCTAAGATAAGGAGGACAGCTGACTCTGACGCTGATGATGACATCCCATTTGCTAATCTTCAAGAGCAATTCAAAGCAGCACAGGAACAAAAGGCAACAGAGGAGTGAGTGAGTTTAGGTTTTATGTCGCACTTAGCAATATTCCAGCTATATGGCGACGGTCTGTAAATAATCGAGTCTGGACCAGACAATCCAGTGATCAGCAACATGAGCATCGATCTGCACAATGGGGAACCGATGACATGTGGTCGGCATGGATAAAACCATATTGGTGCAATTAAAATCATATGGCACTGATAAAACCATATTGGTGCAATTAAAATCACATGGCATGGATAAAACCATATTGGTGCAATTAAAATGGTTAGTCGCCTCTTACGACAAGCATAGTCACCTTTTATGGCAAGCATAGGTTGCTGAAGGCCTATTCTACCCCGGGACCTTCACGGGTAGGCAACAGAGGAAAATGAGCTAATTTCTCAGATGTTAGATACCCCGTTTGGGGGAATATAGAGAATTCTTTCCTCTAGACTCTACCTTTAAAGAAAGTGTTGAAGAACATCCAAGAGAGGGACGTGTCAAGGAACCCATTGAATATTTTACTGATCACTGATACAGTGATTGACAGCCTCATTCTTCAAACCAATCTTTACTTGTAACATGAAGAGGGCATCTCTGTAAATACAACATCAAGAGAAATTTCCATGCTGATTAGAATATATCTGCGTATGAGTTCAGTTGTTCCCCATTCAATGCAGGCATATTGGGCTTTGGAAACCAGATATCCACTGGTAGCAGATCTCATGTCAAGAAACAGGTTTCAGAAGCTTCTTTCCTCCCTTCATAAGACAGATAACAATAGCGTCACAGGTGAATATGAGTGTGACAAGCTGTGAAGCTGAAGTGCTTAAAAGAGAGACGTAAAGAGATTCCACAAGAGGATCATTGTGCTGTGGATGAAGTTATGATCCCTTTTAAAGCGAAGTCTTCTGTAAACAGTACATGTGGGGCTGAGTTGGGGCTTCCTGAATGTAGTATGAGTTTGAGGTTTACCAAGGAGCCTCAGTGAATGAGGAAGAATGTTTACCCGATTGGCATGACTTGTGAAGTGGTGATGCGTACGACTCCGCTGTTCCTGAAGATCTTAACTACAAGGTCTTTGCAGACCTGTTCACTTCTCTCAATTTGGTAGACCAGCTTAACAAGAGAGGAATCCTTTACTCTGGGACAGTGAGGATGAGCAGATGTTATGTGTTATGAATACAAGGAGTAAGTATGCTTCGTCAAAGAGAGGAACTGTTTTGCACAGGTCCACCTGTGCAAGTAATTTGACTGCCTCTAATTGACCCAAACACCCTGTTTCAATGTTCTAAGACTCTTTTAATTCATCCCAAGAACTTGTTTGTGTTTCCGGGTCTATAGTGTGTCACGTGAAGTGATTTACAGTTCAAATTTCATCCCAAAAATTGTTTTCTTTTTCAAACTTCTCAGTGTTTAAAGAGTGAAAATGTTTGTGTTCATTCCACAACAAATGATAACATTATAAACAAAATCAATCTTTTACCTGTGTTTTTCTTGTTATTAAATAGGTCTGTGGCATTTAAGGCTAAGTTCCACTGTGTTTCACAGGTGATACACCATTTGCTCAAAACGCGAATTCCCACTGTATCACAGGTGATACAAACAAAATATCGTAAACAATCGTCGACACATCCTTGTCTTCCTTTGACCAAAACTGTACCAGTGTTTGTAAACTGTTTCAAAATTTTTGGATAACTAGAAGCAGTGTTGGTTCCTAGAGGGTTAAAGGTCACATGCAACGTAAAACACAACTTTGCAGATTCTGGTGCCTTTCGGTATGCACTTCCTGAAACAAATCATAAAAAATGCCAATTCAACCTATAAAGTTGAAAAACAGAGTTCAAACGTTTCACTAAAAACTGGTTTCAACAGCTGTGCTGCGCTGCGTCCATAACGCATGCGCAGTGAATAGGTTCACAGAGCTTGAAACAGTATGCATGCCCAGCGTCTGAGGTCGTGAGCAGTAGTCTAATCTTGGTTGTGTACACAAATAAGTAAATAATCTACTCGTTACGTAAAACAACTTGTTGATTGTGGTAAGCAGTCTCTGTCACAGAGAAAGCTCAGTGTCTGGTTTATTCACACCTATATGTATGGCTGCCTGTCTGCTAAAGACAACATGCAATACACAACTTCAATCATTGACCACTGCAATTTGAACTTAACACCTATCAGACTATAAGACATAAAGAAAATAAGTTGATTTATGACTCTTGCACCCGAGTCCCGTGTCTGCCACATTATGTAAATTTACCATCTCTACTGACATGATTTTTTTTAATGGATCCAGCGCAAATTCAGAGAACATGTATTTTCCAAACCCAACATCTCTATATACATTCTTCATGGATAACGACTTCTTTTAGTGTATATGATTTTGTTTGACAACACTATATGAATCCATACTGAAATGATGCATCAAGTACACCAAAAGAAGTTGTTATCCATAAAGAATCTTACTTTCTTGTGACTGGCTATATTTCTAAAATACGCATCAAACAGATTATCTTTCTGTACACACAATGAACCCTCAGCATATCAGCAAATGAAACAGCCAATCGGAAGCCGTCGTTACACTTGAGTACATATCCACCTGCTATGACTGGGTTCGGTCTCGCAAGGGCTTCATTTCGGGGGAAGTAAGCTCAAGAACAAAATATTGCACTTTTGAATCGCGATTGTACGCTTATAATTGTGTTTTGTTTGTTTTTTTAAAAACAGCAATGTATATTATATGTCACGAATAAGTGATAAATGTGTTTTAATTATGTTTGATTTTTTGGTTGCATGTGACCTTTAACAAATTGAACCTTTGGCTTGAATGGCTAATGCTTTAAGCAGTGTGCTACCCAATCACTTCCAAACCAACTCAAACAAGTAACAAACATGTTAGAACAATCACTGAATTTATACAATCTGAAGACAATCAGAAGACTGAGTTTCAACTACCCACATGGGGACCATATGTGAAGCATGTTTCCCTTGCCGTGATATTGCTGGAAGCTTGCTAAAGGCAACATAAAACTAAACTCCCTCACTAACAATAACATTGGGTATGGGCACAGGATTTCCAGTTGTGTTATTTTCTCCTTTCACCCAAGTATCATTTTCTAATATCTGATTAAACCTAATCTTGGTCACATCAATTTCAATACTGGTTATGTTTGAGCGACTTGCACATGCAACTGTGATGGTCCGTCCATCAAGTTTCTTCCAGTTAACATGTCATCAAAGGTTCCTGTGAATTTGACAGTGAAACATTTTTCTTCCCGAGACAAACTTCGTGACGTATCAGTGGTGTACATCAGCTGCAAATCAACTTGCAATTTATTCATGTGAATACTGTGCTCTACACCTCATTCACATCACGTCGATACTGCAAGTCTCACTTGTAACTATCTCTTGTAACTTACCCAGCCTGTGTCTGTTGCCCTTCTTGTGGTGTAATTATACTCCTCAAAGAACATGTTAGTGACAGTTATGTCTGGACTAAGTGGATGCAAGTGATCAAGATGTTTTGATATGACCATGTTAAATACAGTATTAAAGTTCTGACACTTTCCTTAATTTTGATTAGTCAGAGCTGTCCAAAGTAATTGATATTATATTTCCATAAAAATGGATTTCGACATATAGGTTTTGATTGATTTGTTCAAATCTATTTCACAGAAGAATGAATGAATGACAACAAGATCAGAGTCTGTCCCCTGGGGTATGCAAATGATTCAGTGCACGTCTAATTGTTATCCTCAAAAACACTTTGCTTCTTGTGGGCCAGTACATGTTCCTCGAGTGTTGTTGCAAACTTTAACTTTGGACATTCCAGTTATATCGTGATGTGTCATTCTTCTGAGGTAGGAAAACCTGAGTCTTTGCAGGTCTTAGACAATTACCACTTTGGTGAAACCCATGAACAACAGTATGGTGTCAGAGAAACCATTGTACCACACGCTGGAGTGAGTGAAGATATATAAGTTTTAGATGTCTAATACCATGGTATCTCTGTGTTGTACCTAAAACAATATGTTAAAAGGTGTTGCTTCATGTTTCCCTGTCTCGTGCTTAGCATTTGGGTATTGGTTGTCACGGAGTCAGTATACTGTGTCTGAGTTTGGTAGTCATGCTGAAACATTGAATCACCATGGTATCCCAGGGTGTGTCTCTATTTGACTCGACTAAAGTAAGCAGATTAATAAACACAAAAGTACCAGAGGCTTGAATTTGACGTTAAAAACATTTCATTTCAACCGACACTGGCATGAATAAAACCAAATTGGTGCCATTAAAATCACATGGCATAGATAAAACCAGATTGGTGCCATTAAAATCACATGGCATAGATAAAACCATATTGGTGCCATTAAAATCATTAGTCGCCTCTTACGACAAGCATAGTCGCCCTTTAAGGCAAGCATGGGTTGCTGAAGGCCTATTCTACCCCGGGACCTTCACGGGTTGGCATGGATAAAATCATATTGGTGCAATTAAAATCATATGGCACTGATAAAACCATATTGGCGCAATTAAAATCACATGGCATGGATAAAAACATATTGGTGCAATTAAAATCATTAGTCGCCTCTTACGACAAGCATAGTCGCCCTTTAAGGCAAGCATGGGTTGCTGAAGGCCTATTCTACCCCGGGACCTTCACGGGTCGGCATGGATAAAACCATATTGGTTTTTATCGCTTCATTGGCACAGTTCAGCTTCCAAAGTCAAACTTTAAAAATGTTTATGAGCACTCTGTGTATTTCTTTCCCAATATCAGTTGAAATGGTTTTGTAAAACAAAATTCAAGATTTTGGTACTTCTATACCAACTTTCAAGCATGTGTTTTTTAATGAACACATCAGCTTGCTTTAGTCCAATCAAATACATGTTTCATAGAGATATATCCTGGGATACAATGCCACAGGTTTAATTGGAGTACCAAACTGAGACATAGTATACTGACTCCGTGGCAACCAATCCCTTGAATTCCAGTATGTAACCAATCCAGCGTTTTTTAATCATAATCGCCAGCCCCAAGGCCCAGTCGTTATTTTATGAGGCCAGCAGTTTCAAATATGTGCAGGCTTTTGTGGCCTTCAGCAATTTATCTGTCTTCTTTTTTGCAACTAGAATCTTTCCCATTTGTTTTGTTTCTTTATTAATGTGTGGGAATCATCGTTGTTCATGTAACGATAACTTACAGTTTGACTTCCTGGTGTTTTCAGTGCTTTGTGCATAGGAATGTCAACACCAGTCTTTAACAAATAAAAACTTCATTATGCCATAAGCTTCACTCATTGATTTTGTGAAATACTGTGAAACTGTGTACAGTGAAGTCTGTTTTGATTTTATTGGTCTGATTGAAACAAAATAGGTCTGCGATTTCATTCATGGCCTATAGAATTTAAAGCCTCCAGCGTGTGGTACAATGGCTTCTTTCACCCACCATCTTGTTACAATCCAAGCCAAAGTGCAGTGTTATACATTCTAAATCACCTTTCATCTTTATGTGCAACAACATCACTCCAGAAACATGTCCTGGCCCAAGGGAAGCAGGGTGTTTTTAAGGAGAACGATTAGACTTGACATGCAGCTTGTAAAGATAGAACAGTGTGGTTATTGAGAAGGTCTTTATAAGTGATAAATGTCCCTCACAGGACAGGAGGAATGTATTTCTAACTGCTGCTGGCTTAGCTGGAAGACACTATTGCAAGACTTCTTTCCTGTATTTGTTGTGACCGAGGAAGGAGGCACATGCTTATGGCTTTGAAGGTGGTGCCGATGACAATTTTCATACACGCATTATTTGAATTGTATTTGTTCATGCTGGACAAAGGTATGAGCAGTCATTTCTGTCAACAAATATAACTACATGTACATAACTAACTAATTACTACAACTGGAGTGAAGAATAGAAGGAAGCTGATGTTTGCTGCTGTAAGGTTTGCTAGTTAGCTGTTTAAGGCAGCAGTCTGCAATTTTAAGTAAATAGGTATTAGCATGTTTTTGCCTTGGAAAATTTTCAGATTCTACAAATAATAATAATGATTGGTATTAGTTTATGCATTCAAATAAATTAAATGTGTGTGTATTTATTGTCATTGGTACAGACCAGGGGCCCTCAATACTGTCTAAATATAAAGCTTTACAGTCTGTCTGACTTAACCAAAACAAATTGCCTGATACATGCCTGTAGACATATTTTTACATGACATGATTAAATATCTAGGTGAAAAACAGAAACAGGCAAAAATTGGATCAGTCACTATTCCATCCAGCCATTAGAAAATCTGAAAAAAAAAAATCCTGCACTGCTGGGATACAATATTACAGTCAAACAAGAAACATCAGGGATATTTTGTGAATGGCATCCATCCTTCTTAATGTCCAAATGTTTAGGCAGAAGATGACTGTAGCTCAGTCCCTATGTCCATCATACCAATGTGCAGCCTTGGTTTCATAATTAGACCATTGTGGTGAAACCTTATTCGCTCTGGTTCAGTGGGTCTTTAATGAAATAATCCACGTCCCACCTCATAACACTGCATCATTTACATACCCCAGGGGACAGACACTGATCTTGTTCTCATTCACACTTTCTTCTGTGAAATAGATTTGAACAAAGTTACATTTGGAATTGAAAATCAATCAAAACCTATATGTCAAAATAGGAAAATCCCAACATGACTATCATCCTGGTGGAGCACCTAGACAATTTCATAAAAACCATATCAGATAAAACTAATTACGTGTAACCATCTCCAATCAAGTACAACGGTTAATTAAGAGATGTTGTTAGTTCACAAGCCATTTGTCCCCAGACTCAGTTCACCCAACCCCAAGATGTTGACAGTGAAACACAGTGACACTGCAGTGTGTCCACGTTGAACTCAGTTTGAAAGATGGAGATGCCCCAAATAATATTTAGAAATATGTGTAGTAAACTTCAGCTCTAACAAACTTCAACAGACCACAAATTTCATCATATGTATTTAATATGCAACAAGTGACCAGGACAAAAAAAGGAAGTCTGTTATATCAGTTAATTAAGAGTTTGTCTATTATAACCACAGTTTATTGTACCAAAATGTAAAATTATTATACACAATAACTTTCAAATTTGTACATGCACATTTTCCCCCTGTTAGTACTTAAGACATACTTACTCATTGTCAAGAAAACTACGACATGACGTCATGCATTGTTCACACTGATTACATAACATAATCTGAACACTACACTATCTTCACATTAACCTATTTGGTTGCCATTTTGTATTTGTGTTAGTTTTCTCTCTTAAAATGTCAGTGGATCTTATTTTTAAACAGCTAATCAATACTGAAGTTAGTGGGAATCTGATTCACACAATGTTGAAAGTCCCTCACCAAAACCCCAGGATCACCATAATCTTTTCCCTTGGGATGCACATAACACAATTTCTTTGTCGCATGTTACCTTTTCTCTTTAGTGTCTCCCGTAAATAAACAGCACTGTTTAAAGTAGGAGACATCTTTGTTTTGCTTTAAATGTCAACGCCAGAGAATAAACAGCCCCTGTTATCCAGAAACTTCATTTTATTTTATTCAGAAAATTTTATCTAATGTGGTCAAATTTTGATAACATTTTTTCAAAAACAGTTGTAAATGTTGTAATTGGATAAGGAAGTTTTGTCACATTAAAGTGAAAGTTAGATGGGGAAGCAATTCCCGTGATTACGATCTTGCCGACACTTTTATGTATTTCCCTTTTTAATGCTGATGCTGTTTTCATTCCAGACTTTCAGTGTCATGTGTGATTTATGTTTCTTTGTTAGTGGGTTAGGTAGTATTTTAAACCTGTCCTCGTAAACACACCATTCATCAAACATATTCTGTCTGCTCGTTGAATACTGTCATAGATTTAAACATCTTTTATTGCCAAAACTAAAATGGACTACAAACATGCAACACACCTATGAGGCCTCTCCTCTATATGTTCCGAAAAATAAGAAATCAGTCTCCATTTTATTAACAACAAAATTTAATCATTGCCATAAATCTTAAATTACTGGTCATTTGAAAGGTAGGAATTTATGGATGTCAACAATGTTTGGAGTATATCAGGTGAAGAAGTAAGAATATACATTGGAAGCTGTGAAAACCGGCATCTGTCCAATCCAGCAAGTTGTCAACACTGGCTTAAAATCTCAATCCTGTCTGTGCCTTGTACATTTATCATCAGCTGTACAATCTGGCACATTGTCTATACTGGATTATTTCTTCAGTCCCAATGAGCGCTGGTTTAGACAGCTTCCACTGTACTCTGAATTATGTTCCTTATAATAATGAAATTGACCTTTTAACCCTGAAAGACATGTTTTTAAAGTAGATTTTTTTTATGATTCTTCAGCTTAAAGGTCACATGCAACCCAAAAATCAAACATAATTAAAACACATTTATCACTTATTCATGACACATAATATACATTGCTGCTTTTAAAAAAACAAATAAACACAATTATAAGCGTACAATCGCGATTCAAAAGTGCAATATTTTGTACTTGGGCTTACTTCCCCCGAAATGAAGTCGGACCGAACCCAGTCATAGCGGGTGGATATGCACTCAAGTGTAACGACGGCTTCTGATTGGCTGTTATATTTGCTGATATACTGAGGATTCATTGTGTGTACAGAAAGACAATCTGTTTGATGGGTGAGTGAGTGAGTGAGTTTAGTTTTACGCCGCACTCAGCAATATTCCAGCTATATGGCGGCGGTCTGTAAATAATCGAGTCTGGACCAGACAATCCAGTGATCAACAACATGAGCATCGATCTGCACAATTGGGAACCGATGACATGTGTCAACCAAGTCAGCGAGCCTGACCACCCGATCCCGTTAGTCGCCTCTTACGACAAGCTGAGTCGCCTTTTATGGCAAGCATGGGTTGCTGAAGGCCTATTCTACCCCGGGACCTTCACGGGTCCTGTTTGATGGGCATTTTAGAAGTATAGCCAGTCACAAGAAAATAAGATTCTTTATGGATAACAGCTTCTTTTTGTGTACTTGATGCATCATTTCAGTATGGATTCATATACTGTTGTCAAACAAAATCATATACACTAAAAGAAGTCGTTATCCATGAAGAATGTATATAGAGATGTTGGGTTTGGAAAATACATGTTCTCTGAATTTGCGCTGGATCCATTAAAAAAAATCATGTCAGTAGAGACGGTAAACTACTGCGTGGCTGGAATCTGTCATTCGACCAAGTACAAAGCAGGACTTGAAACTGACAAGAGTTTGCACCAGTTTCCGTCAGATCCAGTCATCCGAAAAAAATGAATGTAGTTTCTTTGCAACCCACAGACATAAAAACATGTCATGTGTATCACACGTGGCGAATTACATAATGTGGCAGACACGGGACTCAGGTGCAAGAGTCATAAATCAACTTATTTTCTTTATGTCGTATAGTCTGATAGGTGTGAAGTTCAAATTGCACGTGGTCAATGATTGAAGCTGTGTATTGCATGTTGTCTTTAGCAGAGAGGCAGACAGACATATAGGTGTGAATAAATCAGACACTGAGCTTTCTCTGTGACAGAGACTGCTTAGCACAAGCAGACTCTGTCACAGAGAAAACTCAATATCTGCTTTATTGACACCTATATGTCTGCCTGCCTGTCTGCTGATGACAATATGCAATGCACAACTTCAATTACTGACCATTTACAATTTGAAATTAATACCTATCGGGCTTACAAACCATAAACAAAGAGCCGGCTAAGCGTATCGGCAAATGAACCAGTAAATCTAAGCACAAAATATTGCACTTCTGATTTGCGATTATATGTTTATAATTCTGTTTCTTTATTTTTTTCACAATCACCAATTTTGTCTATATACCATGAACAAGTGATAACTGTGTTTTAATTATGTTTGATTTTTTGGTTGCATGTGACCTTTACATGACAACTAGAGATATTTCAGGCTTTTGTAAATAAGTCTGAAATTGAATAAAACATGATGAAAAATCTTTTAACTCTAGGTCCTTTCATAAAAGCTTTGTTTAATATAATCTAATTTCTCAAGTAACCACTGGAACGTTAATGTTAAAGTCCTATCAATTACAAAAGATTAAATGGCAAAGGTGTTTGGAGCAGTGTGAGATAACGCCATTTCCTCATCAAGTTGTATAAACATGTATATAAGTCTTTGCGAGAAGGTAATTCATATTACTGATTTTTAAAGCAATAAATTTCAACATTATGTCGATATTTATACTTAACATACAAAGGTCTAAGAGTACCAGAGTCACACGAGACCATCTGATTTTAATCTACAATTGTAATTGTAAGGAGCTTTATCCCGATAATCATAATTATGTACACTTTTTGAAATACCATGTACTTCACCAAATCCATTTTTATGGAAATATAATATCAATTACAGTGTTCCCAGAAATTATTGAGAAAATCTTTGTTTTTTTCTAATGATGCTAAGATTGGAAAAAGGGCTTTCACTATGCACTAAGGACTCCACCCCGCTAGGCCGCTACCCGCTAGTCTGCGACGGGTAAATGACGTAATTCAGTACCGCTAGCCCGCTAAGCTGCTGTGCTGTTCTAATAATTTACTCCCTCTGTTACCGCTACAACTGATTAATGCAGACAACACCTCGGATAAGGAAAACTAAATTAAAAGGAACAAAAAAAACACCAAAGTACGAAGCCAGGCTACGCTCCCATAGCATGTACTCAAGTCCTATTATAACATTGCTGAGACTGATCTGTACGTAACAAAACATACTCATATTTACTGGAAATT
This sequence comes from Haliotis asinina, assembly GCF_037392515.1. Lineage (NCBI taxonomy): Eukaryota > Metazoa > Mollusca > Gastropoda > Lepetellida > Haliotidae > Haliotis > Haliotis asinina. Next base: position 27,197,194 of record NC_090288.1, on the reverse strand, counting down.
ATAAAAATAACATACCACCCGCCGTAAATTCCATTGCTGAGACTGATCTTATCTAAGAAAACACACTCTACTTACCGTCTATCAAAGCATTGCAGACTAATGAGATTAGAGTAGGGAGGGAGTAATGAGACTGGAACAGCCACATCGCGGACTACCGGCACACATAATCAATCGCGGTCTAGCGGGAGCGGACTAGCGGGATGATGCCGCACTAAGCACTATGCTAAAGTGTTAGTCTACAGTATACAGAACTTTGAAGAATATTCAAACAGGAACCGGGATAGAGCACAAAGCAGGGGCATGTCGGCCTAGGAAATTCAGTGTTGTGGATCGCCGAAGACTTGGGCAGATTGTGAGTAGGGGCAAATTGAAAAGTGTTGAGAACATCAGAAATGAAATGATTAGCAGAGGATGTCCTCAGGTATGCAATGAAACAGTTAGGCAGGAATTACAGAGACTTAATTGGGTGAAAAAACGTGGAATTCCCTCGCCGTTGATGAAAGATGCACAAAAGGAAAAGTGTTTAAACTGTAGACTGTAAAAGGATGATGTTTGAACATGTTTATGTAAGTAAAACGCCAGAAGTTAATAAACGTAATGTAATGAGTTACATGACGCAACATGATTCTCAATACTTTCTGGGAATACTATACTTTGGACAGTAGGGTATGATATATCAGTTATGCTCTGACTAATCAAAATTAAGGAAAGTGTCAGAACTTTAATACTGTATTTAACATGGTCATATCAAAACATCTTGATCAATTGCATCCACTTAGTCCAGACATAACTGTCACTAACATGTTCTTTGAGGAGTATAATTACACCACAAGAAGGGCAACAGACACAGGCTGGGTAAGTTACAAGAGATAGTTACAAGTGAGACTTGCAGTATCGACGTGATGTGAATGAGGTGTAGAGCACAGTATTCACATGAATAAATTGCAAGTTGATTTGCAGCTGATGTACACTACTAATACGTCACAAAGTTTGTCTCGGGGAGAAAAATGTTTCACTGTTCACAGAAACCTTTGATGTCATGTTAACTGGAAGAAACTTGATAGATGGACCATCACAGTTGCATGTGCAAGTCGCTCAAACATAACCAGTATTGAAATTGATGTGACCAAGATTAGATGGTTTAATCAGACATTATCAAATGATACTTGGGTGAAAGGAGAAAATAACACAACTGGAAATCCTGTGCCCATACCCAATGTTATTGTTAGTGAGTGAGTTTAGCTTTATGCTACCTTTAGCAAGCTTCCAGCAATATCACAGCAAGGGAAACATGCTTCACACATGGTCCCCATGTGAGTAATTGAAACTCAGTCTTCTGATTGTCTTCAGATTGTATAAATTCAGTAATTGTTCTAACATGTTTGTTACTTGTTCAAGTTGGTTTGGAAGTGATTGGGTAGCACACTGCTTAAAGCATTAGCCAATCAAGCCAAAGGTTCAATGTGTTAAGTCCATTTTAGACAGTAAGTCTGTTTGCTAATCTGTGAGGCAGCCTGAAGACAGGCTTCTATGTTCTGTGATGATGATGATGAATCAACAGTCAAAGTAACATGGATCTGTTGGGTGTCCTCTGGGTAAAACCTTTCCCAACATTGTTTGATAGTCATTAATTAATTAACAAAAGAAACACATCATGTTTAAAAGCTTGACTGATACACAGATCTTCAGTTCGCTGTCGTCACTATGGAAGGCAAACGTAAAGCTATCACCTTTGACACAAAGCTTCAGATAATCCAGGCTGTAGAATCAGGAGTAAGATCGCAGACAAACATCGCTCTCGACTTTGGCATTCCGAAATCAACACTCAGTTCCATTATTAAGAATAAAAATATGTAGCTCATGTATACACGTGTCTCTTCATCTCTATAAGCCAATATGGCGGTCAAACGTGAATAACGAACAGCGGATATAGCGAACTAATTCCCTTGGTCCCTTGGAGTTCGTTATATCCGTGTTCTACTGTATGTGCACACATGCACTTTCAGGATAAAGTCATGTGACTATAACCTTCCAGTGCCTAAGAGACAGCTTGGGTTAACCAGGGTAATAATAATCAGATAATAATGCGCTGTTAAATTCACTATGATCACTGTGAGTGTTATGACCATACCTAGTCTGTACTTTGGCGCTGTATACATGGACACATCATTATCATTAATATTAGAGAAAGTTACCAAATATTTGTTGCGTAAACAAAAGGCAAAAATATTGGCAGACTTTTTCCACAGACCTGTAAAGTATTATCAGTTTCAATACAAAGAGCAGAATGCTTTCAGAACGATACACAAACAAGCACTAAGACACTGAGGCCCTTTAGTATCTGCATGGTATTTTAATTTCATTTACAAAAATCCATGTGCACACTTTCTAACAAATCATCTCTGAAATGGCTGCTTGCCTGAGACAAATTTCAATCAAGAAACGTATGATGTGCTTCAGGACAGGAAATGACCCACCTTTTACAAGAAAGTCCAACGGAATTTGATGACAATCCACAGCTTGTCACAGGCTGCAGGGAAAATAGTATCTGGTTTTAGATAGCTGATGGCCACAAAGTTATGTGACTGTCATCAAAAGAAACTTGGAAGATGATAAATATTAGATGAGGGCATCTACTGTCGTAAAACAATCAATGTCAGTCGATCATTCAATTCATCAGGTTTCTAATGGAAATAGGAATCACTTTGGTTTCAAGCAGATGTTTCATTCTAAGTGGAATGTATCATTATCAATTTTTAGAAATATAGCAACATGTCATACATCATTTAGAGGAAAGAGAAATTTCAGCTTACATATGAAAATACAATGCTGAAAATTTCATTGTTTCCTACTTGTTTGCAAAGAAGGACCAAGGCTACTGTGGAACAGTGAATGAGTGTAGTTTTACGCTGCTTTTAGCAAAATTCCAGCAATCTCACAACAGGGGCACCAGAAATGGGTTTCACACGTGCCACCCATGTAGGGAAGTGAACATGGGTCTTCAGCGTGATCAACGACCGCTTTAACTACTTGGCCACCAGGACACCCTGCCTTCCTCAGGTGGGAGAATAGATACTGGATGCTATCATTGTAGTGAGTAAGTGGGTTTAGTTACAAGACGCTTTTGGGTAATATTCTCGGGATATCTTGAAGGGGAACACCACAAATTGGCTTCACACACTGAACCCAGGTGTTCAGCATTATAAGCAGACTCTTTAACCTCTATGCTACCTCTAGGTGTTTGTATTTTTTGGACAAAATTGCCCCAAGACATGTGACAAAGCAAACAACAACACCACTGACCAAAAGCTGCCTATAATGGACGACTATCACAGTCAAAACTACTTACAAAGTCAGCAAATTGATCTAAGACACATTAGTAAACAGTCAAAGTAGACTAATAATCGCTAGTAATTAATGACTGTATTGTTCTAGAATAGTACATTACCTTCCTTCAGTCAATTGACTGTGAGATCAGATAGCATAAAGGACTGTCTCACAAGTAAATGGAAAAAGATACGACATCATTGGAAACAATTCAGATCAAACAAGTTTGCAATAATTGACCAATTCCTTGGCCATCAAAAACCTATTGACAAATGGGCCTCTTAACCAATCAACTCACATCTGACATCAACAGAGGTCTTCTCTCACTTGATCAACCAATCACTGACAAGCTCTTATCTGTACTGGTCAAATAGGCAAGATTGCTGTTCTCCAGTATTGAGGGGAAACATGCAAGAAAAATAACAACCATACCTTATTTTGATTTTGACAGTGATATTATAGGTCATTGTCCTTTCTCGTTCTTGGTCATAGTGCTCAGCTGTTTCTTGGAGGGGCAGTGGGTAGTTGAGTGGTTGAAGCAGCCACTCGTCATGATGAATGTCCGGGTTCAATTACGCATATGGGTACAATGCATGAAGTGATATTGAAATATTGCTCTAAGTGTAATAAAACTAAACTTAATCATTTCTGGATATTTACATTTGATAATTTTTATGCTACATATAGTTAGTTTTGATGGATTTTTATGACTTGTGATCATTTTCCCGCATATCCTTTCCACCAAGACATGACAAACATGCACATTAAAATGTCTGAAGAATTCAGTGAGCGTAGTTGGAAAATGTCAGCTTGTTGAAAAGTGTTCTCTACACATCTTGTGTTGTAATATATACAGGACAAAAATAGTTAGGGATATGTGTAAATTAAATTATGAAATTATGGATAATGATGTATTGGTTCACTGACACACTAATAAAATATCAGTCATAAAAATAGAAATATCCCTAACTTACTTTGTCCAGTATATTTGGAGTCCGTCGACAACATTTTTTCAGTTTTCTGCAGTATCACAGCAGGAGACACCAGAAATGGGCTTCACACATCGTACCCTTCTGGGAAATCAATCCTATGTTGATGTGTCAATATTTTGTCCACATTGTTCTGACAATTGTGGACAGACGTGATTTTCCACAATGCTAAGATTGGTTCAAGAATGCATGTTATGTGACAAAGAAACAAAACAGAATGTGTGCAGATGAGTTGCCTTTATGTCCTAAAGTCAATGCTCAAGAATACATGAATGAATTTATTAAATTTCATTTGATTAAGGTTACAAAAATTATCATCACAACAAACCTCCAGTATATATTTCATAGTGACAGAAACTATAACGTATGTTGAACAAATTCTAGCACTTTTTTGAGTCCCATCCCATTGCTAAGAAAGTGTAATCCCAAATATAACATATGCAACACAAACTAAAAAAGATTTTTTTACTTATGAAATTCTGTTTGATAGGAATTTAAGTGATAAAAATATTCAACAAACTGAAAAAAGAAATATTGAAAATAAAACAAACATAGAAAAATGATAATATCATATTTCTTAAGAAATATATTATTCAGCATATAAAAGTTACTGATAAGAAATGTTCCAATGTTTCAACATCAAACAGAGGACATGAACAGATTCCAAAATGTTAATTTTCTCATATGCAAGTGAACTGTTCAAATCTGTACCTACAATACTGAGGATAACCAAGAATATGTAGGTAAACATGACTAGCCATGGTCATATCCGTTTACGAGGAAGATAACGTGTGCTAGTGCTTGTAACAGAACCGACTGTGTCCTTAACAATTGATCACGGCATGCATGGTTTTCAAACATTTCCAGCACGCAGCTAATTTTAAAGATCATGTCTCCAGGGATGGCGGCACTTCTACGTCCAATTGCCTTTTTTCCAACCATCAAGTTGTGAAGTGTTAGCTATGACGACAGAGGGACATGGCAAGAAGAGATTGGACATGTGCCTGAATTTATACCCTACGAGTATGGTGCTCAAGATGGTAATGAATTGTCCTCACAAGTAGGGCATCACTTCTTATGCTTTCACATCTGTTCCCTCTCATTTTTTCCCCTTTAAAAGTTGCTACTTTCATGCTCAAACAAGTTTTTTTTATAATTTGTAGCTTTTTCTACAGTGGTGATTATTTATTGTATTGTCGTCCCAGGGTTTCAATCAATGTAGAAATATGCATTCAGTACTTACAGACATAAGTGAGTGAGTGAGTGAGTGAGTTTAGTTTTACGTCGCACTTAGCAATATTCCAGCTATATGGCGGCGGTCTGTAGATAATCGAGTCTGGACCAGACAATCCAGTGACCAACAACATGAGCATCGATCTGCACAATTGGGAACCGATGACATGTGTCAACCAAGTCAGCGAGTCTGACCACCCGATCCCGTTAGTCGCCTCTTACGACAAGCATAGTCGTCTTTTATGGCAAGCATGGGTTGCTGAAGGCCTATTCTACCCCGGGACCTTCACGGGTACTTAAGGACATAAATAATGGACCCAGATAAAATTGAGATTGTGTCCTGAGGGATCAACCAGTGTATTCATTAAACAAAATTCTCAGGAACAAATATATAATCCTGTTGATAACATAATTATCTTAAGGCTAGACCAATTGAATTTTTTTTTTCAGATCCCCTGGTTGTATTTTATCAAGTATAAGAAAAAAAAGTAACAAATAATTTTCCCCACTGAGAAAAGGAAATCTCTATGTTAATGTGATATAAGTGAAATACCTTTGAAATCAATATGAAACCTTTGCTCACTCAACATATTTTTAGTTGATACAGACAAACCGAAAGAGTTAAAAAGGCTTTTCTTTGACTGGTTATTTTTCTTTTTCTACCCTCATCCATTTAGGTTTTCTAAGGACAAAAATCTGTGCAACAGGTATTGAAATTGGTCGGGCTTAAAATACAGATCACAGCACTATATGATGACATTACAAAGCCCTTAGATTTCTAGTATGGACCTTTGAAATTAGTATTTCAGCACCTGCTGGACCCTTTGTTTTTGTAGGGCAAGATAAACCCCTGAACATATTGACAGTTCACTGGACAATTTTGTTTACATTGGTTGTGATGTTTTATAACTGATTTCTGCTAGTCCAGCGGCCTGAAATTGAGCTGAGTACAAGCGAGAATCCATTAGACGTTCATTAGACCACAAGTGTTTGGGAGCAGTCATTCTGAGCCAGTTCTTTATAACAACAAATGTAGACTTAGTAGATTTATTTGTGTTGTTCAAGCAGGATGAAATACAAACTCTGGGAATGAAGAAAGAAAATCTGAAGTGAGATGCATGGTTCTAATGCTGGGATCTTTGCCTGTTGAGCTACATGATGCCACTTTTGATGGGGATATCTGAAAAAATTATTTTTCCAAAAAAAGTTATTCTCATATGTCAAGTGCAAATTTAAATATTTTGGACAGATCAGATTATCCCAAACAAAAACAGAGTGGTACACATCCTGCTTTTCTCCTTGAAGGATTTACCATTAACAGTGTAAGCTATCATATCCAAACAATCAGCTTCAGTAATCACATTGTGGAACCCTTGTTGACAGAGGATGACTTCCGTCAATGCGAAGGCTTGTAGACATCAAATCCAGTCATTCAATGCCAAACTGATGCCATCTCCAAACATTGATTCCTGAATCAAACTTGTGCAATGATAAGATGGAAATACAGCCCTTACATTCGATTAGGTGATGAAGGGATCAACTCTCATGTCAAATATATGTAAATATTGCAACCTTGTTTGCCATTGATCCTATTTGCCTCACAACTAATGTCAATATGTTCAAATAATTCAAGAAGATGAGAAGAACACTCTTGTTTTATAGAATAATGCTTCATGTAATTAGATGGGTGCTAAGATAGCCCAGTGGTGCACGTGTTCACTCATCAAACTGATTACTGTTGTGTTCCATAAAATGGCAAGAATTTAAAACCCATTTTTCACGTCCTTTGCTGTGGTACTGCAGTCGAACTGCAAAATATAACACAAAAACCAGACCTTCCTTTCACAATTCAGTAGAGTGATCATAAGTCCCTTAGGTAACCTTGGTGCAATGTTAAAGAATGGGAGTTAAGGTTAACCTTAGTAAAGTTTGCTTCATGAAAGGAACCCCTGTTCAAGTTGACTCAAAATATGACAGAAAGTTTCAGTTTAAATATTAAATATAAAAGCACAGAATTGAGGAAAATAGTACTAAAGATACCAATTCACATGATGGTTCCAAGTGACTTTTGATGTGGATGGTATTTTTTATGCTGAGTATGGTTCCTGAGCATGAGTATGAGTTCCTGGTATAAGACAAAATATGTTGGCTGTCAGCTTCTTCCTTATTGTATACACAACGCCTGCTATGGTTTACATAGGAGGGTAAAAGTTTGCCTGGTCTCTGGGCTGAACCGTCCTGATCTACAGACAGTGGAATCAGTGCTTCTGCTGTTTCATGCTGCACTGAGCAGTATTCCCAGTACATGACAGCAGTAATGTTATAGATGTGTTCAGACACCCAGGGGTTGATATTGTGAGCAACAATGCATAGTGCAGCTTTACAATCACATGTAGAGCACAAAGTCATTGAGTCTTGCAATGAAACATGCTGAAATGGGAGTCATGTCATGAAATGAGACAGGCCGTTATGACTGAAAAGTTATTGGAATGATACATGCCGAAATGGTGGAGTAATAACATGAAATTATACATGACGAAATGTCAGAGTAATGACTTGAAATGATCCATGCCAATATGGCTGAGAAATTACTACAAATGATGTTTGCCAAAATGGTTGAGAAATGTCTTTGAAAGAAACATGCTGAAATGATGAAATAATGACTTCATATTATACATGCCAAAATGGTAGCATAAAAACCTGAAATGACACTTTCAATATGGCTTCCATGTCTAGACAGACAGATAGCATGGTAAAAACAAACATCAATTTAATACACTACACTGAAATAATGCTCAACTAGGGATCCGCTCATTTACTTATAAATGAAAATGTCAACAAATGTGGCTGGTCTGAATCAACAAGTAGACAAGTAACATTTCCAGGTGCCATTATACCATCATTTATCACTGCCATATGGTGACTGAACTGAATATCGCACTTGTCACGTGATCCATCACTGCAACAGGTTAAATACAAATGTGAAATGGTAGCCCCAGGCTTCAACTTCTGTCTTTTCTCAAAGATGAACATATCCTACAGAAGCATGGATCAGGACACACATTATTGTCGCTGATCAACAAGTGATGGAGTAGGGTAGCCATTTTTTCATTCATTCATTGATAACCTTTCAAGAACTACTGTTTCCAAACTTTTTCACTTTCAGAGGTCATGTCTTTTGTTTGATGTCTATTGTCAGTTTTCAAATGTGGTTTGAGTGAGTGAGTGAGTGAGTTTAGTTTTACGCCGCACTCAGCAATATTACAGCTATATGGCGGCGGTCTGTAAATAATCGAGTCTGGACCAGACAATCCAGTGATCAACAACATGAGCAGCGATCTGCGCAATTGGGAACTGATGAAATGTGTCAACCAAGTCAGCGAGTCTGACCACCCGATCCCGTTAGTCGCCTCTTACGACAAGCTGAGTCGCCTTTTATGGCAAGCATGGGTTGCTGAAGGCCTATTCTACCCCGGGACCTTCACGGGTCTAAATGTGGTTTGAAAAATTCTGCAGTCACATGAATACATTTGTTACAGCCAAAGAAACAATAATGACACAACAATCTCTAAATCTCCATCTTGAACAACTGGCAGTGCATCACATAATGAATTATGTGGCTGGAGAAAAAGTCAAACCTACAATTCAAATGGAATCCATCAAAGCTAGATCTTTACAGAATGCACTGACTCCCCAAGATTAATATGTGAAAAAATCCAACATAAAATGGCTTTGTTTTTGTTCATTTTGCCAACAGAAATTAGTAAAATGTAGAACCCAACTCATTTACTGTTGCCATTAAAGATACTGTTATTAAACCACACAGGATATTGTGCATTACAAACACTTAAAATCATTTTTTGTATATATATGTTTTATAATATATGACTCCTTCATATACCAGACTCCTTCAAAAATGTTAGTCTCAAAAAATGACATCATAAGCTATTACAAGTCTTCAGGTGATATTTATAGTTTCAGTTGTTTGACTGGGAGACTGTTCACAGCATTGGCCCATTTCAGCCAACACAATTTTCATTATTTAAAAGAAGGTGGTCAGCCCATTTAGAAATTGTCATGTGATATTAATTGTAGACAGATTTGGGTAAACCTGTTAGGATAAATAGAAGACCCCAAATCAGCAGAGCCTGGTATTGGTAAGGGATGTTACCCTGCACAGAAAGACGTAGAGGAATTAAACCCAAATTGTTCATTTTTTAAGTCCTCACAATATTTTTTCAAGAATCCTAATCAAATACAAATTATTCTTTTATTATTTTCACTGCGAACAATATCTGATATTACTAACGCATAATCAACATTTTGTAATGGCTACCAGCAGTGATATATAACTTTTACTTCTGTATCGTTTTGGTTATGCTTGCTCAAATATGTTTTATCTAATATTACATGTAACATAGATAATCTCCTCAAGTACTTTCAGTGCAGTGCAAGTATTTATTTTGTTATGGTAAACATTTGCAAAAATTATCATCACTGTCAAATTACATGTCAGTATTACCAAATACGATCCTGTAAAAAGCTTAGAATGACCATCACACTAAAACATGTTGTCACGATTACATAATTTACCAATTTATATAGACATGTCAATTGCTGTAATGTGATACGGACAAATCCCCAATAATTCCACAGAGCTGACAATCAACGAGGAGTGATCAATCAATCGCCGTCCAAGTCTGTCGTAACATGACTCGCTTGAGCCGCAACCTGCTGTGTTCCTAGTTAAAGCCAGTGTCAAAACACTGCTCTTGTTTAGGCTAAAACAATACGACTAATCAAATTAGCGCTTGATGGAGGAATCGATGGGAGCTACAATACATGGGGTGACATTGTGCTCAGACAACAGGGACCTACGTGGCTTTGAAGATATATACAGCCGCCACTGAATAGAGCTTGCTTATCACTGACTGCAATACCGCCAGACACGAAGCTGTAGGAGTGTTTCCAAGAGCTTCAAGTGAGAGGAAGCAGAATCTGCATGGTCAGCGTTATTTCAGCTGTGTCAGGAATTCTGTGATATTGGGAAAATAATAAGTGAGAAAGTGACTGCATTGTTAATGTGAGTTTGAGTAAATATAGATGACGGATGTTTGAGTGAAAGTGTGGGTAATTAAAAGTGAAAGTATGTGTGAGATGGTAAAAGTGAGTAAAACTGAACAAATGAGTGTGTAATAGTGTGATAGGAGATGTATGAGTGAAAGTGTGACTGAGTAGATGTGTGAGGGAGTGAAAGTGTGACTGAGTACATGTGTGAGGGAGTGAAAGTGACTGACTAGACGTGTGAGGGAGTGAAAATGTGACTGAGCTGATGTGAGAGGGAGTGACAGTGTGACTGAGTTGATGTGTGAAAGAGTGAAATTAACTGACTAGATGTGTGAGGGAGTGAAAGTGTGACTGAGTTGATGTGTGAGGGAGTGAATTTTTTTTGAAAGTGTGACTGAGTAGATGTGTGAAGGAGTGAAAGTGTGACTGAGTTGATATGTGAGGGAATGAAAGTGACTGACTAAATGTGTGAGGGAGTGAAAGTGTGACTGAGTTCATGTGTGATGGAGTGAAAGTGTGACTGAGTAGATGTGTGAGGAAGTGAAAGTGTGACTGAGTTGATGTGTGAGGGAGTGAAAGTGACTGAGTAGATGTGTGAAGGAGTGAAAGTGACTGAGTTGATGTGTGAGAGAAAGTGTGACTGACTTGATGTGAGAGAGTGAATGTGTGACTGACTTGATGTGTGAGAGAGTGAATGTGTGACTGAGTTGACGTGTGAGAGAGTGAAAGTGTGACTGAGTTGATGTGTGAGGAAGTGAAAGTATGACTGAGTAGATGTGTGAGAGATTGAAAGTGTGACACTGAAAGTGTGATTAAGTTGATGTGTGACTAAGTTGATGTGTGAGTGGTTGAGTGAAAGGGGCAGTAACTGAGTGCCGGTAGCTGTTGAGTGAATGAATTTCAGTGAATGTTTAAGTGTCTAATGTATTATGTTCAGAAGTGTAGAAAGTGTAGGTGTGAAACCCTGAATCTCAGTGAAATCTGAAGTGAGTGAGTGTGAAAGTGGGCAAGTGGAAGAATGAAACACAGCCTTGGCAGAATCCCCACCAATCAAGTCCATTTGCCTCAAACTCTACCAAATACATCCATGAAATATAAAATGAGCTTCAGTACAATGATCACTCCACAGTACAATTTCAAAGTTGTTTTATCCAAGAGAACCTTCCACTTAGCCTGTCCTGACTCCATCCTCAAACCTACAGCAAGTCCACTCCCCATTCTGGAGTGGTACGAAGAGCTAGCGTCATTGAGTCCCCATCTGCTAAACATCATAAAGATGTCTCCACTTGTCAAATTTCACCACATCTTAAATGGTGAAAGAAAACACATCTCGATCCAAAATCTAAAATTAGATGAAGAGGATTCATTTAAAATTTTATGGTTGGTAATGTATTTCTGTGCCATTTTCATATGATCTTAAGACTCGGAATCAATACTGATGCTATTCTTGCAGACGTACAGCACCAACCGACCAGGGAATGTATGGCTATCTGATAACCACGCATCTGTACTTAATAAATGTCATTAAAAACGTAGAACCCCTTCTTAATATGTCATATTAGTAAAGAACAAATTACCGGAAAATTCATCTATCAAATTATGGTCTGCAGATAACTGCAGAATTACTGCCAGCTCTGGCCTCTGTAAAACTGGAATAAGAACTTGTTTTGATATAGACTTGTTTGCTTAGTGTGAGTTTAGCAGAGATCTGCACTGTGACATTCTGGAAGTAAAAACTTGTGGCAGAGAAAACTAAAACTATTGGTTGGTTGATGATTGGGTGACAGGATGGATGAGTTGGTCTGGAGTGAATGGGCAAGTAGATGGGTTGGTTGGTTGGTGAGTGGGTGATGGGATGGATGAGTTGGTCTGGAGTGAATGAACAAGTGAATGGGTTGGTTTGTGAGTGAGTCAGCAGAAAAGTAAATGATGGTTAAGTAAAGCTAATAAAGTGTTACCCTGCTGAGATATTGAGCAAAAGTTTAGAATTAATGCATAACATATATTATAGTTCTTAATCCTATATGATACATCTTGAACATTCTCAAAAATTGGTACAATGACTACTTTCTAACCATGGCAGTGTGTTTTCTTTTGAATACCCTGTCAGATGCAACACACTGACCAGTCTTTGTCTGATCCCTTCAGTGCCAAGCACCAGGCAAGGTACCAACAAGTACCATCTTATCACATCTTTAGGTACCACATGGAAGGGCCTTAATCCACCTACTGTTCATGGACACTGTCTACGATCTACTGACAAACCAACAATGGCTGCGTAAAAAATATGTATTTAGCTATGTATTCTTCAGAAGACATATATCTTAGTTGACTGATGTCCATAATTCAAGTCTTGTATTTTCTTGTAGAGAATCTTTTGTCAACGTAATTGGCATTTCAAGCTTCCAATTAAACATAGAAACAGTATGCATTTTGGCAAAAAACAAAATGATTTGATCTTTAACTAGGGCATGACATTTCACTGGTTGATCAAATTGGTCTGATCCCTATTGCCAGATTCAGTTACTCATGATAAACACATGAAGAACCTCTCAGTTTTCACAAGGGACCTGTTGTCATCTGTTTTTCCACAATTTGAACTTACAACCTAATAACAACAGAATTTATTGTCAGAAAAGTTCTTTTTCCAATAACGTTTGAAATTTGGGGTCACGATCATGGTTGTCATGAAAATGTCAGGTCATTGAAACAGATCTTGAATTTCCAATAAAGAATATTTATATCCCCACGGATGTCTAAAAGCTACACGAAAAATGTGTTTTATCATGTAGAATGTCAAACATTATGTAAACAACTAAAAAGGAGTTGAGGAACATTGTACAGCTCATAAGTTCAAGAACACCCTAATTGGTTGTATATGACTCAACTCATGACACGTTGTCATATGAAAGATTAAACAGGTCTCCAAATTCTTTCAAGCAGGTATTTGCCGAAATGGAACATGGTCATAATGTCCTTGGTAGAATCCAGGTCAGAAATGGTGAAAATGACCTATGCAGATCTTGGTGAGAATGGTCAGAATGACCTATGCAGACCTGGGTCAGAAATGGTCACTATACCCTGTGTAGACCCAGGTCACAAATGGTGATTATACCCTATGTAGACCTCGGTCAGAAAGGGTGATTATACCCTGTGTAGACCTAGGTCAGAAATGTTGATTATACCCTGTGTAGACCTAGGTCAGAAAAAATGTCAATATATCCTGTGCAGACCCAGGTCAGAAATGGTGATTATACCCTGTGTAGACCTAGGTCAGAAATGGTGATTATACCCTGTGTAGACCTAGGTCAGAAAGGGTGATTATACCCTGTGTAGACCTAGTTCAGAAATGGTGATTATACCCTGTGTAGACCCAGGTCAGAAATGGTGATTATACCCTGTGTAGACCTAGGTCAGAAAGGGTCATTATACCCTGTGTAGACCTAGGTCAGAAAAAATGTCAATATATCCTGTGCAGACCCAGGTCAGAAAGGGTCATTATACCCCGTGTAGACCTAGGTCAGAAATGGTGATTATACCCTGTGTAGACCTAGGTCAGAAATGTTGATTATACCCTGTGTAGACCTAGGTCAGAAAGGGTCATTAAACCTTATGCAAACCCAGGTCAGAAAGGGTCATTACAAGCTGTGTAGACCCAGGTCAGAAAGGATCCGTATACCCTGTGTAGACCCAGGTCAGATAGGGTCATCATACCCTTTGTAGACCTAGGTCAGAAAGGGCCATTATGCCCTGTGTGTTATAATGGTTCCCAGGAACTTTTTTATTGTCTCAGTCAACCAAATGAATGGTTGCATATTATCGTACCCCTACAGCATGAATCATTTAGCTGCAATCACTTCATTGTCATCACTTACATGCCCTTGCCCTACAACTGAAATCCTGCTGAGAGCAGCACTAAGAAAACACACATCCAGTATATGAATGGCATCTACAAACATACTGGAGGAAATTCAAATGCTGACAGACTGCATTAATTCTGCTAACAATATCAGTCAATGTTCTTCTGGAACAGAATATCAATTTGGAAACAGTCAATTCCAAAAGTCCAAAAGACAGCAGACGGCAGGTCTAACAATTAAATCAATTTTTTGCATGAAAGTATTCCATTATTTTCAGAAACAACAGGAGTTGCTACCAAGACTCAAGCCCTTCAAGCTGCTCAGCACATAGAGCTGATTCTGTTGAATCCTCTGATGCCCATTTTCAATGCTGGGGACTTCACATTGTTCAAACACATTTTGCGGGTTGCACAGACAATCTGTGTTGATCAGGGGAGGGGATTCATATAGAGGTTATTATTCCCCATTTAATGCTGTGGTAACATTAAACATATCCAATCATGAGAATTACATTTTCTTGTTTTCCTTGAAATTGATATTGTGCTTTTGAATATTTTTTCGCAAATTTGGTAAAGAAAAGGATTGTTCAGATCAACTCAGAACCCACATTTACCCTCTATACATATTGTTATAAGAAAAAATTCTGCAAAAGAAATCAAAAGCCTGTACGTAATATAATTCTACAAATCAATCCCCCCAAAATACATATTCACACAGAATCTCATACTAATTAAAGATAATTGATTCAATAAAATACAGTTCACAAAACAGAAACAGAGATCATGCCCCTGTGGCCATGTGGGTAGTGTGTCTGCCTGGTGAGTGGAAAGTCTGGGGTTGGATACCTATTTGTGTAATACTGAATAACATTCAGTGATCTGTATTACCCAACTGGAGCTGGAGCTTGGTTGTAATGGGATGAAGCAGCGTACTGTGTCAGAGTGGAATATCCAGTCTAAACAGTGACATGGTGTCACAGTGAGCTTGTGCTATAGAACTACAGTTAGGCTAGACTGGCACAAGCAGCCATACACAAAAACGTGTATGCACATATAGGAGCAATAATCATGAACGCAACATTAAACCGTGTTCACTTCACCTGACAGAGACCATTCTGAAATGCTAGAAAACAGCCTTTTAGTAAAAAGTCTCTCTGCATTCAGCTCAGTTGGTGATAAATATGGCCAGTAGCAAATCACAACACTGACATTCAAAGACCGTAGAAGATGGCTTTAACACAGATATAATCAGGGCATGCTATTAACCTCAGCGAGAGTTCCTTGCTGAGGGCTCAGAGCTGTGTTCCCGGTCTTCCCATCTACACCATGTTGATGGAAGGCCCACAGATTATAGCTGTTAGCGCCATGCTATTAAAGTCTAGGGCTGTGGAGATGAGATGTTGATGAGCAATGCTTTTGATGCAGTCCTGCATGCACCATCACACGAAGGCTGATTTCTCCACAAATGAGGATTGTTCATGCTTCAAACATGGTGTTTCCAGTTACATACATGTACAATCATTTTTAAACCTTACCTATGTAACCACTCAATCACATGTCCACTACCTTAAGCAAGCACCTGATCAATCCACCCTTTAATGCAACCTCCAAATCATTGGTCCACCCACTAATGTAACTCCTAATCATTGATCCACCTCCTAATGTAAGTCCTAATCATTGGTCCACCCACTAATGTAGCTCCTAATCATTGGTCATTTGACTAATTTCCTGTCATCTGTCCAACACTTATATTTATGCTCCCTCTATCCAACCATATACGCAACCTTTAAATCCACCAACATGCACAATCAACATATATATATATGGAATATTGCTGAGGGCCATTGTGGAAATTGAGGTCCATGCTGTTTATTACTGGATATTCTCCGGCCTGAACTGAAATAATTCCATAATTCCATATATATGGAATATTGCTGAGGGCCGCATAAAACTAAAACTCACTGACTCTAGCTGACATGCTACAACTGCATGCCACTGACAAAGAGTTGCGATGACTACTTCTTATTTTTCAATAACACATATTCAGGGAAATTGAAAGACAACCTCTCACATTACTCAAGAAATAATGAATTACTTAAAAAATTGAAAAAAAAGAAGAAAGAAACAGATGAAGGACCCTTCTTCGTGATTTCCAGCTTCTAAAATCTGAAGCAGAGTGTTTTCGTAAAAATCATGTTGAACAAGACCAAACTTTCATCATCAGACTTGGCAAATATTGGAATCCAATTCTGTGAAAGTAGGATTCAATTTTGACATTAACCCTCATATCTGGATTTCATTTATCGATGACAATACAGTTGTGGCTTATTTTGTACATCAATATGTGAGTAAGGAGAGAACATGAATTTAATTACTCATCTTCATGTCAGCTTTTTGCAGTTGTTATTCTGGGTTTACTTAGCCACATTTTCAAAGACATGCATTGAACAATCAAAGTAGTCACTGTTCAAACTTTGTTCTACATGTTACAACAAAACCTCCTTTACATCTGAATTTATACAAAAGAATTTGATTGAAGTATTAAACATTAAAGATCATTCATTAAAGAAGGTCATCTCAAACATCATGGCTAAAATCATAATGGTGTAGCTAAAGTATAATGGTACAATAAAATGATATGGCATAGTACAGCTAAAATCATGTGGAGAAATTAAAATCATATGGCACGGATAAAACCATAATGGTGAGATGAACATCAAGTGGCATTCATAAAACCCTATTGGTGAGATTAACAGCTCATAGCATGGATACAATCATAATGGTCAGATGAAAATCATATGGCATCTTAGCATATGTAGAATAATTTAATTTCATTGGTCAATGGTGCCTTAACAAGTTTCTGTCTCAGGGGGGTGAGAACTAGACAAAATATTACCCACTGCCACGGTAACTGCAAAACTCTCTACTGAAAAACTGTGATTCTAACAATCACATAACGCCATAACATCACCCATGCAGTACACACAGTTCAATAAAGGTTCACTTAGCTGTTTTTAGTTCAATATGTACATATTTATTTTATCAACTTTCAATGCATATTTTTCACTATTTCATACAGTGGATAGTTTGCACACTTAACTTAAACATAATTAATCATTTTTATTGTAGTTTTAAGCTTGTCTGCTTGTTTCACTGATTTTAAAAATCCAGTCAACAGGCAGACGCCATTTTTGTGTCATACAGTCGGTAGCAATCTTCAAAATAAAATAAAATGGTATTTTGTACATTTATCAAGGCAGTAAGATAAATACTTTGTATGCTTCTCTCCCAGATAATACAGTCTGATCTATGCCTCATGTAGCAGTGTCATCCTCCGCCTCCCTCCATATTAACACGGAAAAGAAGCATATAACTTACAATATTACCGAGATTAAAATCATACAGCATGGATAAAATCACAGTGGTGCAGTATTGTTGTCTATTCGTTGGCAATGTAGATGTAGGTCACTGATGCTGTAGTTGAACTGTTTTTTTCTAAATCTGATATTTTTTTCAATCCAAAACAGACTATTCTTTACTGAATGGTTTACTCTGACAATGTCTCTGAAGAATGGATCTTATTGATGAATCAATTCCTATAAAACCATCTTCTATACAGTCTCCCAATTAACATTTATTGAGGCTACAAACTTGAAATATACTGTTGGGAAGACTGTTGGGCACAAATCCCTTGTGAACTAACAACATCTCTTAATTATCCTTCGTACTTGATTGGAGACGGTTATGTGTAATTAGTTTTATCTGATATGGTTTTTATGAACATCAAGCTTTCAAATTGTCTTGGTGCTCCACCAGGATGATATTTATGTTGGTTTTTTTTGTTATGACGCATACATTTCCACTAATTGTTAATTCAAAATGTAACTTTGTTCAAATCTATTTCACAGAAGAATGAATGAATGACAACAAGATCAGAGTCTGTCCCCTGGGGTATGCAAATGATGCAGTGTCATCAGGGGGCACCTGGATTGTTTCATTAAGTGTGCAAGGAGATATGGCATTGCAGTTTCATTGTGCAGATTGTGTCTATTCGTTGGCAATGTAGATGTACGTGACTGATGATGTAGTTGAACTGTTTTTTTCTAAATCTGATATTTTTTTCAATCCAAATCAGACTATTCTTTACTGAATGGTTTACTCTGACAATGTCTCTGAAGAATGGATGAATAAGATATTGATGAATCGATTCCTATTAAACCATCTTCTACACAGTCTCCCAATTTACATTTATTGAGGCTACAAACTTGAAATATACTGTTGGGAAGACAACTTATCTTTATAATCAATTACTGCTTGTGAACATGTGATTGCCAATTAATTCACAGTGCTTATTGGATGTCTTGTTAGTAATACTTTTGAATGAAACAAATATATTTGATGCTCAACTTTTCATAAATTCCAGTATAAGCTGTGGGGAATAAAGCAGCGTATATGAAGAACTGTCAGATATACACTGTTTGATGTTATTTTCTTTGATGGTTGGATGTAATACTTCATTTCATATCTTTGTTACACAGAATTCTGTTGCAACTACCCTGCGTCTGTAGCATCTACATCAGCAGGATAGAACATGCTCACTATTTTGCGAAGATGTTCGCCATCACTTATTTTCAGTGATCCACTCTAATTATTTTCTTCACGATTTCACCTTTAATGGCCAATGGGACCTATTTCTGGATAACAGGGGCTGTTTATTCTCTGGTGTTGACATTTGAAGCAAAACACTTTGATGCATAACTGATCTATTTTTGTCAAAGATGTTTCCTACGTTAAACAGTGCTGTTTATTTACGGGAGACACGAAAGGGAAAAGCTAACATGCGACAAAGAAATTGTGTTATGTGCATCCCAAGGGAAAAGATTATGGTGATCCTGAGGTTTTGGTGAGGGACTTTCAACATTGTGTGAATCAGATTCCCACTAACTTCAGTATTGATTAGCTGTTTAAAAATAAGATCCACTGACATTTTAAGAGAGAAAACTAACACAAATACAAAATGGCAACCAAATAGGTTAACATGAAGATAGTGTAGTGTTCAGATGATGTTATGTAATCAGTGTGAACAATGCATGACGTCATGTTGTAGTTTTCTTGACAATGAGTAAGTATGTCTTAAGTACTAATAGGGGGGAAATGTGCATGTACAAATTTGAAAGTTATTGTGTGTAATAATTTTACATTTTGGTACAATAAAGTGTGGTTATAACAGACAAACTCTTAATTAACTGATGTAACACACTTTCTTTTTTTGTCCTGGTCACTTGTTGCATATTCAATACATATGACCAAATTTGTGTCTGTTGAAGTTTGTTATACATGAAGTTTACTACACATATTTCTAAATATTATTTGGGGCAGTGGGGTAGCCCAGTGGTTAATACATTTGCTCATCATGACGAAGACCCTGGTTCAATTCCCAATGTTGGCATGTTATGTGAAGCCCATTTCTGGTGTCCTATGCTGTGATATTGTAGGAATATTGCTAAAAGAAGTGTAAAACCCAACTAACTCACTCTGCATACTAGTAACCTAATCAAGCCTACTTACAGTAATCATATCCTGTACACATGCATACAAGCATAATGTTTGCTGTACAACTGATACTGATTCGCTCAGTTGACTTTTCCATCTTTCAAACATGGTTCAACATGGACACACTGCAGTGTCACTGCTTTTCACTGTCAACATCTTGGGATTGGGTGAATTGAGACTGGGCACAAATCCCTTGTGAACTAACAACATCTCTTAATTATCCTTCGTACTTGATTGGAGACGGTTATGTGTAATTAGTTTTATCTGATATGGTTTTTATGAACATCAAGCTTTGAAATTGTCTTGGTGCTCCACCAGGATGATATTTATGTTGGGGTTTTGTGTTATGACGGATACATTTCCACTAATTGTTAATTCAAAATGTAACTTTGTTCAAATCTATTTCACAGAAGAACGAATGAATGACAACAAGATCAGAGTCTGTCCCCTGGGGTATGCAAATGATGCAGTGTCATCAGGGGGCACCTGGATTGTTTCATTAAGTGTGCAAGGAGATATGGCATTGCAGTTTCATTGTGCAGATTGTGTCTATTCGCTGGCAATGTAGATGTACGTGACTGATGCTGTAGTTGAACTGTTTTTTTTCTAAATCTGATATTTTTTTCAATCCAAATCAGACTATTCTTTACTGAATGGTTTACTCTGACAATGTCTCTGAAGAATGGATGAATAAGATATTGATGAATCGATTCCTATAAAACCATCTTCTACAGTCTCCCAATTTACATTTATTGAGGCTACAAACTTGAAATATACTGTTGGGAAGACAACTTATCTTTATAATCAATTACTGCTTGTGAACATGTGATTGCCAATTAATTCACAGTGCTTATTGGATGTCTTGTTAGTAATACTTTTGAATGAAACAAATATATTTGATGCTCAACTTTTCATAAATTCCAGTATAAGCTGTGGGGAATAAAGCAGCGTATATGAAGAACTGTCAGATATACACTGTTTGATGTTATTTTCTTTGATGGTTGGATGTAATACTTCATTTCATATCTTTGTTACACAGAATTCTGTTGCAACTACCCTGCGTCTGTAGCATCTACATCAGCAGGATAGAACATGCTCACTATTTTGCGAAGATGTTCGCCATCACTTATTTTCAGTGATCCACTCTAATTATTTTCTTCACGATTTCACCTTTAATGGCCAATGGGACCTATTTCTGGATAACAGGGGCTGTTTATTCTCTGGTGTTGACATTTGAAGCAAAACACTTTGATGCATAACTGATCTATTTTTGTCAAAGATGTTTCCTACGTTAAACAGTGCTGTTTATTTACGGGAGACACGAAAGGGAAAAGCTAACATGCGACAAAGAAATTGTGTTATGTGCATCCCAAGGGAAAAGATTATGGTGATCCTGAGGTTTTGGTGAGGGACTTTCAACATTGTGTGAATCAGATTCCCACTAACTTCAGTATTGATTAGCTGTTTAAAAATAAGATCCACTGACATTTTAAGAGAGAAAACTAACACAAATACAAAATGGCAACCAAATAGGTTAACATGAAGATAGTGTAGTGTTCAGATGATGTTATGTAATCAGTGTGAACAATGCATGACGTCATGTTGTAGTTTTCTTGACAATGAGTAAGTATGTCTTAAGTACTAATAGGGGGGAAATGTGCATGTACAAATTTGAAAGTTATTGTGTGTAATAATTTTACATTTTGGTACAATAAAGTGTGGTTATAACAGACAAACTCTTAATTAACTGATGTAACACACTTTCTTTTTTTGTCCTGGTCACTTGTTGCATATTCAATACATATGACCAAATTTGTGTCTGTTGAAGTTTGTTATACATGAAGTTTACTACACATATTTCTAAATATTATTTGGGGCAGTGGGGTAGCCCAGTGGTTAATACATTTGCTCATCATGACGAAGACCCTGGTTCAATTCCCAATGTTGGCATGTTATGTGAAGCCCATTTCTGGTGTCCTATGCTGTGATATTGTAGGAATATTGCTAAAAGAAGTGTAAAACCCAACTAACTCACTCTGCATACTAGTAACCTAATCAAGCCTACTTACAGTAATCATATCCTGTACACATGCATACAAGCATAATGTTTGCTGTACAACTGATACTGATTCGCTCAGTTGACTTTTCCATCTTTCAAACATGGTTCAACATGGACACACTGCAGTGTCACTGCTTTTCACTGTCAACATCTTGGGATTGGGTGAATTGAGACTGGGCACAAATCCCTTGTGAACTAACAACATCTCTTAATTATCCTTCGTACTTGATTGGAGACGGTTATGTGTAATTAGTTTTATCTGATATGGTTTTTATGAACATCAAGCTTTGAAATTGTCTTGGTGCTCCACCAGGATGATATTTATGTTGGGGTTTTGTGTTATGACGGATACATTTCCACTAATTGTTAATTCAAAATGTAACTTTGTTCAAATCTATTTCACAGAAGAACGAATGAATGACAACAAGATCAGAGTCTGTCCCCTGGGGTATGCAAATGATGCAGTGTCATCAGGGGGCACCTGGATTGTTTCATTAAGTGTGCAAGGAGATATGGCATTGCAGTTTCATTGTGCAGATTGTGTCTATTCGCTGGCAATGTAGATGTACGTGACTGATGCTGTAGTTGAACTGTTTTTTTTCTAAATCTGATATTTTTTTCAATCCAAATCAGACTATTCTTTACTGAATGGTTTACTCTGACAATGTCTCTGAAGAATGGATGAATAAGATATTGATGAATCGATTCCTATAAAACCATCTTCTACAGTCTCCCAATTTACATTTATTGAGGCTACAAACTTGAAATATACTGTTGGGAAGACAACTTATCTTTATAATCAATTACTGCTTGTGAACATGTGATTGCCAATTAATTCACAGTGCTTATTGGATGTCTTGTTAGTAATACTTTTGAATGAAACAAATATATTTGATGCTCAACTTTTCATAAATTCCAGTATAAGCTGTGGGGAATAAAGCAGCGTATATGAAGAACTGTCAGATATACACTGTTTGATGTTATTTTCTTTGATGGTTGGATGTAATACTTCATTTCATATCTTTGTTACACAGAATTCTGTTGCAACTACCCTGCGTCTGTAGCATCTACATCAGCAGGATAGAACATGCTCACTATTTTGCGAAGATGTTCGCCATCACTTATTTTCAGTGATCCACTCTAATTATTTTCTTCACGATTTCACCTTTAATGGCCAATGGGACCTATTTCTGGATAACAGGGGCTGTTTATTCTCTGGTGTTGACATTTGAAGCAAAACACTTTGATGCATAACTGATCTATTTTTGTCAAAGATGTTTCCTACGTTAAACAGTGCTGTTTATTTACGGGAGACACGAAAGGGAAAAGCTAACATGCGACAAAGAAATTGTGCTATGTGCATCCCAAGGGAAAAGATTATGGTGATCCTGAGGTTTTGGTGAGGGACTTTCAACATTGTGTGAATCAGATTCCCACTAACTTCAGTATTGATTAGCTGTTTAAAAATAAGATCCACTGACATTTTAAGAGAGAAAACTAACACAAATACAAAATGGCAACCAAATAGGTTAACATGAAGATAGTGTAGTGTTCAGATGATGTTATGTAATCAGTGTGAACAATGCATGACGTCATGTTGTAGTTTTCTTGACAATGAGTAAGTATGTCTTAAGTACTAATAGGGGGGAAATGTGCATGTACAAATTTGAAAGTTATTGTGTGTAATAATTTTACATTTTGGTACAATAAAGTGTGGTTATAACAGACAAACTCTTAATTAACTGATGTAACACACTTTCTTTTTTTGTCCTGGTCACTTGTTGCATATTCAATACATATGACCAAATTTGTGTCTGTTGAAGTTTGTTATACATGAAGTTTACTACACATATTTCTAAATATTATTTGGGGCAGTGGGGTAGCCCAGTGGTTAATACATTTGCTCATCATGACGAAGACCCTGGTTCAATTCCCAATGTTGGCATGTTATGTGAAGCCCATTTCTGGTGTCCTATGCTGTGATATTGTAGGAATATTGCTAAAAGAAGTGTAAAACCCAACTAACTCACTCTGCATACTAGTAACCTAATCAAGCCTACTTACAGTAATCATATCCTGTACACATGCATACAAGCATAATGTTTGCTGTACAACTGATACTGATTCGCTCAGTTGACTTTTCCATCTTTCAAACATGGTTCAACATGGACACACTGCAGTGTCACTGCTTTTCACTGTCAACATCTTGGGATTGGGTGAATTGAGACTGGGCACAAATCCCTTGTGAACTAACAACATCTCTTAATTATCCTTCGTACTTGATTGGAGACGGTTATGTGTAATTAGTTTTATCTGATATGGTTTTTATGAACATCAAGCTTTGAAATTGTCTTGGTGCTCCACCAGGATGATATTTATGTTGGGGTTTTGTGTTATGACGGATACATTTCCACTAATTGTTAATTCAAAATGTAACTTTGTTCAAATCTATTTCACAGAAGAACGAATGAATGACAACAAGATCAGAGTCTGTCCCCTGGGGTATGCAAATGATGCAGTGTCATCAGGGGGCACCTGGATTGTTTCATTAAGTGTGCAAGGAGATATGGCATTGCAGTTTCATTGTGCAGATTGTGTCTATTCGCTGGCAATGTAGATGTACGTGACTGATGCTGTAGTTGAACTGTTTTTTTTCTAAATCTGATATTTTTTTCAATCCAAATCAGACTATTCTTTACTGAATGGTTTACTCTGACAATGTCTCTGAAGAATGGATGAATAAGATATTGATGAATCGATTCCTATAAAACCATCTTCTACAGTCTCCCAATTTACATTTATTGAGGCTACAAACTTGAAATATACTGTTGGGAAGACAACTTATCTTTATAATCAATTACTGCTTGTGAACATGTGATTGCCAATTAATTCACAGTGCTTATTGGATGTCTTGTTAGTAATACTTTTGAATGAAACAAATATATTTGATGCTCAACTTTTCATAAATTCCAGTATAAGCTGTGGGGAATAAAGCAGCGTATATGAAGAACTGTCAGATATACACTGTTTGATGTTATTTTCTTTGATGGTTGGATGTAATACTTCATTTCATATCTTTGTTACACAGAATTCTGTTGCAACTACCCTGCGTCTGTAGCATCTACATCAGCAGGATAGAACATGCTCACTATTTTGCGAAGATGTTCGCCATCACTTATTTTCAGTGATCCACTCTAATTATTTTCTTCACGATTTCACCTTTAATGGCCAATGGGACCTATTTCTGGATAACAGGGGCTGTTTATTCTCTGGTGTTGACATTTGAAGCAAAACACTTTGATGCATAACTGATCTATTTTTGTCAAAGATGTTTCCTACGTTAAACAGTGCTGTTTATTTACGGGAGACACGAAAGGGAAAAGCTAACATGCGACAAAGAAATTGTGTTATGTGCATCCCAAGGGAAAAGATTATGGTGATCCTGAGGTTTTGGTGAGGGACTTTCAACATTGTGTGAATCAGATTCCCACTAACTTCAGTATTGATTAGCTGTTTAAAAATAAGATCCACTGACATTTTAAGAGAGAAAACTAACACAAATACAAAATGGCAACCAAATAGGTTAACATGAAGATAGTGTAGTGTTCAGATGATGTTATGTAATCAGTGTGAACAATGCATGACGTCATGTTGTAGTTTTCTTGACAATGAGTAAGTATGTCTTAAGTACTAATAGGGGGGAAATGTGCATGTACAAATTTGAAAGTTATTGTGTGTAATAATTTTACATTTTGGTACAATAAAGTGTGGTTATAACAGACAAACTCTTAATTAACTGATGTAACACACTTTCTTTTTTTGTCCTGGTCACTTGTTGCATATTCAATACATATGACCAAATTTGTGTCTGTTGAAGTTTGTTATACATGAAGTTTACTACACATATTTCTAAATATTATTTGGGGCAGTGGGGTAGCCCAGTGGTTAATACATTTGCTCATCATGACGAAGACCCTGGTTCAATTCCCAATGTTGGCATGTTATGTGAAGCCCATTTCTGGTGTCCTATGCTGTGATATTGTAGGAATATTGCTAAAAGCAGTGTAAAACCCAACTAACTCACTCTGCATACTAGTAACCTAATCAAGCCTACTTACAGTAATCATATCCTGTACACATGCATACAAGCATAATGTTTGCTGTACAACTGATACTGATTCGCTCAGTTGACTTTTCCATCTTTCAAACATGGTTCAACATGGACACACTGCAGTGTCACTGCTTTTCACTGTCAACATCTTGGGATTGGGTGAATTGAGACTGGGCACAAATCCCTTGTGAACTAACAACATCTCTTAATTATCCTTCGTACTTGATTGGAGACGGTTATGTGTAATTAGTTTTATCTGATATGTTTTTTATGAACATCAAGCTTTGAAATTGTCTTGGTGCTCCACCAGGATGATATTTATGTTGGGGTTTTGTGTTATGACGGATACATTTCCACTAATTGTTAATTCAAAATGTAACTTTGTTCAAATCTATTTCACAGAAGAACGAATGAATGACAACAAGATCAGAGTCTGTCCCCTGGGGTATGCAAATGATGCAGTGTCATCAGGGGGCACCTGGATTGTTTCATTAAGTGTGCAAGGAGATATGGCATTGCAGTTTCATTGTGCAGATTGTGTCTATTCGCTGGCAATGTAGATGTACGTGACTGATGCTGTAGTTGAACTGTTTTTTTCTAAATCTGATATTTTTTTCAATCCAAATCAGACTATTCTTTACTGAATGGTTTACTCTGACAATGTCTCTGAAGAATGGATGAATAAGATATTGATGAATCGACTCCTATAAAACCATCTTCTACACAGTCTCCCAATTTACATTTATTGAGGCTACAAACTTGAAATATACTGTTGGGAAGACAACTTATCTTTATAATCAATTACTGCTTGTGAACATGTGATTGCCAATTAATTCACAGTGCTTATTGGATGTCTTGTTAGTAATACTTTTGAATGAAACAAATATATTTGATGCTCAACTTTTCATAAATTCCAGTATAAGCTGTGGGGAATAAAGCAGCGTATATGAAGAACTGTCAGATATACACTGTTTGATGTTATTTTCTTTGATGGTTGGATGTAATACTTCATTTCATATCTTTGTTACACAGAATTCTGTTGCAACTACCCTGCGTCTGTAGCATCTACATCAGCAGGATAGAACATGCTCACTATTTTGCGAAGATGTTCGCCATCACTTATTTTCAGTGATCCACTCTAATTATTTTCTTCACGATTTCACCTTTAATGGCCAATGGGACCTATTTCTGGATAACAGGGGCTGTTTATTCTCTGGTGTTGACATTTGAAGCAAAACACTTTGATGCATAACTGATCTATTTTTGTCAAAGATGTTTCCTACGTTAAACAGTGCTGTTTATTTACGGGAGACACGAAAGGGAAAAGCTAACATGCGACAAAGAAATTGTGTTATGTGCATCCCAAGGGAAAAGATTATGGTGATCCTGAGGTTTTGGTGAGGGACTTTCAACATTGTGTGAATCAGATTCCCACTAACTTCAGTATTGATTAGCTGTTTAAAAATAAGATCCACTGACATTTTAAGAGAGAAAACTAACACAAATACAAAATGGCAACCAAATAGGTTAACATGAAGATAGTGTAGTGTTCAGATGATGTTATGTAATCAGTGTGAACAATGCATGACGTCATGTTGTAGTTTTCTTGACAATGAGTAAGTATGTCTTAAGTACTAATAGGGGGGAAATGTGCATGTACAAATTTGAAAGTTATTGTGTGTAATAATTTTACATTTTGGTACAATAAAGTGTGGTTATAACAGACAAACTCTTAATTAACTGATGTAACACACTTTCTTTTTTTGTCCTGGTCACTTGTTGCATATTCAATACATATGACCAAATTTGTGTCTGTTGAAGTTTGTTATACATGAAGTTTACTACACATATTTCTAAATATTATTTGGGGCAGTGGGGTAGCCCAGTGGTTAATACATTTGCTCATCATGACGAAGACCCTGGTTCAATTCCCAATGTTGGCATGTTATGTGAAGCCCATTTCTGGTGTCCTATGCTGTGATATTGTAGGAATATTGCTAAAAGCAGTGTAAAACCCAACTAACTCACTCTGCATACTAGTAACCTAATCAAGCCTACTTACAGTAATCATATCCTGTACACATGCATACAAGCATAATGTTTGCTGTACAACTGATACTGATTCGCTCAGTTGACTTTTCCATCTTTCAAACATGGTTCAACATGGACACACTGCAGTGTCACTGCTTTTCACTGTCAACATCTTGGGATTGGGTGAATTGAGACTGGGCACAAATCCCTTGTGAACTAACAACATCTCTTAATTATCCTTCGTACTTGATTGGAGACGGTTATGTGTAATTAGTTTTATCTGATATGTTTTTTATGAACATCAAGCTTTGAAATTGTCTTGGTGCTCCACCAGGATGATATTTATGTTGGGGTTTTGTGTTATGACGGATACATTTCCACTAATTGTTAATTCAAAATGTAACTTTGTTCAAATCTATTTCACAGAAGAACGAATGAATGACAACAAGATCAGAGTCTGTCCCCTGGGGTATGCAAATGATGCAGTGTCATCAGGGGGCACCTGGATTGTTTCATTAAGTGTGCAAGGAGATATGGCATTGCAGTTTCATTGTGCAGATTGTGTCTATTCGCTGGCAATGTAGATGTACGTGACTGATGCTGTAGTTGAACTGTTTTTTTCTAAATCTGATATTTTTTTCAATCCAAATCAGACTATTCTTTACTGAATGGTTTACTCTGACAATGTCTCTGAAGAATGGATGAATAAGATATTGATGAATCGACTCCTATAAAACCATCTTCTACACAGTCTCCCAATTTACATTTATTGAGGCTACAAACTTGAAATATACTGTTGGGAAGACAACTTATCTTTATAATCAATTACTGCTTGTGAACATGTGATTGCCAATTAATTCACAGTGCTTATTGGATGTCTTGTTAGTAATACTTTTGAATGAAACAAATATATTTGATGCTCAACTTTTCATAAATTCCAGTATAAGCTGTGGGGAATAAAGCAGCGTATATGAAGAACTGTCAGATATACACTGTTTGATGTTATTTTCTTTGATGGTTGGATGTAATACTTCATTTCATATCTTTGTTACACAGAATTCTGTTGCAACTACCCTGCGTCTGTAGCATCTACATCAGCAGGATAGAACATGCTCACTATTTTGCGAAGATGTTCGCCATCACTTATTTTCAGTGATCCACTCTAATTATTTTCTTCACGATTTCACCTTTAATGGCCAATGGGACCTATTTCTGGATAACAGGGGCTGTTTATTCTCTGGTGTTGACATTTGAAGCAAAACACTTTGATGCATAACTGATCTATTTTTGTCAAAGATGTTTCCTACGTTAAACAGTGCTGTTTATTTACGGGAGACACGAAAGGGAAAAGCTAACATGCGACAAAGAAATTGTGTTATGTGCATCCCAAGGGAAAAGATTATGGTGATCCTGAGGTTTTGGTGAGGGACTTTCAACATTGTGTGAATCAGATTCCCACTAACTTCAGTATTGATTAGCTGTTTAAAAATAAGATCCACTGACATTTTAAGAGAGAAAACTAACACAAATACAAAATGGCAACCAAATAGGTTAACATGAAGATAGTGTAGTGTTCAGATGATGTTATGTAATCAGTGTGAACAATGCATGACGTCATGTTGTAGTTTTCTTGACAATGAGTAAGTATGTCTTAAGTACTAATAGGGGGGAAATGTGCATGTACAAATTTGAAAGTTATTGTGTGTAATAATTTTACATTTTGGTACAATAAAGTGTGGTTATAACAGACAAACTCTTAATTAACTGATGTAACACACTTTCTTTTTTTGTCCTGGTCACTTGTTGCATATTCAATACATATGACCAAATTTGTGTCTGTTGAAGTTTGTTATACATGAAGTTTACTACACATATTTCTAAATATTATTTGGGGCAGTGGGGTAGCCCAGTGGTTAATACATTTGCTCATCATGACGAAGACCCTGGTTCAATTCCCAATGTTGGCATGTTATGTGAAGCCCATTTCTGGTGTCCTATGCTGTGATATTGTAGGAATATTGCTAAAAGCAGTGTAAAACCCAACTAACTCACTCTGCATACTAGTAACCTAATCAAGCCTACTTACAGTAATCATATCCTGTACACATGCATACAAGCATAATGTTTGCTGTACAACTGATACTGATTCGCTCAGTTGACTTTTCCATCTTTCAAACATGGTTCAACATGGACACACTGCAGTGTCACTGCTTTTCACTGTCAACATCTTGGGATTGGGTGAATTGAGACTGGGCACAAATCCCTTGTGAACTAACAACATCTCTTAATTATCCTTCGTACTTGATTGGAGACGGTTATGTGTAATTAGTTTTATCTGATATGTTTTTTATGAACATCAAGCTTTGAAATTGTCTTGGTGCTCCACCAGGATGATATTTATGTTGGGGTTTTGTGTTATGACGGATACATTTCCACTAATTGTTAATTCAAAATGTAACTTTGTTCAAATCTATTTCACAGAAGAACGAATGAATGACAACAAGATCAGAGTCTGTCCCCTGGGGTATGCAAATGATGCAGTGTCATCAGGGGGCACCTGGATTGTTTCATTAAGTGTGCAAGGAGATATGGCATTGCAGTTTCATTGTGCAGATTGTGTCTATTCGCTGGCAATGTAGATGTACGTGACTGATGCTGTAGTTGAACTGTTTTTTTCTAAATCTGATATTTTTTTCAATCCAAATCAGACTATTCTTTACTGAATGGTTTACTCTGACAATGTCTCTGAAGAATGGATGAATAAGATATTGATGAATCGACTCCTATAAAACCATCTTCTACACAGTCTCCCAATTTACATTTATTGAGGCTACAAACTTGAAATATACTGTTGGGAAGACAACTTATCTTTATAATCAATTACTGCTTGTGAACATGTGATTGCCAATTAATTCACAGTGCTTATTGGATGTCTTGTTAGTAATACTTTTGAATGAAACAAATATATTTGATGCTCAACTTTTCATAAATTCCAGTATAAGCTGTGGGGAATAAAGCAGCGTATATGAAGAACTGTCAGATATACACTGTTTGATGTTATTTTCTTTGATGGTTGGATGTAATACTTCATTTCATATCTTTGTTACACAGAATTCTGTTGCAACTACCCTGCGTCTGTAGCATCTACATCAGCAGGATAGAACATGCTCACTATTTTGCGAAGATGTTCGCCATCACTTATTTTCAGTGATCCACTCTAATTATTTTCTTCACGATTTCACCTTTAATGGCCAATGGGACCTATTTCTGGATAACAGGGGCTGTTTATTCTCTGGTGTTGACATTTGAAGCAAAACACTTTGATGCATAACTGATCTATTTTTGTCAAAGATGTTTCCTACGTTAAACAGTGCTGTTTATTTACGGGAGACACGAAAGGGAAAAGCTAACATGCGACAAAGAAATTGTGTTATGTGCATCCCAAGGGAAAAGATTATGGTGATCCTGAGGTTTTGGTGAGGGACTTTCAACATTGTGTGAATCAGATTCCCACTAACTTCAGTATTGATTAGCTGTTTAAAAATAAGATCCACTGACATTTTAAGAGAGAAAACTAACACAAATACAAAATGGCAACCAAATAGGTTAACATGAAGATAGTGTAGTGTTCAGATGATGTTATGTAATCAGTGTGAACAATGCATGACGTCATGTTGTAGTTTTCTTGACAATGAGTAAGTATGTCTTAAGTACTAATAGGGGGGAAATGTGCATGTACAAATTTGAAAGTTATTGTGTGTAATAATTTTACATTTTGGTACAATAAAGTGTGGTTATAACAGACAAACTCTTAATTAACTGATGTAACACACTTTCTTTTTTTGTCCTGGTCACTTGTTGCATATTCAATACATATGACCAAATTTGTGTCTGTTGAAGTTTGTTATACATGAAGTTTACTACACATATTTCTAAATATTATTTGGGGCAGTGGGGTAGCCCAGTGGTTAATACATTTGCTCATCATGACGAAGACCCTGGTTCAATTCCCAATGTTGGCATGTTATGTGAAGCCCATTTCTGGTGTCCTATGCTGTGATATTGTAGGAATATTGCTAAAAGCAGTGTAAAACCCAACTAACTCACTCTGCATACTAGTAACCTAATCAAGCCTACTTACAGTAATCATATCCTGTACACATGCATACAAGCATAATGTTTGCTGTACAACTGATACTGATTCGCTCAGTTGACTTTTCCATCTTTCAAACATGGTTCAACATGGACACACTGCAGTGTCACTGCTTTTCACTGTCAACATCTTGGGATTGGGTGAATTGAGACTGGGCACAAATCCCTTGTGAACTAACAACATCTCTTAATTATCCTTCGTACTTGATTGGAGACGGTTATGTGTAATTAGTTTTATCTGATATGTTTTTTATGAACATCAAGCTTTGAAATTGTCTTGGTGCTCCACCAGGATGATATTTATGTTGGGGTTTTGTGTTATGACGGATACATTTCCACTAATTGTTAATTCAAAATGTAACTTTGTTCAAATCTATTTCACAGAAGAACGAATGAATGACAACAAGATCAGAGTCTGTCCCCTGGGGTATGCAAATGATGCAGTGTCATCAGGGGGCACCTGGATTGTTTCATTAAGTGTGCAAGGAGATATGGCATTGCAGTTTCATTGTGCAGATTGTGTCTATTCGCTGGCAATGTAGATGTACGTGACTGATGCTGTAGTTGAACTGTTTTTTTCTAAATCTGATATTTTTTTCAATCCAAATCAGACTATTCTTTACTGAATGGTTTACTCTGACAATGTCTCTGAAGAATGGATGAATAAGATATTGATGAATCGACTCCTATAAAACCATCTTCTACACAGTCTCCCAATTTACATTTATTGAGGCTACAAACTTGAAATATACTGTTGGGAAGACAACTTATCTTTATAATCAATTACTGCTTGTGAACATGTGATTGCCAATTAATTCACAGTGCTTATTGGATGTCTTGTTAGTAATACTTTTGAATGAAACAAATATATTTGATGCTCAACTTTTCATAAATTCCAGTATAAGCTGTGGGGAATAAAGCAGCGTATATGAAGAACTGTCAGATATACACTGTTTGATGTTATTTTCTTTGATGGTTGGATGTAATACTTCATTTCATATCTTTGTTACACAGAATTCTGTTGCAACTACCCTGCGTCTGTAGCATCTACATCAGCAGGATAGAACATGCTCACTATTTTGCGAAGATGTTCGCCATCACTTATTTTCAGTGATCCACTCTAATTATTTTCTTCACGATTTCACCTTTAATGGCCAATGGGACCTATTTCTGGATAACAGGGGCTGTTTATTCTCTGGTGTTGACATTTGAAGCAAAACACTTTGATGCATAACTGATCTATTTTTGTCAAAGATGTTTCCTACGTTAAACAGTGCTGTTTATTTACGGGAGACACGAAAGGGAAAAGCTAACATGCGACAAAGAAATTGTGTTATGTGCATCCCAAGGGAAAAGATTATGGTGATCCTGAGGTTTTGGTGAGGGACTTTCAACATTGTGTGAATCAGATTCCCACTAACTTCAGTATTGATTAGCTGTTTAAAAATAAGATCCACTGACATTTTAAGAGAGAAAACTAACACAAATACAAAATGGCAACCAAATAGGTTAACATGAAGATAGTGTAGTGTTCAGATGATGTTATGTAATCAGTGTGAACAATGCATGACGTCATGTTGTAGTTTTCTTGACAATGAGTAAGTATGTCTTAAGTACTAATAGGGGGGAAATGTGCATGTACAAATTTGAAAGTTATTGTGTGTAATAATTTTACATTTTGGTACAATAAAGTGTGGTTATAACAGACAAACTCTTAATTAACTGATGTAACACACTTTCTTTTTTTGTCCTGGTCACTTGTTGCATATTCAATACATATGACCAAATTTGTGTCTGTTGAAGTTTGTTATACATGAAGTTTACTACACATATTTCTAAATATTATTTGGGGCAGTGGGGTAGCCCAGTGGTTAATACATTTGCTCATCATGACGAAGACCCTGGTTCAATTCCCAATGTTGGCATGTTATGTGAAGCCCATTTCTGGTGTCCTATGCTGTGATATTGTAGGAATATTGCTAAAAGCAGTGTAAAACCCAACTAACTCACTCTGCATACTAGTAACCTAATCAAGCCTACTTACAGTAATCATATCCTGTACACATGCATACAAGCATAATGTTTGCTGTACAACTGATACTGATTCGCTCAGTTGACTTTTCCATCTTTCAAACATGGTTCAACATGGACACACTGCAGTGTCACTGCTTTTCACTGTCAACATCTTGGGATTGGGTGAATTGAGACTGGGCACAAATCCCTTGTGAACTAACAACATCTCTTAATTATCCTTCGTACTTGATTGGAGACGGTTATGTGTAATTAGTTTTATCTGATATGTTTTTTATGAACATCAAGCTTTGAAATTGTCTTGGTGCTCCACCAGGATGATATTTATGTTGGGGTTTTGTGTTATGACGGATACATTTCCACTAATTGTTAATTCAAAATGTAACTTTGTTCAAATCTATTTCACAGAAGAACGAATGAATGACAACAAGATCAGAGTCTGTCCCCTGGGGTATGCAAATGATGCAGTGTCATCAGGGGGCACCTGGATTGTTTCATTAAGTGTGCAAGGAGATATGGCATTGCAGTTTCATTGTGCAGATTGTGTCTATTCGCTGGCAATGTAGATGTACGTGACTGATGCTGTAGTTGAACTGTTTTTTTCTAAATCTGATATTTTTTTCAATCCAAATCAGACTATTCTTTACTGAATGGTTTACTCTGACAATGTCTCTGAAGAATGGATGAATAAGATATTGATGAATCGACTCCTATAAAACCATCTTCTACACAGTCTCCCAATTTACATTTATTGAGGCTACAAACTTGAAATATACTGTTGGGAAGACAACTTATCTTTATAATCAATTACTGCTTGTGAACATGTGATTGCCAATTAATTCACAGTGCTTATTGGATGTCTTGTTAGTAATACTTTTGAATGAAACAAATATATTTGATGCTCAACTTTTCATAAATTCCAGTATAAGCTGTGGGGAATAAAGCAGCGTATATGAAGAACTGTCAGATATACACTGTTTGATGTTATTTTCTTTGATGGTTGGATGTAATACTTCATTTCATATCTTTGTTACACAGAATTCTGTTGCAACTACCCTGCGTCTGTAGCATCTACATCAGCAGGATAGAACATGCTCACTATTTTGCGAAGATGTTCGCCATCACTTATTTTCAGTGATCCACTCTAATTATTTTCTTCACGATTTCACCTTTAATGGCCAATGGGACCTATTTCTGGATAACAGGGGCTGTTTATTCTCTGGTGTTGACATTTGAAGCAAAACACTTTGATGCATAACTGATCTATTTTTGTCAAAGATGTTTCCTACGTTAAACAGTGCTGTTTATTTACGGGAGACACGAAAGGGAAAAGCTAACATGCGACAAAGAAATTGTGTTATGTGCATCCCAAGGGAAAAGATTATGGTGATCCTGAGGTTTTGGTGAGGGACTTTCAACATTGTGTGAATCAGATTCCCACTAACTTCAGTATTGATTAGCTGTTTAAAAATAAGATCCACTGACATTTTAAGAGAGAAAACTAACACAAATACAAAATGGCAACCAAATAGGTTAACATGAAGATAGTGTAGTGTTCAGATGATGTTATGTAATCAGTGTGAACAATGCATGACGTCATGTTGTAGTTTTCTTGACAATGAGTAAGTATGTCTTAAGTACTAATAGGGGGGAAATGTGCATGTACAAATTTGAAAGTTATTGTGTGTAATAATTTTACATTTTGGTACAATAAAGTGTGGTTATAACAGACAAACTCTTAATTAACTGATGTAACACACTTTCTTTTTTTGTCCTGGTCACTTGTTGCATATTCAATACATATGACCAAATTTGTGTCTGTTGAAGTTTGTTATACATGAAGTTTACTACACATATTTCTAAATATTATTTGGGGCAGTGGGGTAGCCCAGTGGTTAATACATTTGCTCATCATGACGAAGACCCTGGTTCAATTCCCAATGTTGGCATGTTATGTGAAGCCCATTTCTGGTGTCCTATGCTGTGATATTGTAGGAATATTGCTAAAAGCAGTGTAAAACCCAACTAACTCACTCTGCATACTAGTAACCTAATCAAGCCTACTTACAGTAATCATATCCTGTACACATGCATACAAGCATAATGTTTGCTGTACAACTGATACTGATTCGCTCAGTTGACTTTTCCATCTTTCAAACATGGTTCAACATGGACACACTGCAGTGTCACTGCTTTTCACTGTCAACATCTTGGGATTGGGTGAATTGAGACTGGGCACAAATCCCTTGTGAACTAACAACATCTCTTAATTATCCTTCGTACTTGATTGGAGACGGTTATGTGTAATTAGTTTTATCTGATATGTTTTTTATGAACATCAAGCTTTGAAATTGTCTTGGTGCTCCACCAGGATGATATTTATGTTGGGGTTTTGTGTTATGACGGATACATTTCCACTAATTGTTAATTCAAAATGTAACTTTGTTCAAATCTATTTCACAGAAGAACGAATGAATGACAACAAGATCAGAGTCTGTCCCCTGGGGTATGCAAATGATGCAGTGTCATCAGGGGGCACCTGGATTGTTTCATTAAGTGTGCAAGGAGATATGGCATTGCAGTTTCATTGTGCAGATTGTGTCTATTCGCTGGCAATGTAGATGTACGTGACTGATGCTGTAGTTGAACTGTTTTTTTCTAAATCTGATATTTTTTTCAATCCAAATCAGACTATTCTTTACTGAATGGTTTACTCTGACAATGTCTCTGAAGAATGGATGAATAAGATATTGATGAATCGACTCCTATAAAACCATCTTCTACACAGTCTCCCAATTTACATTTATTGAGGCTACAAACTTGAAATATACTGTTGGGAAGACAACTTATCTTTATAATCAATTACTGCTTGTGAACATGTGATTGCCAATTAATTCACAGTGCTTATTGGATGTCTTGTTAGTAATACTTTTGAATGAAACAAATATATTTGATGCTCAACTTTTCATAAATTCCAGTATAAGCTGTGGGGAATAAAGCAGCGTATATGAAGAACTGTCAGATATACACTGTTTGATGTTATTTTCTTTGATGGTTGGATGTAATACTTCATTTCATATCTTTGTTACACAGAATTCTGTTGCAACTACCCTGCGTCTGTAGCATCTACATCAGCAGGATAGAACATGCTCACTATTTTGCGAAGATGTTCGCCATCACTTATTTTCAGTGATCCACTCTAATTATTTTCTTCACGATTTCACCTTTAATGGCCAATGGGACCTATTTCTGGATAACAGGGGCTGTTTATTCTCTGGTGTTGACATTTGAAGCAAAACACTTTGATGCATAACTGATCTATTTTTGTCAAAGATGTTTCCTACGTTAAACAGTGCTGTTTATTTACGGGAGACACGAAAGGGAAAAGCTAACATGCGACAAAGAAATTGTGTTATGTGCATCCCAAGGGAAAAGATTATGGTGATCCTGAGGTTTTGGTGAGGGACTTTCAACATTGTGTGAATCAGATTCCCACTAACTTCAGTATTGATTAGCTGTTTAAAAATAAGATCCACTGACATTTTAAGAGAGAAAACTAACACAAATACAAAATGGCAACCAAATAGGTTAACATGAAGATAGTGTAGTGTTCAGATGATGTTATGTAATCAGTGTGAACAATGCATGACGTCATGTTGTAGTTTTCTTGACAATGAGTAAGTATGTCTTAAGTACTAATAGGGGGGAAATGTGCATGTACAAATTTGAAAGTTATTGTGTGTAATAATTTTACATTTTGGTACAATAAAGTGTGGTTATAACAGACAAACTCTTAATTAACTGATGTAACACACTTTCTTTTTTTGTCCTGGTCACTTGTTGCATATTCAATACATATGACCAAATTTGTGTCTGTTGAAGTTTGTTATACATGAAGTTTACTACACATATTTCTAAATATTATTTGGGGCAGTGGGGTAGCCCAGTGGTTAATACATTTGCTCATCATGACGAAGACCCTGGTTCAATTCCCAATGTTGGCATGTTATGTGAAGCCCATTTCTGGTGTCCTATGCTGTGATATTGTAGGAATATTGCTAAAAGCAGTGTAAAACCCAACTAACTCACTCTGCATACTAGTAACCTAATCAAGCCTACTTACAGTAATCATATCCTGTACACATGCATACAAGCATAATGTTTGCTGTACAACTGATACTGATTCGCTCAGTTGACTTTTCCATCTTTCAAACATGGTTCAACATGGACACACTGCAGTGTCACTGCTTTTCACTGTCAACATCTTGGGATTGGGTGAATTGAGACTGGGCACAAATCCCTTGTGAACTAACAACATCTCTTAATTATCCTTCGTACTTGATTGGAGACGGTTATGTGTAATTAGTTTTATCTGATATGTTTTTTATGAACATCAAGCTTTGAAATTGTCTTGGTGCTCCACCAGGATGATATTTATGTTGGGGTTTTGTGTTATGACGGATACATTTCCACTAATTGTTAATTCAAAATGTAACTTTGTTCAAATCTATTTCACAGAAGAACGAATGAATGACAACAAGATCAGAGTCTGTCCCCTGGGGTATGCAAATGATGCAGTGTCATCAGGGGGCACCTGGATTGTTTCATTAAGTGTGCAAGGAGATATGGCATTGCAGTTTCATTGTGCAGATTGTGTCTATTCGCTGGCAATGTAGATGTACGTGACTGATGCTGTAGTTGAACTGTTTTTTTCTAAATCTGATATTTTTTTCAATCCAAATCAGACTATTCTTTACTGAATGGTTTACTCTGACAATGTCTCTGAAGAATGGATGAATAAGATATTGATGAATCGACTCCTATAAAACCATCTTCTACACAGTCTCCCAATTTACATTTATTGAGGCTACAAACTTGAAATATACTGTTGGGAAGACAACTTATCTTTATAATCAATTACTGCTTGTGAACATGTGATTGCCAATTAATTCACAGTGCTTATTGGATGTCTTGTTAGTAATACTTTTGAATGAAACAAATATATTTGATGCTCAACTTTTCATAAATTCCAGTATAAGCTGTGGGGAATAAAGCAGCGTATATGAAGAACTGTCAGATATACACTGTTTGATGTTATTTTCTTTGATGGTTGGATGTAATACTTCATTTCATATCTTTGTTACACAGAATTCTGTTGCAACTACCCTGCGTCTGTAGCATCTACATCAGCAGGATAGAACATGCTCACTATTTTGCGAAGATGTTCGCCATCACTTATTTTCAGTGATCCACTCTAATTATTTTCTTCACGATTTCACCTTTAATGGCCAATGGGACCTATTTCTGGATAACAGGGGCTGTTTATTCTCTGGTGTTGACATTTGAAGCAAAACACTTTGATGCATAACTGATCTATTTTTGTCAAAGATGTTTCCTACGTTAAACAGTGCTGTTTATTTACGGGAGACACGAAAGGGAAAAGCTAACATGCGACAAAGAAATTGTGTTATGTGCATCCCAAGGGAAAAGATTATGGTGATCCTGAGGTTTTGGTGAGGGACTTTCAACATTGTGTGAATCAGATTCCCACTAACTTCAGTATTGATTAGCTGTTTAAAAATAAGATCCACTGACATTTTAAGAGAGAAAACTAACACAAATACAAAATGGCAACCAAATAGGTTAACATGAAGATAGTGTAGTGTTCAGATGATGTTATGTAATCAGTGTGAACAATGCATGACGTCATGTTGTAGTTTTCTTGACAATGAGTAAGTATGTCTTAAGTACTAATAGGGGGGAAATGTGCATGTACAAATTTGAAAGTTATTGTGTGTAATAATTTTACATTTTGGTACAATAAAGTGTGGTTATAACAGACAAACTCTTAATTAACTGATGTAACACACTTTCTTTTTTTGTCCTGGTCACTTGTTGCATATTCAATACATATGACCAAATTTGTGTCTGTTGAAGTTTGTTATACATGAAGTTTACTACACATATTTCTAAATATTATTTGGGGCAGTGGGGTAGCCCAGTGGTTAATACATTTGCTCATCATGACGAAGACCCTGGTTCAATTCCCAATGTTGGCATGTTATGTGAAGCCCATTTCTGGTGTCCTATGCTGTGATATTGTAGGAATATTGCTAAAAGCAGTGTAAAACCCAACTAACTCACTCTGCATACTAGTAACCTAATCAAGCCTACTTACAGTAATCATATCCTGTACACATGCATACAAGCATAATGTTTGCTGTACAACTGATACTGATTCGCTCAGTTGACTTTTCCATCTTTCAAACATGGTTCAACATGGACACACTGCAGTGTCACTGCTTTTCACTGTCAACATCTTGGGATTGGGTGAATTGAGACTGGGCACAAATCCCTTGTGAACTAACAACATCTCTTAATTATCCTTCGTACTTGATTGGAGACGGTTATGTGTAATTAGTTTTATCTGATATGTTTTTTATGAACATCAAGCTTTGAAATTGTCTTGGTGCTCCACCAGGATGATATTTATGTTGGGGTTTTGTGTTATGACGGATACATTTCCACTAATTGTTAATTCAAAATGTAACTTTGTTCAAATCTATTTCACAGAAGAACGAATGAATGACAACAAGATCAGAGTCTGTCCCCTGGGGTATGCAAATGATGCAGTGTCATCAGGGGGCACCTGGATTGTTTCATTAAGTGTGCAAGGAGATATGGCATTGCAGTTTCATTGTGCAGATTGTGTCTATTCGCTGGCAATGTAGATGTACGTGACTGATGCTGTAGTTGAACTGTTTTTTTCTAAATCTGATATTTTTTTCAATCCAAATCAGACTATTCTTTACTGAATGGTTTACTCTGACAATGTCTCTGAAGAATGGATGAATAAGATATTGATGAATCGACTCCTATAAAACCATCTTCTACACAGTCTCCCAATTTACATTTATTGAGGCTACAA
Source organism: Haliotis asinina (assembly GCF_037392515.1). Classification (NCBI taxonomy): domain Eukaryota; kingdom Metazoa; phylum Mollusca; class Gastropoda; order Lepetellida; family Haliotidae; genus Haliotis; species Haliotis asinina. The sequence goes on along the minus strand of NC_090288.1, from coordinate 27,155,854 downwards.
ACTTGAAATATACTGTTGGGAAGACAACTTATCTTTATAATCAATTACTGCTTGTGAACATGTGATTGCCAATTAATTCACAGTGCTTATTGGATGTCTTGTTAGTAATACTTTTGAATGAAACAAATATATTTGATGCTCAACTTTTCATAAATTCCAGTATAAGCTGTGGGGAATAAAGCAGCGTATATGAAGAACTGTCAGATATACACTGTTTGATGTTATTTTCTTTGATGGTTGGATGTAATACTTCATTTCATATCTTTGTTACACAGAATTCTGTTGCAACTACCCTGCGTCTGTAGCATCTACATCAGCAGGATAGAACATGCTCACTATTTTGCGAAGATGTTCGCCATCACTTATTTTCAGTGATCCACTCTAATTATTTTCTTCACGATTTCACCTTTAATGGCCAATGGGACCTATTTCTGGATAACAGGGGCTGTTTATTCTCTGGTGTTGACATTTGAAGCAAAACACTTTGATGCATAACTGATCTATTTTTGTCAAAGATGTTTCCTACGTTAAACAGTGCTGTTTATTTACGGGAGACACGAAAGGGAAAAGCTAACATGCGACAAAGAAATTGTGTTATGTGCATCCCAAGGGAAAAGATTATGGTGATCCTGAGGTTTTGGTGAGGGACTTTCAACATTGTGTGAATCAGATTCCCACTAACTTCAGTATTGATTAGCTGTTTAAAAATAAGATCCACTGACATTTTAAGAGAGAAAACTAACACAAATACAAAATGGCAACCAAATAGGTTAACATGAAGATAGTGTAGTGTTCAGATGATGTTATGTAATCAGTGTGAACAATGCATGACGTCATGTTGTAGTTTTCTTGACAATGAGTAAGTATGTCTTAAGTACTAATAGGGGGGAAATGTGCATGTACAAATTTGAAAGTTATTGTGTGTAATAATTTTACATTTTGGTACAATAAAGTGTGGTTATAACAGACAAACTCTTAATTAACTGATGTAACACACTTTCTTTTTTTGTCCTGGTCACTTGTTGCATATTCAATACATATGACCAAATTTGTGTCTGTTGAAGTTTGTTATACATGAAGTTTACTACACATATTTCTAAATATTATTTGGGGCAGTGGGGTAGCCCAGTGGTTAATACATTTGCTCATCATGACGAAGACCCTGGTTCAATTCCCAATGTTGGCATGTTATGTGAAGCCCATTTCTGGTGTCCTATGCTGTGATATTGTAGGAATATTGCTAAAAGCAGTGTAAAACCCAACTAACTCACTCTGCATACTAGTAACCTAATCAAGCCTACTTACAGTAATCATATCCTGTACACATGCATACAAGCATAATGTTTGCTGTACAACTGATACTGATTCGCTCAGTTGACTTTTCCATCTTTCAAACATGGTTCAACATGGACACACTGCAGTGTCACTGCTTTTCACTGTCAACATCTTGGGATTGGGTGAATTGAGACTGGGCACAAATCCCTTGTGAACTAACAACATCTCTTAATTATCCTTCGTACTTGATTGGAGACGGTTATGTGTAATTAGTTTTATCTGATATGTTTTTTATGAACATCAAGCTTTGAAATTGTCTTGGTGCTCCACCAGGATGATATTTATGTTGGGGTTTTGTGTTATGACGGATACATTTCCACTAATTGTTAATTCAAAATGTAACTTTGTTCAAATCTATTTCACAGAAGAACGAATGAATGACAACAAGATCAGAGTCTGTCCCCTGGGGTATGCAAATGATGCAGTGTCATCAGGGGGCACCTGGATTGTTTCATTAAGTGTGCAAGGAGATATGGCATTGCAGTTTCATTGTGCAGATTGTGTCTATTCGCTGGCAATGTAGATGTACGTGACTGATGCTGTAGTTGAACTGTTTTTTTCTAAATCTGATATTTTTTTCAATCCAAATCAGACTATTCTTTACTGAATGGTTTACTCTGACAATGTCTCTGAAGAATGGATGAATAAGATATTGATGAATCGACTCCTATAAAACCATCTTCTACACAGTCTCCCAATTTACATTTATTGAGGCTACAAACTTGAAATATACTGTTGGGAAGACAACTTATCTTTATAATCAATTACTGCTTGTGAACATGTGATTGCCAATTAATTCACAGTGCTTATTGGATGTCTTGTTAGTAATACTTTTGAATGAAACAAATATATTTGATGCTCAACTTTTCATAAATTCCAGTATAAGCTGTGGGGAATAAAGCAGCGTATATGAAGAACTGTCAGATATACACTGTTTGATGTTATTTTCTTTGATGGTTGGATGTAATACTTCATTTCATATCTTTGTTACACAGAATTCTGTTGCAACTACCCTGCGTCTGTAGCATCTACATCAGCAGGATAGAACATGCTCACTATTTTGCGAAGATGTTCGCCATCACTTATTTTCAGTGATCCACTCTAATTATTTTCTTCACGATTTCACCTTTAATGGCCAATGGGACCTATTTCTGGATAACAGGGGCTGTTTATTCTCTGGTGTTGACATTTGAAGCAAAACACTTTGATGCATAACTGATCTATTTTTGTCAAAGATGTTTCCTACGTTAAACAGTGCTGTTTATTTACGGGAGACACGAAAGGGAAAAGCTAACATGCGACAAAGAAATTGTGTTATGTGCATCCCAAGGGAAAAGATTATGGTGATCCTGAGGTTTTGGTGAGGGACTTTCAACATTGTGTGAATCAGATTCCCACTAACTTCAGTATTGATTAGCTGTTTAAAAATAAGATCCACTGACATTTTAAGAGAGAAAACTAACACAAATACAAAATGGCAACCAAATAGGTTAACATGAAGATAGTGTAGTGTTCAGATGATGTTATGTAATCAGTGTGAACAATGCATGACGTCATGTTGTAGTTTTCTTGACAATGAGTAAGTATGTCTTAAGTACTAATAGGGGGGAAATGTGCATGTACAAATTTGAAAGTTATTGTGTGTAATAATTTTACATTTTGGTACAATAAAGTGTGGTTATAACAGACAAACTCTTAATTAACTGATGTAACACACTTTCTTTTTTTGTCCTGGTCACTTGTTGCATATTCAATACATATGACCAAATTTGTGTCTGTTGAAGTTTGTTATACATGAAGTTTACTACACATATTTCTAAATATTATTTGGGGCAGTGGGGTAGCCCAGTGGTTAATACATTTGCTCATCATGACGAAGACCCTGGTTCAATTCCCAATGTTGGCATGTTATGTGAAGCCCATTTCTGGTGTCCTATGCTGTGATATTGTAGGAATATTGCTAAAAGCAGTGTAAAACCCAACTAACTCACTCTGCATACTAGTAACCTAATCAAGCCTACTTACAGTAATCATATCCTGTACACATGCATACAAGCATAATGTTTGCTGTACAACTGATACTGATTCGCTCAGTTGACTTTTCCATCTTTCAAACATGGTTCAACATGGACACACTGCAGTGTCACTGCTTTTCACTGTCAACATCTTGGGATTGGGTGAATTGAGTCTGGGCACAAATCCCTTGTGAACTAACAACATCTCTTAATTAACCTTCGTACTTGATTGGAGATGGTTATGTGTAATTAGTTTTATCTGATATGGTTTTTATGAACATCAAGCTTTGAAATTGTCTTGGTGCTCCACCAGGATGATATTTATGTTGGGGTTTTGTGTTATGACGCATACATTTCCACTAATTGTTAATTCAAAATGTAACTTTGTTCAAATCTATTTCACAGAAGAACGAATGAATGACAACAAGATCAGAGTCTGTCCCCTGGGGTAAGCAAACGATGCAGTGTCATCAGGGGGCACCTGGATTGTTTCATTAAGTGTGAAATGGATATGGCATTGCAGTTTCATTGTGCAGACAGGATCTGTTAACTTTGTAATGCCTGGATCTGCAAACCCTGGGTTTAATTGTGATTTTGATCCTTGGTTCGCAAGTAACATACTCATACTGGTACATTCCAGTCTTTCATACAACCTGCGTCATTTGACAGAAATAAAATAGTGACCACTAGCTATAAATCAACAATGCATTTTAAATGATAAACATTTTTTGGTAAAAGTGGGCACTCTCTTTTCTTATTTGACGCCAAGAAAGTAGATCCTGGTAAGAATTGGAGGAACCCATGCTTGTGACAAAGCGGAAAGTGATGAGAATCAGGTGGTCAAGCTCGTTGACTTGGTTGATATATGTTGGATCATTGACACTGTGTGTAGGTGGATACTTATGATGTGAGTCGTGGGATTGTCTGGTCCAAACCTGATTATTTATGGACTCATCAAATAGTTTGAAAATTACTGAGTGCTGTGTTAAACAACTAACAAACGGACCTTACAGCTCCCATTTGCTGCGACCAACATCAGTTTACATGTATAGTTTCTTTCATGCTTCACTGCAGATATAGCAGTTATATACATAGCTAATATTTGGTGACAGAAATCACCATCATATTTTGTCTGATATGAAATGATGCAATTCAAATCATGCAAATAAGAAGTAGTAGTAGTAGTTATGTATACATCAGCACCACCTTCAAAGCCACAAGCATGTGCTTCCTTCCTCAGTCATGACAAATCCAGGAAAGAAGTTTTGCAATAGTATCTTCCAGCTCCTGTCTTGTGAGGGACATTTACAACTCGTAAAGACCTTCTCAATAACCTCACTGTTTAACACTGACAATTATCACTTTGGTGAAACCCATGAACAACAGAATGGTGTCAGAGAAACCATTGTACCACACGCTGGAGTGAGTGAAGATATATAAGTTTTAGATACCATGGTATCTCTGTGTTGTACCTAAAACAATATGTTAAAAGGTGTTGCTTCATGTTTCCCAGTCTCGTGCTTAGCATTTGGGTATTGGTTGTCACGGAGTCAGTATACTGTGTCTGAGTTTGGTAGTCATGTTGAAACATTGAATCACCATGGTATCCCAGGGTGTGTCTCTATTTGACTCGACTAAAGTAAGCAGATTAATAAACACAAAAGTACCAGAGTCTTGAATTTGACGTTAAAAACATTTCATTTCAACCGACACTGGCATGAATAAAACCAGATTGGTGCCATTAAAATCACATGGCATGGATAAAATCATATTGGTGCAATTAAAATCATATGGCACTGATAAAACCATATTGGCGCAATTAAAATCACATGGCATGGATAAAAACATATTGGTGCAATTAAAATCATTAGTCGCCTCTTACGACAAGCATAGTCGCCCTTTAAGGCAAGCATGGGTTGCTGAAGGCCTATTCTACCCCGGGACCTTCACGGGTCGGCATGGATAAAACCATATTGGTTTTTATCGCTTCATTGGCACAGTTCAGCTTCCAAAGTCAAACTTTAAAAATGTTTATGAGCACTCTGTGTATTTCTTTCCCAATATCAGTTGAAATGGTTTTGTAAAACAAAATTCAAGATTTTGGTACTTCTATACCAACTTTCAAGCATGTGTTTTTTAATGAACACATCAGCTTGCTTTAGTCCAATCAAATACATGTTTCATAGAGATATATCCTGGGATACAATGCCACAGGTTTAATTGGAGTACCAAACTGAGACATAGTATACTGACTCCGTGGCAACCAATCCCTTGAATTCCAGTATGTAACCAATCCAGCGTTTGAAATAATCGCCAGCCCCAAGGCCCAGTCGTTATTTTATGAGGCCAGCAGTTTCAAATATGTGCAGGCTTTTGTGGCCTTCAGCAATTTATCTGTCTTCTTTTTTGCAACTAGAATCTTTCCCATTTGTTTTGTTTCTTTATTAATGTGTGGGAATCATTGTTGTTCATGTAACGATAACTTACAGTTATTGCAAGACTTCTTTCCTGTATTTGTTGTGAGGAAGGAGGCACATGCTTATGGCTTTGAAGGTGGTGCCGATGACGATTTTCATATACGCATTATTTGAATTGTATTTGTTCATGCTGGACAAAGGTATGAGCAGTCATTTCTGTCAACAAATATAACTACATGTACATAACTAACTAATTACTACAACTGGAGTGAAGAATAGAAGGAAGCTGATGTTTGCTGCTGTAAGGTTTGCTAGTTAGCTGTTTAAGGCAGCAGTCTGCAATTTTAAGTAAATAGGTATTAGCATGTTTTTGCCTTGGAAAATTTTCAAATTTTTACAAATAATAATAACGATTGGTATTAGTTTATGCATTCAAATAAATTAAATGTGTGTGTATTTATTGTCATTGGTACAGACCAGGGGCCCTCAATACTGTCTAAATATAAAGCTTTACAGTCTGTCTGACTTAACCAAAACAAATTGCCTGATACATGCCTGTAGACGTATTTTTACATGACATGATTAAATATCAAGGTGAAAAAACAAATGTTTATGCAGAAGATGACTGTAGCTCAGTCCCTATGTCTGTCATGGTTGAGGGAGCATGTGCTGACCAACGTGCAGCCTTGGTTTCATAATTAGACCATTGTGGTGAAACATTATTCGCTCTGGATCAGTGAGTCTTTAATGAAACAATCCATCTCCCACCTCATAACACTGCAGGTGCCCCCTGATGACACTGCATCATTTACATACCCCAGGGGACAGACACTGATCTTGTTCTCATTCACTCTTTCTTCTGTGAAATAAATTTGAACAAAGTTACATTTGGAATTGAAAATCAATCAAAACCTATATGTCAAAATGCTGTTAGCACCATGCTATTAAAGTTTAGGGCTGTGGAGATGAGATGTTGATCAGCAATGCTTTTGATGCAGTTCTGCATGCACCATCACACGAAGGCTGATTTCTCCACAAATGAGGATTGTTCATGCTTCAAACATGGTGTTTCCAGTTACATACATGTACAATCATTTTTAAACCTTACCTATGTAACCACTCAGTCACATGTCCACTACCTTAAGCAGGCACCTGATCATCAATCCACCCTTTAATGTAACCTCCAAATCATTGGTCACCCACTAATGTAAGTCCTAATCATTGATACATCCCCTAATGAAAGTCCTCATCATTGGTCCTTTGACTAATTTCCTGTCATCTGTCCAACACATATTTATGCTCCCTCTATCCAACCGGAACCTTTAAATCCAACCAACTCTAAACCCTAAATCTCAGAGTTCAGTTTAATGGCAATTCCATAAGAAAGAGTGAGTGAGTGAGTTAATATTTAACGTCACATCGGCAATATTGCAGCCATATCGTGACGAGAACATACGTGACAAAAATAATATAAATGTATATTATGAAGACCCTGTCGACGAAGGACAGTAAAACCACTAGACTATCACAGTTGGTATTAAAACTAGCGTGGAAACTTAAAAAATGATAGTATCAATATTTGGACAGTACAATATAAAAACAGGCCATAGATCGCCAACAGCAGAGGGTAGATCACCATACCAGGGACCATGGGGACTTACAGTACCTCTGCTACCTGCATGATCCCTGGCTGGATTTACATCATCCCCTCAGCTGTTGGCGACTGTATGCAAGATTAGCCACAGATTAAAATTACACATATGCTACGATTAAATAAGTGGAAGATCAAATCTGACTTAAATCGTTTTGGGACTTACGTACCCTCTCAGGAGGACAATAATTTTACGGTACTTCAACCCCCTTTGAGGATACAGCCACTAACAATCTTAGTTGCTAATTTAACTTCCATTCATAAAATATTAATCTATTTACAAGTCATGTAACAAGTCTAATTCTTTTAAAAACGCAATGATTAAATGAACACTGACATTACTAAAAAGATCCTTCATAGTTCTTGATTTAAAATACTGATCCCTTGTGATGGAATATTCCACACAGTCAAGCAGGATATGCTTGACTGTGATTCTTTCATCACAAGGGATACAAAATGGAGGATCTTCACCTTTAAACAAATATTCATGTGTATATCTTGTGTGGCCAATACGACATCGTCGCAGGATGACCTTCCATAAGAAAGAAAAGATATGGAAAGAAGTTCAAGCAAAAATGCTGTAGCAAATCCTGCAACATATTCAACAACCATTATCAGCCTAATCTTCAGAATAAAATGCATTCTTAACCCTTTCCATAATCACAGGAAATCTCTACCTAAAGCACAGACCACTATATCTTTACAACTTAATGATAACCATGTGTTTATCATCTCCCATACAAAGCTATCATACCTATTTTTCCCCCCAAATGAGCCCATTCTACCCCATTCAGTGTAAGCTGTCATAAACGGCATCTGTCTAATCCAGCAAGTTGTCAACACCGGCATAAAACCCAAGTAACCTATTTCTTGTCACAAGAGGTGACTAACTGGATTGGGTAGTCAGGGTCGCTGACTTGCTTGACACATGATATTGTACCCCCATTGTGGAAGTTGAGGCCCATGCTGTTATCACTGGATATTCTCTGGTCTAAACTCAAATAATATATAAGGAATATATATGGAATATTGCTGAGGGCACCCTAAAACTAAAATTCAGTACGCACAGTTCAATAAAGGTTCACTTAGCTGTTTTTAGTTCAATATGTACATATTTATTTTATCAACTTTCAATGCATATTTTCACTATTTCATACAGTGGATAGTTTGCACACTTAACTTAAACATTATTAATCATTTTTATTGTAGTTTTAAGCTAGTCTGCTTGTTTCACTGATTTTAAAATTCCAGTCAACAGGCAGACGCCATTTTTGTGTCATACAGTCGGTAGCAATCTTCAAAATAAAATAAAATGATATTTTGTACATCCATCAAGGCAGTAAGATAAATACTTTGTATGCTTCTCTCCCGGGTAATACAGTCTGATCTATGCCTCATGTAGCAGTGTCATCCTCCGCCTCCCTCCTTGGTTGACACTGCTGTAAAGAGGCATATATCAGACCATATTAACACTGAAAAGAAGCATATAACTTACAATATTACCGAGATTAAAATCATACGGCATGGATAAAATCACAGTGGTGCAGTATTGTTGTCTATTCGTTGGCAATGTAGATGTAGGTGACTGATGCAGTAGTTGAACTGTTTTTTTCTAAATCTGATATTTTTTTCAATCCAAATCAGACTATATCTGACACTTCATCATATACACTGCGTTAAATAATTGGCAATCACATGTTCACAAGCAGAAATTGATTATAAAGATAAGTTGTCTTCCCAACAGTATATTTCCACTTTGTAGCCTAAATATATGTACAGTGGGAGATTGTATAAAGGATGGTTTTATAGGAATCGATTCATCAATATCTTATTCATCCATTCTTCAGAGACATTGGCAGAGTAAACCATTCAGTAAAGAATATATTGTTTCATGTTATTTTCTTTGATGGTTGGATGTAATACTTCATTTCATATCTTTGTTACACATGAATTCTGTTGCAACTACCCTGCGTCTGTAGCATCTACATCAGCAGGATAGAACATGCCCACTATTTCATGAAGATGTTCGTCATCACATATTTTCAGTGATCCACTCTTATTATTTTCTTCACGATTTCACCTTTTATGGCCAGTGGGACCTATTTCTGGATAACAGGGGCTGTTTGTTGTCTGGCATTGACATTTAAAGCAAAATGCTTTGATGCATAACTGATCTATTTTTGTCAAAGATGTTTCCTACGTTAAACAGTGCTGTTTATTTACGGGAGACACTAAAGGGAAAAGAAATTGTGTTATGTGCATCCCAAGGGAAAAGATTATGGTGATCCTGGGGTTTTGGTGAGGGACTTTCAACATTGTGTGAATCAGATTCCCACTAACTTCAGTATTGATTAGCTGTTTAAAAATAAGATCCACTGACATTTTAAGAGAGAAAACTAACACAAATACAAAATGGCAACCAAATAGGTTAACGTGAAGATAGCGTAGTGTTCAGATGATGTTATGTAATCAGTGTGAACAACGGATGACGTCATGTCGTAGTTTTCTTGACAATGAGTAAGTATGTCTTAAGTACTAATAGGGGGAAAATGTGCATGTACAAATTTGAAAGTTATTGTGTATAATAATTTTACATTTTGGTACAATAAACTGTGGTCATAACAGACAAACTCTTAATTAACTGATATAACAGACTTTCTTTTTTGTCCTGGTCATTTGTTGCATATTAAATACATATGACTAAATTTGTGTCTGTTGAAGTTTGTTAGAGCTGAAGTTTACTACACATATTTCTAAATAATATTTGGGGCTTCACTTGATTTCTGAACTGAGCTTTATGCACAGGACAACACACCACCACCACATGTATGAAAGAGATGTTCCTTCATGAACATAAGATAATGATAAAGACTATTTGCTGACAGCTCCATTTCAGGAATAGACTGATGTTTAGTCCAGAAATACTGTTATCCTAAATAATAAATAAATGTTACACCTTCAAGAAATAATTAGAGTAAATGAAATCTAAAGACGAGCCAGAACAACTCACTCACTCATGACTTACCTGAGCTTCATTCATTCTATTCAATATCACCTGGGTCCGGAAAAAGAGACTTTGTCAGGATGTCTTGTTAACCTTGTGTCTAACGATGGCCTGAAAGTGCATGTGTGCACATATTGGGAAAGGTTTTATCCAGAAGACACCCAACAGATCCATGTTACTTTGACTGTTGATTCATCATCATCATCACAGAACATAGAAGCCTGTCTTCAGGCTGCCTCACAGATTAGCAGACTTACTGTCTAAAATGGACTTAACCCTCTATTAACCAAAGTATCACCAGAGATACACTGAACCTAAGTTCACATGAACTAGCCAAATAAGCATATGAGATGTCAACAAATATTTCCGTAGTTTCACAAATAGATATTTTTTCATATCATATTTTGTTTTGTTGTCCTGTCCTAATTTTTTTTATAAAAGTTGGTACTTTCCAGTTTGGTCATCTTGACATGTGCCCATGGTGCCAAAAAAGGTGTGAAGTCTATCCTTCTCCATCCAGTAAAAGGTAGCTTTAATTTGTGTGTGAAGTATTATTTTCATTCTTCATTAGTTTTCTAAATGAGCAGACGTAATTATTTTGATGGAATAACTGCATGTTGTGTCATATAAGTCAATAACATTTTATATGCATCACCGGTGATACAATGGGACAGGCTATGTTTTTTGTGTATCACTCATGATACATTCTGGATATTTGATGAATCCAAGATTTATTTGCTTATGTGATCTTCCAATACCAACTGACACTGATAAATTGTTATTTAATGACTTGATACAGAACAATTTGTGCAAGGGAAATAAATTAGTATTTTCTACAGTGAATGGAGAATATTCTCAAAGGAGAACTAAGTAACAGCAACTATGAAACATCCTCTGATTAGTATGTTCCAACATCTGAAAGTGAGTCTGAAGATGAGGTTGATGTCACCCCGAAGAAGAACAGAGAGGTTATGAAGAACCGGAAGCTTCATACTACACTGTCGTTGGCTATTGGTGATTCATCTGGCAATGAAGACCTTCCGTCAGCTAAGATAAGGAGGACAGCTGACTCTGACGCTGATGATGACATCCCATTTGCTAATCTTCAAGAGCAATTCAAAGCAGCACAGGAACAAAAGGCAACAGAGGAGTGAGTGAGTTTAGGTTTTATGTCGCACTTAGCAATATTCCAGCTATATGGCGACGGTCTGTAAATAATCGAGTCTGGACCAGACAATCCAGTGATCAGCAACATGAGCATCGATCTGCACAATGGGGAACCGATGACATGTGGTCGGCATGGATAAAACCATATTGGTGCAATTAAAATCATATGGCACTGATAAAACCATATTGGTGCAATTAAAATCACATGGCATGGATAAAACCATATTGGTGCAATTAAAATGGTTAGTCGCCTCTTACGACAAGCATAGTCACCTTTTATGGCAAGCATAGGTTGCTGAAGGCCTATTCTACCCCGGGACCTTCACGGGTAGGCAACAGAGGAAAATGAGCTAATTTCTCAGATGTTAGATACCCCGTTTGGGGGAATATAGAGAATTCTTTCCTCTAGACTCTACCTTTAAAGGAAGTGTTGAAGAACATCCAAGAGAGGGACGTGTCAAGGAACCCATTGAATATTTTACTGATCACTGATACAGTGATTGACAGCCTCATTCTTCAAACCAATCTTTACTTGTAACATGAAGAGGGCATCTCTGTAAATACAACATCAAGAGAAATTTCCATGCTGATTAGAATATATCTGCGTATGAGTTCAGTTGTTCCCCATTCAATGCAGGCATATTGGGCTTTGGAAACCAGATATCCACTGGTAGCAGATCTCATGTCAAGAAACAGGTTTCAGAAGCTTCTTTCCTCCCTTCATAAGACAGATAACAATAGCGTCACAGGTGAATATGAGTGTGACAAGCTGTGAAGCTGAAGTGCTTAAAAGAGAGACGTAAAGAGATTCCACAAGAGGATCATTGTGCTGTGGATGAAGTTATGATCCCTTTTAAAGCGAAGTCTTCTGTAAACAGTACATGTGGGGCTGAGTTGGGGCTTCCTGAATGTAGTATGAGTTTGAGGTTTACCAAGGAGCCTCAGTGAATGAGGAAGAATGTTTACCCGATTGGCATGACTTGTGAAGTGGTGATGCGTACGACTCCGCTGTTCCTGAAGATCTTAACTACAAGGTCTTTGCAGACCTGTTCACTTCTCTCAATTTGGTAGACCAGCTTAACAAGAGAGGAATCCTTTACTCTGGGACAGTGAGGATGAGCAGATGTTATGTGTTATGAATACAAGGAGTAAGTATGCTTCGTCAAAGAGAGGAACTGTTTTGCACAGGTCCACCTGTGCAAGTAATTTGACTGCCTCTAATTGACCCAAACACCCTGTTTCAATGTTCTAAGACTCTTTTAATTCATCCCAAGAACTTGTTTGTGTTTCCGGGTCTATAGTGTGTCACGTGAAGTGATTTACAGTTCAAATTTCATCCCAAAAATTGTTTTCTTTTTCAAACTTCTCAGTGTTTAAAGAGTGAAAATGTTTGTGTTCATTCCACAACAAATGATAACATTATAAACAAAATCAATCTTTTACCTGTGTTTTTCTTGTTATTAAATAGGTCTGTGGCATTTAAGGCTAAGTTCCACTGTGTTTCACAGGTGATACACCATTTGCTCAAAACGCGAATTCCCACTGTATCACAGGTGATACAAACAAAATATCGTAAACAATCGTCGACACATCCTTGTCTTCCTTTGACCAAAACTGTACCAGTGTTTGTAAAGTGTTTCAAAATTTTTGGATAACTAGAAGCAGTGTTGGTTCCTAGAGGGTTAAAGGTCACATGCAACGTAAAACACAACTTTGCAGATTCTGGTGCCTTTCGGTATGCACTTCCTGAAACAAATCATAAAAAATGCCAATTCAACCTATAAAGTTGAAAAACAGAGTTCAAACGTTTCACTAAAAACTGGTTTCAACAGCTGTGCTGCGCTGCGTCCATAACGCATGCGCAGTGAATAGGTTCACAGAGCTTGAAACAGTATGCATGCCCAGCGTCTGAGGTCGTGAGCAGTAGTCTAATCTTGGTTGTGTACACAAATAAGTAAATAATCTACTCGTTACGTAAAACAACTTGTTGATTGTGGTAAGCAGTCTCTGTCACAGAGAAAGCTCAGTGTCTGGTTTATTCACACCTATATGTATGGCTGCCTGTCTGCTAAAGACAACATGCAATACACAACTTCAATCATTGACCACTGCAATTTGAACTTAACACCTATCAGACTATAAGACATAAAGAAAATAAGTTGATTTATGACTCTTGCACCCGAGTCCCGTGTCTGCCACATTATGTAAATTTACCATCTCTACTGACATGATTTTTTTTAATGGATCCAGCGCAAATTCAGAGAACATGTATTTTCCAAACCCAACATCTCTATATACATTCTTCATGGATAACGACTTCTTTTAGTGTATATGATTTTGTTTGACAACACTATATGAATCCATACTGAAATGATGCATCAAGTACACCAAAAGAAGTTGTTATCCATAAAGAATCTTACTTTCTTGTGACTGGCTATATTTCTAAAATACGCATCAAACAGATTATCTTTCTGTACACACAATGAACCCTCAGCATATCAGCAAATGAAACAGCCAATCGGAAGCCGTCGTTACACTTGAGTACATATCCACCTGCTATGACTGGGTTCGGTCTCGCAAGGGCTTCATTTCGGGGGAAGTAAGCTCAAGAACAAAATATTGCACTTTTGAATCGCGATTGTACGCTTATAATTGTGTTTTGTTTGTTTTTTTAAAAACAGCAATGTATATTATATGTCACGAATAAGTGATAAATGTGTTTTAATTATGTTTGATTTTTTGGTTGCATGTGACCTTTAACAAATTGAACCTTTGGCTTGAATGGCTAATGCTTTAAGCAGTGTGCTACCCAATCACTTCCAAACCAACTCAAACAAGTAACAAACATGTTAGAACAATCACTGAATTTATACAATCTGAAGACAATCAGAAGACTGAGTTTCAACTACCCACATGGGGACCATATGTGAAGCATGTTTCCCTTGCCGTGATATTGCTGGAAGCTTGCTAAAGGCAACATAAAACTAAACTCCCTCACTAACAATAACATTGGGTATGGGCACAGGATTTCCAGTTGTGTTATTTTCTCCTTTCACCCAAGTATCATTTTCTAATATCTGATTAAACCTAATCTTGGTCACATCAATTTCAATACTGGTTATGTTTGAGCGACTTGCACATGCAACTGTGATGGTCCGTCCATCAAGTTTCTTCCAGTTAACATGTCATCAAAGGTTCCTGTGAATTTGACAGTGAAACATTTTTCTTCCCGAGACAAACTTCGTGACGTATCAGTGGTGTACATCAGCTGCAAATCAACTTGCAATTTATTCATGTGAATACTGTGCTCTACACCTCATTCACATCACGTCGATACTGCAAGTCTCACTTGTAACTATCTCTTGTAACTTACCCAGCCTGTGTCTGTTGCCCTTCTTGTGGTGTAATTATACTCCTCAAAGAACATGTTAGTGACAGTTATGTCTGGACTAAGTGGATGCAAGTGATCAAGATGTTTTGATATGACCATGTTAAATACAGTATTAAAGTTCTGACACTTTCCTTAATTTTGATTAGTCAGAGCTGTCCAAAGTAATTGATATTATATTTCCATAAAAATGGATTTCGACATATAGGTTTTGATTGATTTGTTCAAATCTATTTCACAGAAGAATGAATGAATGACAACAAGATCAGAGTCTGTCCCCTGGGGTATGCAAATGATTCAGTGCACGTCTAATTGTTATCCTCAAAAACACTTTGCTTCTTGTGGGCCAGTACATGTTCCTCGAGTGTTGTTGCAAACTTTAACTTTGGACATTCCAGTTATATCGTGATGTGTCATTCTTCTGAGGTAGGAAAACCTGAGTCTTTGCAGGTCTTAGACAATTACCACTTTGGTGAAACCCATGAACAACAGTATGGTGTCAGAGAAACCATTGTACCACACGCTGGAGTGAGTGAAGATATATAAGTTTTAGATGTCTAATACCATGGTATCTCTGTGTTGTACCTAAAACAATATGTTAAAAGGTGTTGCTTCATGTTTCCCTGTCTCGTGCTTAGCATTTGGGTATTGGTTGTCACGGAGTCAGTATACTGTGTCTGAGTTTGGTAGTCATGCTGAAACATTGAATCACCATGGTATCCCAGGGTGTGTCTCTATTTGACTCGACTAAAGTAAGCAGATTAATAAACACAAAAGTACCAGAGGCTTGAATTTGACGTTAAAAACATTTCATTTCAACCGACACTGGCATGAATAAAACCAAATTGGTGCCATTAAAATCACATGGCATAGATAAAACCAGATTGGTGCCATTAAAATCACATGGCATAGATAAAACCATATTGGTGCCATTAAAATCATTAGTCGCCTCTTACGACAAGCATAGTCGCCCTTTAAGGCAAGCATGGGTTGCTGAAGGCCTATTCTACCCCGGGACCTTCACGGGTTGGCATGGATAAAATCATATTGGTGCAATTAAAATCATATGGCACTGATAAAACCATATTGGCGCAATTAAAATCACATGGCATGGATAAAAACATATTGGTGCAATTAAAATCATTAGTCGCCTCTTACGACAAGCATAGTCGCCCTTTAAGGCAAGCATGGGTTGCTGAAGGCCTATTCTACCCCGGGACCTTCACGGGTCGGCATGGATAAAACCATATTGGTTTTTATCGCTTCATTGGCACAGTTCAGCTTCCAAAGTCAAACTTTAAAAATGTTTATGAGCACTCTGTGTATTTCTTTCCCAATATCAGTTGAAATGGTTTTGTAAAACAAAATTCAAGATTTTGGTACTTCTATACCAACTTTCAAGCATGTGTTTTTTAATGAACACATCAGCTTGC
This sequence comes from Haliotis asinina, assembly GCF_037392515.1. Taxonomy (NCBI): domain Eukaryota; kingdom Metazoa; phylum Mollusca; class Gastropoda; order Lepetellida; family Haliotidae; genus Haliotis; species Haliotis asinina. The sequence continues at coordinate 27,139,444 of NC_090288.1, read as the reverse complement.
TTTAGTCCAATCAAATACATGTTTCATAGAGATATATCCTGGGATACAATGCCACAGGTTTAATTGGAGTACCAAACTGAGACATAGTATACTGACTCCGTGGCAACCAATCCCTTGAATTCCAGTATGTAACCAATCCAGCGTTTTTTAATCATAATCGCCAGCCCCAAGGCCCAGTCGTTATTTTATGAGGCCAGCAGTTTCAAATATGTGCAGGCTTTTGTGGCCTTCAGCAATTTATCTGTCTTCTTTTTTGCAACTAGAATCTTTCCCATTTGTTTTGTTTCTTTATTAATGTGTGGGAATCATCGTTGTTCATGTAACGATAACTTACAGTTTGACTTCCTGGTGTTTTCAGTGCTTTGTGCATAGGAATGTCAACACCAGTCTTTAACAAATAAAAACTTCATTATGCCATAAGCTTCACTCATTGATTTTGTGAAATACTGTGAAACTGTGTACAGTGAAGTCTGTTTTGATTTTATTGGTCTGATTGAAACAAAATAGGTCTGCGATTTCATTCATGGCCTATAGAATTTAAAGCCTCCAGCGTGTGGTACAATGGCTTCTTTCACCCACCATCTTGTTACAATCCAAGCCAAAGTGCAGTGTTATACATTCTAAATCACCTTTCATCTTTATGTGCAACAACATCACTCCAGAAACATGTCCTGGCCCAAGGGAAGCAGGGTGTTTTTAAGGAGAACGATTAGACTTGACATGCAGCTTGTAAAGATAGAACAGTGTGGTTATTGAGAAGGTCTTTATAAGTGATAAATGTCCCTCACAGGACAGGAGGAATGTATTTCTAACTGCTGCTGGCTTAGCTGGAAGACACTATTGCAAGACTTCTTTCCTGTATTTGTTGTGACCGAGGAAGGAGGCACATGCTTATGGCTTTGAAGGTGGTGCCGATGACAATTTTCATACACGCATTATTTGAATTGTATTTGTTCATGCTGGACAAAGGTATGAGCAGTCATTTCTGTCAACAAATATAACTACATGTACATAACTAACTAATTACTACAACTGGAGTGAAGAATAGAAGGAAGCTGATGTTTGCTGCTGTAAGGTTTGCTAGTTAGCTGTTTAAGGCAGCAGTCTGCAATTTTAAGTAAATAGGTATTAGCATGTTTTTGCCTTGGAAAATTTTCAGATTCTACAAATAATAATAATGATTGGTATTAGTTTATGCATTCAAATAAATTAAATGTGTGTGTATTTATTGTCATTGGTACAGACCAGGGGCCCTCAATACTGTCTAAATATAAAGCTTTACAGTCTGTCTGACTTAACCAAAACAAATTGCCTGATACATGCCTGTAGACATATTTTTACATGACATGATTAAATATCTAGGTGAAAAACAGAAACAGGCAAAAATTGGATCAGTCACTATTCCATCCAGCCATTAGAAAATCTGAAAAAAAAAAATCCTGCACTGCTGGGATACAATATTACAGTCAAACAAGAAACATCAGGGATATTTTGTGAATGGCATCCATCCTTCTTAATATCCAAATGTTTAGGCAGAAGATGACTGTAGCTCAGTCCCTATGTCCATCATACCAATGTGCAGCCTTGGTTTCATAATTAGACCATTGTGGTGAAACCTTATTCGCTCTGGTTCAGTGGGTCTTTAATGAAATAATCCACGTCCCACCTCATAACACTGCATCATTTACATACCCCAGGGGACAGACACTGATCTTGTTCTCATTCACACTTTCTTCTGTGAAATAGATTTGAACAAAGTTACATTTGGAATTGAAAATCAATCAAAACCTATATGTCAAAATAGGAAAATCCCAACATGACTATCATCCTGGTGGAGCACCTAGACAATTTCATAAAAACCATATCAGATAAAACTAATTACGTGTAACCATCTCCAATCAAGTACAACGGTTAATTAAGAGATGTTGTTAGTTCACAAGCCATTTGTCCCCAGACTCAGTTCACCCAACCCCAAGATGTTGACAGTGAAACACAGTGACACTGCAGTGTGTCCACGTTGAACTCAGTTTGAAAGATGGAGATGCCCCAAATAATATTTAGAAATATGTGTAGTAAACTTCAGCTCTAACAAACTTCAACAGACCACAAATTTCATCATATGTATTTAATATGCAACAAGTGACCAGGACAAAAAAAGGAAGTCTGTTATATCAGTTAATTAAGAGTTTGTCTATTATAACCACAGTTTATTGTACCAAAATGTAAAATTATTATACACAATAACTTTCAAATTTGTACATGCACATTTTCCCCCTGTTAGTACTTAAGACATACTTACTCATTGTCAAGAAAACTACGACATGACGTCATGCATTGTTCACACTGATTACATAACATAATCTGAACACTACACTATCTTCACATTAACCTATTTGGTTGCCATTTTGTATTTGTGTTAGTTTTCTCTCTTAAAATGTCAGTGGATCTTATTTTTAAACAGCTAATCAATACTGAAGTTAGTGGGAATCTGATTCACACAATGTTGAAAGTCCCTCACCAAAACCCCAGGATCACCATAATCTTTTCCCTTGGGATGCACATAACACAATTTCTTTGTCGCATGTTACCTTTTCTCTTTAGTGTCTCCCGTAAATAAACAGCACTGTTTAAAGTAGGAGACATCTTTGTTTTGCTTTAAATGTCAACGCCAGAGAATAAACAGCCCCTGTTATCCAGAAACTTCATTTTATTTTATTCAGAAAATTTTATCTAATGTGGTCAAATTTTGATAACATTTTTTCAAAAACAGTTGTAAATGTTGTAATTGGATAAGGAAGTTTTGTCACATTAAAGTGAAAGTTAGATGGGGAAGCAATTCCCGTGATTACGATCTTGCCGACACTTTTATGTATTTCCCTTTTTAATGCTGATGCTGTTTTCATTCCAGACTTTCAGTGTCATGTGTGATTTATGTTTCTTTGTTAGTGGGTTAGGTAGTATTTTAAACCTGTCCTCGTAAACACACCATTCATCAAACATATTCTGTCTGCTCGTTGAATACTGTCATAGATTTAAACATCTTTTATTGCCAAAACTAAAATGGACTACAAACATGCAACACACCTATGAGGCCTCTCCTCTATATGTTCCGAAAAATAAGAAATCAGTCTCCATTTTATTAACAACAAAATTTAATCATTGCCATAAATCTTAAATTACTGGTCATTTGAAAGGTAGGAATTTATGGATGTCAACAATGTTTGGAGTATATCAGGTGAAGAAGTAAGAATATACATTGGAAGCTGTGAAAACCGGCATCTGTCCAATCCAGCAAGTTGTCAACACTGGCTTAAAATCTCAATCCTGTCTGTGCCTTGTACATTTATCATCAGCTGTACAATCTGGCACATTGTCTATACTGGATTATTTCTTCAGTCCCAATGAGCGCTGGTTTAGACAGCTTCCACTGTACTCTGAATTATGTTCCTTATAATAATGAAATTGACCTTTTAACCCTGAAAGACATGTTTTTAAAGTAGATTTTTTTTATGATTCTTCAGCTTAAAGGTCACATGCAACCCAAAAATCAAACATAATTAAAACACATTTATCACTTATTCATGACATATAATATACATTGCTGCTTTTAAAAAAACAAATAAACACAATTATAAGCGTACAATCGCGATTCAAAAGTGCAATATTTTGTACTTGGGCTTACTTCCCCCGAAATGAAGTCGGACCGAACCCAGTCATAGCGGGTGGATATGCACTCAAGTGTAACGACGGCTTCTGATTGGCTGTTATATTTGCTGATATACTGAGGATTCATTGTGTGTACAGAAAGACAATCTGTTTGATGGGTGAGTGAGTGAGTGAGTTTAGTTTTACGCCGCACTCAGCAATATTCCAGCTATATGGCGGCGGTCTGTAAATAATCGAGTCTGGACCAGACAATCCAGTGATCAACAACATGAGCATCGATCTGCACAATTGGGAACCGATGACATGTGTCAACCAAGTCAGCGAGCCTGACCACCCGATCCCGTTAGTCGCCTCTTACGACAAGCTGAGTCGCCTTTTATGGCAAGCATGGGTTGCTGAAGGCCTATTCTACCCCGGGACCTTCACAGGTCCTGTTTGATGGGCATTTTAGAAGTATAGCCAGTCACAAGAAAATAAGATTCTTTATGGATAAAAGCTTCTTTTTGTGTACTTGATGCATCATTTCAGTATGGATTCATATACTGTTGTCAAACAAAATCATATACACTAAAAGAAGTCGTTATCCATGAAGAATGTATATAGAGATGTTGGGTTTGGAAAATACATGTTCTCTGAATTTGCGCTGGATCCATTAAAAAAAATCATGTCAGTAGAGACGGTAAACTACTGCGTGGCTGGAATCTGTCATTCGTCCAAGTACAAAGCAGGACTTGAAACTGACAAAGAGTTTGCATCAGTTTCCGTCAGATCCAGTCATCCGAAAAAAATGAATGTAGTTTCTTTGCAACCCACAGACATAAAAACATGTCATGTGTATCACACGTGGCGAATTACATAATGTGGCAGACACGGGACTCAGGTGCAAGAGTCATAAATCAACTTATTTTCTTTATGTCGTATAGTCTGATAGGTGTGAAGTTCAAATTGCACGTGGTCAATGATTGAAGCTGTGTATTGCATGTTGTCTTTAGCAGAGAGGCAGACAGACATATAGGTGTGAATAAATCAGACACTGAGCTTTCTCTGTGACAGAGACTGCTTAGCACAAGCAGACTCTGTCACAGAGAAAACTCAATATCTGCTTTATTGACACCTATATGTCTGCCTGCCTGTCTGCTGATGACAATATGCAATGCACAACTTCAATTACTGACCATTTACAATTTGAAATTAATACCTATCGGGCTTACAAACCATAAACAAAGAGCCGGCTAAGCATATCGGCAAATGAACCAGTAAATCTAAGCACAAGATATTGCACTTCTGATTTGCGATTATATGTTTATAATTCTGTTTCTTTATTTTTTTCACAATCACCAATTTTGTCTATATACCATGAACAAGTGATAACTGTGTTTTAATTATGTTTGATTTTTTGGTTGCATGTGACCTTTACATGACAACTAGAGATATTTCAGGCTTTTGTAAATAAGTCTGAAATTGAATAAAACATGATGAAAAATCTTTTAACTCTAGGTCCTTTCATAAAAGCTTTGTTTAATATAATCTAATTTCTCAAGTAACCACTGGAACGTTAATGTTAAAGTCCTATCAATTACAAAAGATTAAATGGCAAAGGTGTTTGGAGCAGTGTGAGATAACGCCATTTCCTCATCAAGTTGTATAAACATGTATATAAGTCTTTGCGAGAAGGTAATTCATATTACTGATTTTTAAAGCAATAAATTTCAACATTATGTCGATATTTATACTTAACATACAAAGGTCTAAGAGTACCAGAGTCACACGAGACCATCTGATTTTAATCTACAATTGTAATTGTAAGGAGCTTTATCCCGATAATCATAATTATGTACACTTTTTGAAATACCATGTACTTCACCAAATCCATTTTTATGGAAATATAATATCAATTACAGTGTTCCCAGAAATTATTGAGAAAATCTTTGTTTTTTTTCTAATGATGCTAAGATTGGAAAAAGGGCTTTCACTATGCACTAAGGACTCCACCCCGCTAGGCCGCTACCCGCTAGTCTGCGACGGGTAAATGACGTAATTCAGTACCGCTAGCCCGCTAAGCTGCTGTGCTGTTCTAATAATTTACTCCCTCTGTTACCGCTACAACTGATTAATGCAGACAACACCTCGGATAAGGAAAACTAAATTAAAAGGAACAAAAAAAACACCAAAGTACGAAGCCAGGCTACGCTCCCATAGCATGTACTCAAGTCCTATTATAACATTGCTGAGACTGATCTGTACGTAACAAAACATACTCATATTTACTGGAAATTATAAAAATAACATACCACCCGCCGTAAATTCCATTGCTGAGACTGATCTTACCTAAGAAAACACACTCTACTTACCGTCTATCAAAGCATTGCAGACTAATGAGATTAGAGTAGGGAGGGAGTAATGAGACTGGAACAGCCACATCGCGGACTACCGGCACACATAATCAATCGCGGTCTAGCGGGAGCGGACTAGCGGGATGATGCCGCACTAAGCACTATGCTAAAGTGTTAGTCTACAGTATACAGAACTTTGAAGAATATTCAAACAGGAACCGGGATAGAGCACAAAGCAGGGGCAGGTCGGCCTAGGAAATTCAGTGTTGTGGATCGCCGAAGACTTGGGCAGATTGTGAGTAGGGGCAAATTGAAAAGTGTTGAGAACATCAGAAATGAAATGATTAGCAGAGGATGTCCTCAGGTATGCAATGAAACAGTTAGGCAGGAATTACAGAGACTTAATTGGGTGAAAAAACGTGGAATTCCCTCGCCGTTGATGAAAGATGCACAAAAGGAAAAGTGTTTAAACTGTAGACTGTAAAAGGATGATGTTTGAACATGTTTATGTAAGTAAAACGCCAGAAGTTAATAAACGTAATGTAATGAGTTACATGACGCAACATGATTCTCAATACTTTCTGGGAATACTATACTTTGGACAGTAGGGTATGATATATCAGTTATGCTCTGACTAATCAAAATTAAGGAAAGTGTCAGAACTTTAATACTGTATTTAACATGGTCATATCAAAACATCTTGATCAATTGCATCCACTTAGTCCAGACATAACTGTCACTAACATGTTCTTTGAGGAGTATAATTACACCACAAGAAGGGCAACAGACACAGGCTGGGTAAGTTACAAGAGATAGTTACAAGTGAGACTTGCAGTATCGACGTGATGTGAATGAGGTGTAGAGCACAGTATTCACATGAATAAATTGCAAGTTGATTTGCAGCTGATGTACACTACTAATACGTCACAAAGTTTGTCTCGGGGAGAAAAATGTTTCACTGTTCACAGGAACCTTTGATGACATGTTAACTGGAAGAAACTTGATAGACGGACCATCACAGTTGCATGTGCAAGTCGCTCAAACATAACCAGTATTTAAATTGATGTGACCAAGATTAGATGGTTTAATCAGACATTATCAAATGATACTTGGGTGAAAGGAGAAAATAACACAACTGGAAATCCTGTGCCCATACCCAATGATATTGTTAGTGAGTGAGTTTAGCTTTATGCTACCTTTAGCAAGCTTCCAGCAATATCACAGCAAGGGAAACATGCTTCACACATGGTCCCCATGTGAGTAATTGAAACTCAGTCTTCTGATTGTCTTCAGATTGTATAAATTCAGTAATTGTTCTAACATGTTTGTTACTTGTTCAAGTTGGTTTGGAAGTGATTGGGTAGCACACTGCTTAAAGCATTAGCCAATCAAGCCAAAGGTTCAATGTGTTAAGTCCATTTTAGACAGTAAGTCTGTTTGCTAATCTGTGAGGCAGCCTGAAGACAGGCTTCTATGTTCTGTGATGATGATGATGAATCAACAGTCAAAGTAACATGGATCTGTTGGGTGTCCTCTGGGTAAAACCTTTCCCAGCATTGTTTGATAGTCATTAATTAATTAACAAAAGAAACACATCGTGTTTAAAAGCTTGACTGATACACAGATCTTCAGTTCGCTGTCGTCGCTATGGAAGGCAAACGTAAAGCTATCACCTTTGACACAAAGCTTCAGATAATCCAGGCTGTAGAATCAGGAGTAAGATCGCAGACAAACATCGCTCTCGACTTTGACATTCCGAAATCAACACTCAGTTCCATTATTAAGAATAAAAATATGTAGCTCATGTATATATACACGTGTCTCTTCATCTCTATAAGCCAATATGGCGGTCAAACGTGAATAACGAACAGCGGATATAGCGAACTAATTCCCTTGGTCCCTTGGAATTCGTTATATCCGTGTTCTACTGTATGTGCACACATGCACTTTCAGGATAAAGTCATGTGACTATAACCTTCCAGTGCCTAAGAGACAGCTTGGGTTAACCAGGGTAATAATAATCAGATAATAATGCGCTGTTAAATTCACTATGATCACTGTGAGTGTTATGACCATACCTAGTCTGTACTTTGGCGCTGTATACATGGACACATCATTATCATTAATATTAGAGAAAGTTACCAAATATTTGTTGCGTAAACAAAAGGCAAAATATTGGCAGACTTTTTCCACAGACCTGTAAAGTATTATCAGTTTCAATACAAAGAGCAGAATGCTTTCAGAACGATACACAAACAAGCACTAAGACACTGAGGCCCTTTAGTATCTGTATGGTATTTTAATTTCATTTACAAAAATCCATGTGCACACTTTCTAACAAATCATCTCTGAAATGGATGCTTGCCTGAGACAAATTTCAATCAAGAAACGTATGATGTGCTTCAGGACAGGAAATGACCCACCTTTTACAAGAAAGTCCAACGGAATTTGATGACAATCCACAGCTTGTCACAGGCTGCAGGGAAAATAGTATCTGGTTTTAGAAGCTGATGGCCACAAAGTTATGTGACTGTCATCAAAAGAAACTTGGAAGATGATAAATATTAGCTGAGGGCATCTACTGTCGTAAAACAATCAATGTCAGTCGATCATTCAATTCATCAGGTTTCTAATGGAAATAGGAATCACTTTGGTTTCAAGCAGATGTTTCATTCTAAGTGGAATGTATCATTATCAATTTTTAGAAATATAGCAACATGTCATACATCATTTAGAGGAAAGAGAAATTTCAGCTTACATATGAAAATACAATGCTGAAAATTTCATTGTTTCCTACTTGTTTGCAAAGAAGGACCAAGGCTACTGTGGAACAGTGAATGAGTGTAGTTTTACGCTGCTTTTAGCAAAATTCCAGCAATCTCACAACAGGGGCACCAGAAATGGGTTTCACACGTGCCACCCATGTAGGGAAGTGAACATGGGTCTTCAGCGTGATCAACGACCGCTTTAACTACTTGGCCACCAGGACACCCTGCCTTCCTCAGGTGGGAGAATAGATACTGGATGCTATCATTGTAGTGAGTAAGTGGGTCTAGTTACAAGACGCTTTTGGGCAATATTCTCGGGATATCTTGAAGGGGAACACCACAAATTGGCTTCACACACTGAACCCAGGTGTTCAGCATTATAAGCAGACTCTTTAACCTCTATGCTACCTCTAGGTGTTTGTATTTTTTGGACAAAATTGCCCCAAGACATGTGACAAAACAAATAACAACCCCACTGACCAAAAGCTGCCTATAATGGACGACTATCACAGTCAAAACTACTTACAAAGTCAGCAAATTGATCTAAGACACATTAGTAAACAGTCAAAGTAGACTAATAATCGCTAGTAATTAATGACTGTATTGTCCTAGAATAGTACATTACCTTCCTTCAGTCAATTGACTGTGAGATCAGATAGCATAAAGGACTGTCTCACAAGTAAGTGGAAAAAGATACGACATCATTGGAAACAATTCAGATCAAACAAGTTTGCAATAATTGACCAATTCCTTGGCCATCAAAAACCTATTGACAAATGGGCCTCTTAACCAATCAACTCATATCTGACATCAACAGAGGTCTTCTCTCACTTGATCAACCAATCACTGACAAGCTCTTATCTGTACTGGTCAAATAGGCAAGATTGCTGTTCTCCAGTATTGAGGGGAAACATGCAAGAAAAATAACAACCATACCTTATTTTGATTTTGACAGTGATATTATAGGTCATTGTCCTTTCTCGTTCTTGGTCATAGTGCTCAGCTGTTTCTTGGAGGGGCAGTGGGTAGTTGAGTGGTTGAAGCAGCCACTCGTCATGATGAATGTCCGGGTTCAATTACGCATATGGGTACAATGCATGAAGTGATATTGAAATATTGCTATAAGTGTAATAAAACTAAACTTAATCATTTCTGGATATTTACATTTGATAATTTTTATGCTACATATAGTTAGTTTTGATGGATTTTTATGACTTGTGATCATTTTCCCGCATATCCTTTCCACCAAGACATGACAAACATGCACATTAAAATGTCTGAAGAATTCAGTGAGCGTAGTTGGAAAATGTCAGCTTGTTGAAAAGTGTTCTCTACACATCTTGTGTTGTAATATATACAGGACAAAAATAGTTAGGGATATGTGTAAATTAAATTATGAAATTATGGATAATGATGTATTGGTTCACTGACACACTAAAAAAATATCAGTCATAAAAATAGAAATATCCCTAACTTACTTTGTCCAGTATATTTGGAGTCCGTTGACAACATTTTTTCAGTTTTCTGCAGGATCACAGCAGGAGACACCAGAAATGGGCTTCACACATCGTACCCTTCTGGGAAATCAATCCTATGTTGATGTGTCAATATTTTGTCCACTTTGTTCTGACAATTGTGGACAGACGTGATTTTCCACAATGCTAAGATTGGTTCAAGAATGCATGTTATGTGACAAAGAAACAAAACAGAATGTGTGCAGATGAGTTGCCTTTATGTCCTAAAGTCAATGCTCAAGAATACATGAATGAATTTATTAAATTTCATTTGATTAAGGTTACAAAAATTATCATCACAACAAACCTCCAGTATATATTTCATAGTGACAGAAACTATAACGTATGTTGAACAAATTCTAGCACTTTTTTAAGTCCCATCCCATTGCTAAGAAAGTGTAATCCCAAATATAACATATGCAACTAAAAAAGATTTTTTTACTTATGAAATTCTGTTTGATAGGAATTTAAGTGATAAAAATATTCAACAAACTGAAAAAAAAAAATTGAAAATAAAACAAACATAGAAAAATGATAATATCATATTTCTTAAGAAATATATTCTTCAGCATATAAAAGTTACTGATAAGAAATGTTCCAATGTTTCAACATCAAACAGAGGACATGAACAGATTCCAAAATGTTAATTTTCTCCTATGCAAGTGAACTGTTCAAATCTGTACCTACAATACTGAGGATAACCAAGAATATGTAGGTAAACATGACTAGCCATGGTCATATCCGTTTACGAGGAAGATAACGTGTGCTAGTGCTTGTAACAGAACCGACTGTGTCCTTAACAATTGATCATGGCATGCATGGTTTTCAAACATTTCCAGCACGCAGCTAATTTTAAAGATCATGTCTCCAGGGATGGCGGCACTTCTACGTCCAATTGCCTTTTTTCCAACCATCAAGTTGTGAAGTGTTAGCTATGACGACAGAGGGACATGGCAAGAAGAGATTGGACATGTGCCTGAATTTATACCCTACGAGTATGTTGCTCAAGATGGTAATGAATTGTCCTCACAAGTAGGGCATCACTTCTTATGCTTTCACATCTGTTCCCTCTCATTTTTTCCCCTTTAAAAGTTACTGCTTTCATGCTCAAACAAGTTTTTTTTATAATTTGTAGCTTTTTCTACAGTGGTGATTATTTATTGTATTGTCGTCCCAGGGTTTTAATCAATGTAGAAATATGCATTCAGTACTTACAGACATAAATAATGGACCCAGATAAAACTGTGATTGTGTCCTGAGGGATCAACCAGTGTATTCATTAAACAAAATTCTCAGGAACAAATATATAATCCTGTTGATAACATAATTATCTTAAGGCTAGACCAATTGAATTTTTTTTTTCAGATCCCCTGGTTGTATTTTATCAAGTATAAGAAAAAAAGTAACAAATAATTTTCCCCACTGAGAAAAGGAAATCTGTATGTTAATGTGATATAAGTGAAATACCTTTGAAACCAATATGAAACCTTTGCTCACTCAACATATTTTTAGTTGATACAGACAAACCGAAAGAGTTAAAAAGGCTTTTCTTTGACTGGTTATTTTTCTTTTTCTTCCCTCATCCATTTAAGTTTTCTAAGGACAAAAATCTGTGCAACAAGTATTGAAATTGGTCGGGCTTAAAATACAGATCACAGCACTATATGATGACATTACCAAGCCCTTAGATTTCTAGTATGGACCTTTGAAATTAGTATTTCAGCACCTGCTGGACCCTTTGTTTTTGTAGGGCAAGATAAACCCCTGAACATATTGACAGTTCACTGGACAATTTTGTTTACATTGGTTGTGATGTTTTATAACTGAGTACAAGCGAGAATCCATTAGACGTTCATTAGACCGGGATGTGACTGACACCAGGTATCAATACCCAGCTTCATCATCATCATCATCATCATCATCATCGCCATCGTCATCATCATCACCACCACTACCTATTATTATTTATCTTGAAAGTGATGATGATGATGATGACAACAACGATGATGATGACAATGATGATTTTGATCATCTACATTCAGCGCTTTACTGTCACTCTTTATCTAAACCCGTGCCATCTACATTTAGATAGCAGACCCACAGCACAATTTTGTTTACATTGGTTGTGATGTTTTATAACTGATTTCTGCTAGTCCAGCCGCCTGAAATTGAGCTGAGTACAAGCGAGAATCCATTAGACGTTCATTAGACCACAAGTGTTTGGGAGCAGTCATTCTGAGCCAGTTCTTTATAACAACAAATGTAGACTTAGTAGATTTATTTGTGTTGTTCAAGCAGGATGAAATACAAACTCTGGGAATGAAGAAAGAAAATCTGAAGTGAGATGCATGATTCTAATGCTGGGATCTTTGCCTGTTGAGCTACATGATGCCACTTTTGATGGGGATATCTGAAAACATTATTTTTCCAAAAAAAGTTATTCTCATATGTCAAGTGCAAATTTAAATATTTTGGACAGATCAGATTATCCCAAACAAAAACAGAGTGGTACATATCCTGCTTTTCTCCTTGAAGGATTTACCATTAACAGTGTAAGCTATCACATCCAGACAATCAGCTTCAGTAATCACATTGTGGAACCCTTGTTGACAGAGGATGACTTCCGCCAATGCGAAGGCTTGTAGACATCAAATCCAGTCATTCAATGCCAAACTGATGCCATCTCCAAACATTGATTCCTGAATCAAACTTGTGCAATGATAAGATGGAAATACAGCCCTTACATTCGATTAGGTGATGAAGGGATCAACTCTCATGTCAAATATATGTAAATATTGCAACCTTGTTTGCCATTGATCCTATTTGCCTCACAACTAATGTCAATATGTTCAAATAATTCAAGAAGATGAGAAGAACACTCTTGTTTTATATAATAATGCTTCACGCAATTAGATGGGTGCTAAGATAGCCCAGTGGTGCACTTGTTCACTCATCAAACTGATTACTGTAGTGTTCCATAAAATGGGAAGAATTTAAAACCCATTTTTCACGTCCTTTGCTGTGGTACTGCAGTCGAACTGCAAAATATAACACAAAAACCAGACCTTCCTTTCACAATTCAGTAGAGTGATCATAAGTCCCTTAGGTAACCTTGGTGCAATGTTAAAGAATGGGAGTTAAGGTTAACCTTAGTAAAGTTAGCTTCATGAAAGGAACCCCTGTTCAAGTTAACTCAAAATATGACGGAAAGCTTCAGTTTAAATATTAAATATAAAAGCACAGAATTGAGGAAAATAGTACTAAAGATACCAATTCACATGATGGTTCCAAGTGACTTTTGATGTGGATGGTATTTTTTATGCTGAGTATGGTTCCTGAGCATGAGTATGAGTTCCTGGTATAAGACAAAATATGTTGGCTGTCAGCTTCTTCCTTATTGTATACACAACGTGTCTGGGCTTTTCCAAGCCACTTTGACAGTACTAGTGAGTGAGTGAGTGAGTTTAGTTTTACGCCGCACTCAGCAATATTCCAGCTATATGGCGGCGGTCTGTAAATAATCGAGTCTGGACCAGACAATCCAGTGATCAACAACATGAGCATCGATCTGCGCAATTGGAAACCGATGACATGCGTCAACCAAGTCAGCGAGCCTGACCACCCGATCCCGTTAGTCGCCTCTTACGACAAGCTGAGTCGCCTTTTATGGCAAGCATGGGTTGCTGAAGGCCTATTCTACCCCGGGACCTTCACGGGTCTCAGGTGAGTACTAACAGGTATACAGGATATATGAGAGGATATTATATTAGCGACCATGTCATACTATGTTTATTGCACTTATTGGTATGCATGCGTATGAGTCTGCTTGCTAATGACTAATGGTCATTTCATAGAACTAGTCTATTATACCATGCTGCAGAGAAACATGTATGCCCCTTAGTCTCAACATCCTGGTCCCAGACAGTCCCTGTTTTTGCCCCCTAATGCCTCACTGGAGACAAGGAAATGACACATACCATCTTTAAGTTTGACAAAGACAGAATTCAACCACAGAATTCCCACTTTCCGAGCAGACCCTCTATTCACTACACTATAAATACAGCCTTACAAGTCAATATATACACCAAGAAAATACACAAACTTAGATATCACCCTTCAAAATGCATTGTTCAAATGATAACATAGTATCAGTTTATCATGTCATATGCAATTGATGATGTCATGTTCCATTGTTGTGAAAGATGGTGAAGTGATGAACCCCACTGACTGACCAATCACAATCAAAATCAAAGAAAGCAAGAACATGTATTGAAAGGCAAATAAGCTTCACACATCCTTTCTTCCAACATGGTTGTACTAATGTTTGGTGAACCAGATGCCTGTAACTAAAATCTCACCGCCTTCACCAGGAGGGAGGTGTCAGGGCTTAGCTATGTTGTGTACAAAGCTAAGTCTTATCAGGCAGAAACTTAATCCATAAAAAAAGTTCTGCGATAAATGATCACAAGAAATATATATAAATGTTTATCTCTCATTGTGCTGGGTGCATAATAATTAATGTAGTCACAAAATAACCGTTAAACCCTCACACATTTTCACATGTGAATTGCTGCTTTTCTCATGAAAAATGTTCACTGGATACAAATGATATATCATACACTGTCACCCCCAATGTGATAAAACACAAGTAGATTTACTACATCATAGGGCAAAGATGAACATTCATAGACATTGATGCATCAGGGATAAAAGTTTCAGGATATAACATATTCAGAACAATAGCTCAAGTTCAAGCTCGAGCAAATAAACTTAGTCCATAAAAGTGTATGTTTTGGCATAAAGGATTTCACTTCATGAATAGTTATCTGTCATTATACTGGGGGCACCATGTTTAATTTACTAATAAAACAACTATTATGTTTTCTCATGTGATTTGCCAGTACTTTAGTGAAAATAGTAACAGTGACATTGTTGCTGTAAATGCCCATATAAAGATATGTAAAACATTTACTGACTTTCACTTATCAGGGAAGAACTTTTATGAAGATAAAACCATTGATTTCACATGATTCATACAATGTCTGAAACCTCCTTTACAAAACAATCTTAAAAAAGCAGTAGACATCCAGACATCCATCAGACCGCTGATCTATACCTGTCTGTGCTCTACTCACAAAGGTTGTACCATACAACTCATACTCTAAATGCCCTTGCCTCAGAATCAGATTAGTGTGTATCTTTCCCAGCTATAACACTGTCGATGATGTTGCAGCATCATGGAGGTAGATGCAGAACAAGATAATGAAAGCCGAAGACAGACTCGGGAGACGTACAGTGAAAATTGACCCTAAACTGTCATTTAATCCCACATATAACTATACTGTCTTGTGTATGCATCCTTGTACATAAGATTTATGAAGCTTAAAGTTGTAACAATGATGAGAATTTGTTGCAAATATGTCTGTATAGCTCCCACATGAAACAGGATAGTTTATGGACTATCTTGGACTACACAGAAAATATTCATACTGTCTAGCCGAATATCATGTTCATTTCTCTGAATGAAGAAAATATTCTACTTTGCTTTGTGAGATGAGATAGATAGATATGTAGATACTGTAGTGTGCAGGTAACAGGTTAATTTTGTTTGTGTATAAGTTGGTATGAATGTCTAGAGTGGTTGCATTTAGGTAGCATGAGTGAGTGTATTGAGTGCAAATGATATGTGTACTAAGTTTGTATGCTAAGTGTGTAGGTTTTTGAGTGTTAGTATCAAATTATGAAAGTGTGAGTTAATGTACGTATAAAAATGTGCATAGGAGTTATAAAGTAAGAATGAGAATGTTTGGTTATAGCCATGTGACAATATCACACAGAGAGAAAGAGAGATTGATTGATTTATGAAGTGATAGAGAGAGGGACTTATGAGGTGATTCAGTTACCTTGGCTAAGATAAGTCGGGTAACTTTTGATGGGTATCTGGGAAGCACATGGGTGACTGAGAGGCACATGGTTGAGAGAGTTGGGCAGTGAGAGTGTCTCACACTAGATTGGATGGATGTGGAGGTCAAACAAAATGTCAATCTTCAGACTTCAGCAATTTTGAAGAATAAATTAGAGGAATTGACATTTATTTCAATTGGATTTTTGAGAAATAGAACAAGAACTCTATAGATACAGTAAATTTATATATTCCATATCGTAATAACACACAGAAGTTCTTCTAATAAGACTACTGTTATGGAAATAGATGTTGCCAATGCCGGGATGTGACTGACACCAGGCATCAATACCCAGCTTCATCATCATCATCATCATCATCATCATCATCATCGTCGTCATCGTCGTCATCATCACCACCACTACCTATTATTATGTATCTTGAAAGTGATGATGATGATGATGACAACAACGATGATGATGACAATGATGATTTTGATCATCTACATTCAGCGCTTTACTGTCACTCTTTATCTAAACCCGTGCCATCTACATTTAGATAGCAGACCCACAGCACAATTTTGTTTACATTGGTTGTGATGTTTTATAACTGATTTCTGCTAGTCCAGCCGCCTGAAATTGAGCTGAGTACAAGTGAGAATCCATTAGACGTTCATTAGACCACAAGTGTTTGGGAGCAGTCATTCTGAGCCAGTTCTTTATAACAACAAATGTAGACTTAGTAGATTTATTTGTGTTGTTTAAGCAGGATGAAATACAAACTCTGGGAATGAAGAAAGAAAATCTGAAGTGAGATGCATGATTCTAATGCTGGGATCTTTGCCTGTTGAGCTACATGATGCCACTTTTGATGGGGATATCTGAAAAAATTATTTTTCCCAAAAAAAGTTATTCTCATATGTCAAGTGCAAATTTAAATGTTTTGGACAGATCAGATTATCCCAAACAAAAACAGAGTGGTACATATCCTGCTTTTCTCCTTGAAGGATTTACCATTAACAGTGTAAGCTATCATATCCAAACAATCAGCTTCAGTAATCACATTGTGGAACCCTTGTTGACAGAGGATGACTTCCGTCAATGCGAAGGCTTGTAGACATCAAATCCAGTCATTCAATGCCAAACTGATGCCATCTCCAAACATTGATTCCTGAATCAAACTTGTGCAATGATAAGATGGAAATACAGCCCTTACATTCGATTAGGTGATGAAGGGATCAACTCTCATGTCAAATATATGTAAATATTGCAACCTTGTTTGCCATTGATCCTATTTGCCTCACAACTAATGTCAATATGTTCAAATAATTCAAGAAGATGAGAAGAACACTCCTGTTTTATAGACTAATGCTTCATGTAATTAGATGGGTGCTAAGATAGCCCAGTGGTGCACGTGTTCACTCATCAAACTGATTACTGTAGTGTTCCATAAAATGGGAAGAATTTAAAACCCATTTTTCACGTCCTTTGCTGTGGTACTGCAGTCGAACTGCAAAATATAACACAAAAACCAGACCTTCCTTTCACAATTCAGTAGAGTGATCATAACTCCCTTAGGTAACCTTGGTGCAATGTTAAAGAATGGGAGTTAAGGTTAACCTTAGTAAAGTTTGCTTCATGAAAGGAACCCCTGTTCAAGTTGACTCAAAATATGACAGAAAGTTTCAGTTTACATATTAAATATAAAAGCACAGAATTGAGGAAAATAGTACTAAAGATACCAATTCACATGATGGTTCCAAGTGACTTTTGATGTGGATGGTATTTTTTATGCTGAGTATGGCTCCTGAGCATGAGTATGAGTTCCTGGTATAAGACAAAATATGTTGGCTGTCAGCTTCTTCCTTATTGTATACACAACGTGTCTGGGCTTTTCCTAGCCACTTTGTCAGTACTAGTGAGTGAGTGAGTGAGTTTAGTTTTACGCCGCACTCAGCAATATTCCAGCTATATGGCGGCGGTCTGTAAATAATCGAGTCTGGACCAGACAATCCAGTGATCAACAACATGAGCATCGATCTGCGCAATTGGGAACTGATGACATGCGTCAACCAAGTCAGCGAGCCTGACCACCCGATCCCGTTAGTCGCCTCTTACGACAAGCTGAGTCGCCTTTTATGGCAAGCATGGGTTGCTGAAGGCCTATTCTACCCCGGGACCTTCACGGGTCTCAGGTGAGTACTAACAGCTATACAGGATATATAGAGAGGATATTATATTAGCGACCATGTTATACTATGTTTATTGCACTTATTGGTATGCATGCGTATGAGTCTGCTTGCCAATGACAAATGGTCATTTCATAGAACTAGTCTACTATACCATGCTGCAGAGAAACATGTATGCCCCTTAGTCTCAACATCCTGGTCCCAGGCACTCCCTCTTTTTGCCCCCTAATGCCTCACTGGAGACAAGGAAACAACACATACCATCTTTAAGTTTGACAAAGACAGAATTCAACCACAGAATTCCCACTTTTCGAGCAGACCCTCTATTCACTACACTATAAATACAGCCTTACAAGTCAATATATACACCAAGAAAATACACAAACTTAGATATCACCCTTCAAAATGCAATGTTCAAATGATAACATAGTATCAGTTTATCATGTCATATGCAATTGATGATGTCATGTTCCATTGTTGTGAAAGATGGTGAAGTGATGAACCCCACTGACTGACCAATCACAATCAAAATCAAAGAAAGCAAGAACATGTATTGAAAGGCAAATAAGCTTCACACATCCTTTCTTCCAACATGGTTGTACTAATGTTTGGTGAACCAGATGCCTGTAACTAAAATCTCACCGCCTTCACCAGGAGGGAGGTGTCAGGGCTTAGCTATGTTGTGTACAAAGCTAAGTCTTATCAGGCAGAAACTTGTTCCATAAAAAAAGTTCTGTGATAAATGATCACAAGAAATATATATAAATGTTTATCTCTCATTGTGCTGGGTGCATAATAATTAATGTAGTCACAAAATAACCATTAAACCCTCACACATTTTCACATGTGAATTGCTGTTTTTCTCATGAAAAATGTTCACTGGATACAAATAATATATCATACACTGTCACCCCAATGTGATAAAACATGAGTAGATTAACTATATCATAGGGCAAAGATGAACATTCATAGACATTGATGCATCAGGGATAAAGGTTTCAGGATATAACATATTCAGAACAATAGCTCAAGTTCAAGCTCGAGCAAATAAACTTAGTCCATAAAAGTGTATGTTTTGGCATAAAGGATTTCACTTCATGAATAGTTATCTGTCATTATACTGGGGGCACCATGTTTAATTTACTAATAAAACAACTATTATGTTTTCTCATGTGATTTGCCAGTACTTTAGTGAAAATAGTAACTGTGACATTGTTGCTGTAAATGCCCATATAAAGATATGTAAAACATTTACTGACTTTCACTTATGAGGGAAGGAGTTTTTGAAGATAAAACTATTGATTTCACATGATTCATACAATGTCTGAAACCTCCTTTACAAAACAATCTTAAAAAAGCAGTAGACATCCAGACATCCATCAGACCGCTGATCTATACCTGTCTGTGCTCTACTCACAAAGGTTGTACCATACAACTCATACTCTAAATGCCCTTGCCTCAGAATCAGATTAGTGTGTATCTTTCCCAGCTA
The DNA here is from genome assembly GCF_037392515.1 of Haliotis asinina. Classification (NCBI taxonomy): domain Eukaryota; kingdom Metazoa; phylum Mollusca; class Gastropoda; order Lepetellida; family Haliotidae; genus Haliotis; species Haliotis asinina. The sequence continues at coordinate 27,119,581 of NC_090288.1, read as the reverse complement.
TAACACCGTCGATGATGTTGCAGCAGCATGGAGGTAGATGCAGAACAAGATAATGAAAGTCGAAGACAGACTCGGGAGACGTACAGTGAAAATTGACCCTAAACTGTCATTTAATCCCACATATAACTATACTGTCTTGTGTATGCATCCTTGTACATAATATTTATGAAGCTTAAAGTTGTAACGATGATGAGAATTTGTTGCAAATATGTCTGTATAGCTCCCACATGAAACAGGATAGTTTAAGGACTATCTTGGACTACACAGAAAATATTCATACTGTCTAGCTGAATATCATGTTCATTTCTCTGAATGAAGAAAATATTCTACTTTGCTTTGTGAGATGAGATAGATATGTAGATACTGTAGTGTGCAGGTAACAGGTTAATTTTGTTTGTGTATAAGTTGGTATGAATGTCTAGAGTGGTTGCATTTAGGTAGCATGAGTGAGTGTATTGAGTGCAAATGATACGTGTACTAAGTTTGTATGCTAAGTGTATAGGTTTTGAGTGTTAGTATCAAATAATGAAAGTGTGAGTTAATGTATGTATAAAAATGTGCATAGGAGTTATAAAGTAAGAATGAGAATGTTTGGTTATAGCCATGTGACAATATCACACAGAGAGAAAGAGAGATTGACTGATTGATTTATGAAGTGATAGAGAGAGGGATTTATGAGGTGATTCAGTTACCTTGGCTAAGATAAGTCGGGTAACTTTTGATGGGTATCTGGGAAGCACATGGGTGACTGAGAGGCACATGGTTGAGAGAGTTGGGCAGTGAGAGTGTCTCACACTAGATTGGATGGATGTGGAGGTCAAACAAAATGTCAATCTTCAGACTTCAGCAATTTTGAAGAATAAATTAGAGGAATTGACATTTATTTCAATTGGATTTTTGAGAAATAGAACAAGAACTCTATAGATACAGTAAATTTATATATTCCATATCGTAATAACACACAGAAGTTCTTCTAATAAGACTACTGTTATGGAAATAGATGTTGCCAATGCCGGGATGTGACTGACACCAGGCATCAATACCCAGCTTCATCATCATCATCATCATCATCATCATCATCATCGTCGTCATCGTCGTCATCATCACCACCACTACCTATTATTATGTATCTTGAAAGTGATGATGATGATGATGACAACAACGATGATGATGACAATGATGATTTTGATCATCTACATTCAGCGCTTTACTGTCACTCTTTATCTAAACCCGTGCCATCTACATTTAGATAGCAGACCCACAGCACAATTTTGTTTACATTGGTTGTGATGTTTTATAACTGATTTCTGCTAGTCCAGCCGCCTGAAATTGAGCTGAGTACAAGTGAGAATCCATTAGACGTTCATTAGACCACAAGTGTTTGGGAGCAGTCATTCTGAGCCAGTTCTTTATAACAACAAATGTAGACTTAGTAGATTTATTTGTGTTGTTTAAGCAGGATGAAATACAAACTCTGGGAATGAAGAAAGAAAATCTGAAGTGAGATGCATGATTCTAATGCTGGGATCTTTGCCTGTTGAGCTACATGATGCCACTTTTGATGGGGATATCTGAAAAAATTATTTTTCCCAAAAAAAGTTATTCTCATATGTCAAGTGCAAATTTAAATGTTTTGGACAGATCAGATTATCCCAAACAAAAACAGAGTGGTACATATCCTGCTTTTCTCCTTGAAGGATTTACCATTAACAGTGTAAGCTATCATATCCAAACAATCAGCTTCAGTAATCACATTGTGGAACCCTTGTTGACAGAGGATGACTTCCGTCAATGCGAAGGCTTGTAGACATCAAATCCAGTCATTCAATGCCAAACTGATGCCATCTCCAAACATTGATTCCTGAATCAAACTTGTGCAATGATAAGATGGAAATACAGCCCTTACATTCGATTAGGTGATGAAGGGATCAACTCTCATGTCAAATATATGTAAATATTGCAACCTTGTTTGCCATTGATCCTATTTGCCTCACAACTAATGTCAATATGTTCAAATAATTCAAGAAGATGAGAAGAACACTCCTGTTTTATAGACTAATGCTTCATGTAATTAGATGGGTGCTAAGATAGCCCAGTGGTGCACGTGTTCACTCATCAAACTGATTACTGTAGTGTTCCATAAAATGGGAAGAATTTAAAACCCATTTTTCACGTCCTTTGCTGTGGTACTGCAGTCGAACTGCAAAATATAACACAAAAACCAGACCTTCCTTTCACAATTCAGTAGAGTGATCATAACTCCCTTAGGTAACCTTGGTGCAATGTTAAAGAATGGGAGTTAAGGTTAACCTTAGTAAAGTTTGCTTCATGAAAGGAACCCCTGTTCAAGTTGACTCAAAATATGACAGAAAGTTTCAGTTTACATATTAAATATAAAAGCACAGAATTGAGGAAAATAGTACTAAAGATACCAATTCACATGATGGTTCCAAGTGACTTTTGATGTGGATGGTATTTTTTATGCTGAGTATGGCTCCTGAGCATGAGTATGAGTTCCTGGTATAAGACAAAATATGTTGGCTGTCAGCTTCTTCCTTATTGTATACACAACGTGTCTGGGCTTTTCCTAGCCACTTTGTCAGTACTAGTGAGTGAGTGAGTGAGTTTAGTTTTACGCCGCACTCAGCAATATTCCAGCTATATGGCGGCGGTCTGTAAATAATCGAGTCTGGACCAGACAATCCAGTGATCAACAACATGAGCATCGATCTGCGCAATTGGGAACTGATGACATGCGTCAACCAAGTCAGCGAGCCTGACCACCCGATCCCGTTAGTCGCCTCTTACGACAAGCTGAGTCGCCTTTTATGGCAAGCATGGGTTGCTGAAGGCCTATTCTACCCCGGGACCTTCACGGGTCTCAGGTGAGTACTAACAGCTATACAGGATATATAGAGAGGATATTATATTAGCGACCATGTTATACTATGTTTATTGCACTTATTGGTATGCATGCGTATGAGTCTGCTTGCCAATGACAAATGGTCATTTCATAGAACTAGTCTACTATACCATGCTGCAGAGAAACATGTATGCCCCTTAGTCTCAACATCCTGGTCCCAGGCACTCCCTCTTTTTGCCCCCTAATGCCTCACTGGAGACAAGGAAACAACACATACCATCTTTAAGTTTGACAAAGACAGAATTCAACCACAGAATTCCCACTTTTCGAGCAGACCCTCTATTCACTACACTATAAATACAGCCTTACAAGTCAATATATACACCAAGAAAATACACAAACTTAGATATCACCCTTCAAAATGCAATGTTCAAATGATAACATAGTATCAGTTTATCATGTCATATGCAATTGATGATGTCATGTTCCATTGTTGTGAAAGATGGTGAAGTGATGAACCCCACTGACTGACCAATCACAATCAAAATCAAAGAAAGCAAGAACATGTATTGAAAGGCAAATAAGCTTCACACATCCTTTCTTCCAACATGGTTGTACTAATGTTTGGTGAACCAGATGCCTGTAACTAAAATCTCACCGCCTTCACCAGGAGGGAGGTGTCAGGGCTTAGCTATGTTGTGTACAAAGCTAAGTCTTATCAGGCAGAAACTTGTTCCATAAAAAAAGTTCTGTGATAAATGATCACAAGAAATATATATAAATGTTTATCTCTCATTGTGCTGGGTGCATAATAATTAATGTAGTCACAAAATAACCATTAAACCCTCACACATTTTCACATGTGAATTGCTGTTTTTCTCATGAAAAATGTTCACTGGATACAAATAATATATCATACACTGTCACCCCAATGTGATAAAACATGAGTAGATTAACTATATCATAGGGCAAAGATGAACATTCATAGACATTGATGCATCAGGGATAAAGGTTTCAGGATATAACATATTCAGAACAATAGCTCAAGTTCAAGCTCGAGCAAATAAACTTAGTCCATAAAAGTGTATGTTTTGGCATAAAGGATTTCACTTCATGAATAGTTATCTGTCATTATACTGGGGGCACCATGTTTAATTTACTAATAAAACAACTATTATGTTTTCTCATGTGATTTGCCAGTACTTTAGTGAAAATAGTAACTGTGACATTGTTGCTGTAAATGCCCATATAAAGATATGTAAAACATTTACTGACTTTCACTTATGAGGGAAGGAGTTTTTGAAGATAAAACTATTGATTTCACATGATTCATACAATGTCTGAAACCTCCTTTACAAAACAATCTTAAAAAAGCAGTAGACATCCAGACATCCATCAGACCGCTGATCTATACCTGTCTGTGCTCTACTCACAAAGGTTGTACCATACAACTCATACTCTAAATGCCCTTGCCTCAGAATCAGATTAGTGTGTATCTTTCCCAGCTATAACACCGTCGATGATGTTGCAGCAGCATGGAGGTAGATGCAGAACAAGATAATGAAAGTCGAAGACAGACTCGGGAGACGTACAGTGAAAATTGACCCTAAACTGTCATTTAATCCCACATATAACTATACTGTCTTGTGTATGCATCCTTGTACATAATATTTATGAAGCTTAAAGTTGTAACGATGATGAGAATTTGTTGCAAATATGTCTGTATAGCTCCCACATGAAACAGGATAGTTTAAGGACTATCTTGGACTACACAGAAAATATTCATACTGTCTAGCTGAATATCATGTTCATTTCTCTGAATGAAGAAAATATTCTACTTTGCTTTGTGAGATGAGATAGATATGTAGATACTGTAGTGTGCAGGTAACAGGTTAATTTTGTTTGTGTATAAGTTGGTATGAATGTCTAGAGTGGTTGCATTTAGGTAGCATGAGTGAGTGTATTGAGTGCAAATGATACGTGTACTAAGTTTGTATGCTAAGTGTATAGGTTTTGAGTGTTAGTATCAAATAATGAAAGTGTGAGTTAATGTATGTATAAAAATGTGCATAGGAGTTATAAAGTAAGAATGAGAATGTTTGGTTATAGCCATGTGACAATATCACACAGAGAGAAAGAGAGATTGACTGATTGATTTATGAAGTGATAGAGAGAGGGATTTATGAGGTGATTCAGTTACCTTGGCTAAGATAAGTCGGGTAACTTTTGATGGGTATCTGGGAAGCACATCGGTGACTGAGAGGCACATGGTTGAGAGAGTTGGGCAGTGAGAGTGTCTCACACTAGATTGGATGGATGTGGAGGTCAAACAAAATGTCAATCTTCAGACTTCAGCATTTTAGAAGAATAAATTAGAGGAATTGACATTTATTTCAATTGGATTTTTGAGAAATAGAACAAGAACTCTAGTTAATTGACATTTTTGACCTTGGAATTGAAAGTTGATAGATGGAAAGATGGAGAAAGAGACAGACAAAGATTCAGTCTTCAGCAGTTTGTCTACTAGAGAGCGTATAATGACAGATAAAGGACAGGCTTATGTAAAAGAAATAAAACAGAAGGGGTTACGCCGGTCGTTCAAGAAGTTGAAAGACAGACAAAATGCATTTCTTGAAATCACATCACAAGAACCTGACATCTCTACCTTGAGAAAAGAGCATTCAGACTACCTAGCCCTGTTGGAAAACCATTTTGCACTGCGAGATGAATATTCAGCACTTTTGAATCAAGATGAAATCAAAGACTATATGGACTTTGTTAAAAATGAGGAAACTCCAGTTATTCGAGAATTCAAAGCAAAGATAGAAAGTTGGTTTGAAGAGAATGTTCTGACATCGAAGGACAGCATCTCCAACACAGGCAAATCAGTAATATCACAGGCAGGGTCACGTTATAGTCGGGTAAGTTCCCTCTCCTTAGCCAGGTTAGAAAAAGGACAGAAAAGGGCTGAACTACTTGCAAAATCCAGGTCTCTGAAGAAAAAGGAGCAGATTGAATTGGAAAAATTGAAACTGCAAATGCAAAAGAAGGAACTTGAGCTTGAAACTCAGTTAGCAACCACAGAGGTGAAAAGTAAGGTCATAGAACATTTTGAAAAAAGTTTGTGTGAAGGTTCCCCAGAACATAAAGAGAACTACTCTGAGACCAGTGTTAAAAGGCAAGACCTATCTTTGCAACAGGAGACAGTTAAACTTAAGGCAGAGCCTATGGCTGATCAACATGCTACTTCTAAAAGACCTTTAAACCCAAACCGCAAGTTCCATTTGCACCCATAAGAAAACATCAGACTGATCACCAAGTGATTGACTACACTTCTGTCGTTCGCCATCTCAGTATGCCAGCTACAGAAATGATGAAATTTAGTGGAGATGCTCTTGATTACAAGAGATTCATGAGACAGTTTAGGAATAAAGTGATTTTAAACACTGAGGATATGGATGAGATTGTAAACTATCTAGACCAGTTTACCACTGGAAAAGCAAACCAGATTGTACGTGGCTACAGCTACATGGATGGCAACATGGCTTACAATGCAATACTTAGAGAATTTGAAGAGAGATATGGGGACACAGACTTGATTGCTTCAGCCTATATCAAGAGAGCGTTAGAGTGGCCACTTATTAAGATGGACAATGCAAAATGACTGGATGAGTTTTCGATATTCCTCACTGAATGTGAACATGCAGTGGGCAGCATCAACTCTCTCAAAATTTTGGAATATCCAGAAAACATGAAGAGACTAGTTATGAAGCTACCGTACCATTATCATGACAAGTGGAGAAACCCTGTTCAAACATTGAGGGAAAAACACCAATCCATTCAATTCTACGACTTGGTGGACTTTGTGCGACGAGAAGCAAAGAAAGCAGTTGATCTGATCTATGGCAAGAAAGCTCTCAGCTATGAACAGAAATCATCACCTTCAATGTCAAGATCTCGTCCAGGAAACATTCATCAAACAAAACTCGCACTTTTGCCACAAATCTTACTGAGTCCACACAAAGAACAAGGTCACAAGACCACAGTACAGTATTCAGAAAATCTGATGATCTAAGGCCAAGAACCATGAGCTCAGTTCCTGGAGAGAATGGGGGATTCTTCCTCATGACAGACGACTACATCTTGTGATGACTAAAGGCCTATGTTTCAGGTGCTTTAGATGTGGACACATAGGCAAACAGTGTGAATGGAAGGTGAAGTGTTCAAAGTGTGACGGTAATCACCACACCTTGTTACACATTGATGGTCACAAATCATAAGCTGTGATCAAGAATGTTGAGTCCAAACCAACAAGCGCCTGTGCTAGTGGTCCTATGGGGGCTGGTGAAGGTGAATGTACAATGGCCATTATTCCGGTGAGGGTCAGAATGAGGAATAGCTGTAAGATGGTAGAGACATATGCCTTCCTTGATCCTGGAAGTAGTGTTTCATTTAGCTCAGAGCAATTAATGAACCAACTTGGCTGCAGAGGAAAGCAGATGAAGATTACCCTAGAAACTATGGGGAAGCCTCATTCAATGATAACTAATGTTGTATGTGGACTTGAAGTCGGTGGTTACACCGGAAGCACATTCATTGAACTTCCAAGGGTTTACTCAAAACATCAAATGCCAGTCTCGAAGGATCATATTCCGAATCAATACGATATCAACCAATGGGAACATCTGAATGATGTCAACTTGCCACAGATCATTTCAGAAATTGGTCTCCTCATTGGTAACAATGTGCCAGATGCATATACCCCTTTGACGGTGAAGACAGGTCCACGTGGGAGTCCACATGCTACAAGAACACTGCTTAGATGGGTAGTTTGGAATGTTGTACGCCCCACGGCCGCGAGCAAAGACACACGATTCCCTGTATTTAGAACAGAAGTAGTTGCCTTGGAAGGAATAGAAAGTTTGAGGAACTTGGAGAAAGTTGTTAAACAGGCAATCAACTTTGATTTCCCAGAGAAAATGATTGACGACAAGAAAGAACATTCACAAGAAGATAAACTCTTCAAAGAGAAAGTAGAGAATTCAATACAGAATACAGAAACGGACATTTCTCTATAAAACTACCCTTCAGAAAAGAAAATGTTTGTTTACCAAAGAAGCAAACTCAAGCCTTTCTCAGACTTCAAAGCCTGAAAGAGAAACTGAATAGAAATCAGAAATTTCATGAAGACTATAACGACTTTATGAACAACATCCTGAAAATGGGTTATGCAGAGAAAGTCCCTGAAGATAGGATCAAGAGAGAAATAGGAAATGAATGGTACATACCCCATCATGGTATTTATCATTCTAGAAAGCCCGACAAGATACGTGTGGTGTTCGATTGCTCAGCCACCTACCATGGAATCTCTTTAAATAGTCAACTCCTGTCAGGACCAGACTTGACCAGCAATCTCATAGGAGTTCTCCTTAGGTTCAGACAAGAAAATATTGCCTTCATGGGTGGTATTGAATCCATGTTTTATCAGGTTCAGGTGCCCGAAGAAGACAGAGACTATCTACGATTCCTCTGGTGGGAAGATGGTGACCTACAACAAGAGCCGTCAACATATCGAATGAAAGTTCACCTGTTTGGAGCAGTATCGTCACCAAGCTGTTCCAACGCAGCATTACGAAAGACAGCAGATGTTAACCAAGAGTTCTATGATGAAGAAGTAGTAGAAATGATAAAGAAGAATTTCTATGTAGATGACTGTCTGAAGTCGGCTGCCAGTGAAGAAAGGGCCGTAACTCTCATACACCAAATTACAAGTCTCTGTCAGACAGGAGGTTTTCGTTTGACCAAGTGGATAAGCAATAGCCACACTGTATTAGACTCCATTCTACCTGAAGAGAGGGCAAAAGGTGTCAAACACTTGGATTTGGAAAATTCAGAACTTCCACCTGAGAGGGCGCTTGGAGTGTTCTGGGAAGTAGAAAAGGATATTCTGGGCTTTAAGGTTAATCTTAGACATCACATGGACACCAAGAGGGGAATCCTAGCAACCATGAGCTCAGTTTATGACCCGATTGGCTTGTTGTCACCTTTCTTACTTACAGCAAAGTCACTGCTACAGACCCTTTGTCGTCAGAATGTAGGTTGGGATGACAAGATTGAGGGAGATGTATTACGAAAATGGACACAGTGGAAGGAAGATCTACTTCACATTGAGGAACTTCATGTCATGAGATCATACAAACCGAGAGACTTTGGTCCTGTGCGTACATGTGAGCTGCACATGTTCTCAGATGCAAGTGACATTGGATATGGTGTTGTAGCCTATCTCAGACTAACCAACAACAGAAATGAGATTCACTGTTCTTTGGTGTTTGCCAAATCTCGAGTAGCACCACTGAAGAAAGTGACAGTACCAAGAATGGAACTAACAGCAGCAACCCTGAGTGTCAGGTTCAGCAGGATGATTGTGAAAGAACTTGACTACTCCATATGTGCAGTATTCTACTGGACTGACAGTATGCCAGTTATAAGGTACATAGCTAACGAAAAGACAAGATTTCACACCTTTGTTGCCAATCGCATTGAAGTAATAAGAGAAGCCTCAGATCTGAAACAGTGGAAATACATTGAAACATCCATGAACCCAGCAGACATAGCATCAAGAGGTGCTAGAATTCATAAATTCCTTCAAGCAGTTTCTGGTTACAAGGACCAGATTTCCTGTGGTGTCATGAAGCAGAATGGCAGAGAGAAGCAAACCTCAACTACCATATACCTGAAGCGGACCCAGAAGTGAAGAAAGTTGTCAGCAGAACTTCACTTCAGCAGGTAGATAATCAACAAATTACTGCTTTACTTCTCTGACTGGTGGAAACTCAAAAGAGCTGTAGGATGGATCTTAATGGTTTTCGACACTTCGTCATGAAGGAAGAAACAGCTGAACCTGTGAACAAGTTTCTATCATCAGAAATACTAGACAGAGCAGAAGTTGCCATAATCAAACATGTCCAGCGCCAACACTTTCCGGAAGAAATGAAACGTACTGAGTCCAGGAAAAATGTTTCCACGAGACTCAGAAAGTTGGATCCTGTTGTGGTAGAAGGAATACTGAGAGTTGGTGGCCGCCTCTCTCAGGCTGAAATCTCTCTTGACGCGAAACACCCAATCATTCTGCCAAAGGAATCTCACGTGACAACACTTATAATACGAGACATCCATAACCAGGTTGGCCATCTTGGAAAAAATCTCATGCTTGCAATTCTTTGTCAGAAATACTGGATTCTACATGCAAGTACACTGATCAAGAGCCTAGTGGCCAAATGTGTCATCTGCCGAAAATATCAGGCAAGAGTCATAGAGCAGAAGATGTCAGATCTTCCACTTGACCGAGTTACTCCAGGTGAGCCCCCCTTCACCAGTGTAGGAATGGACTACTTTGGACCAATAATTGTAAAGAGGGGCAGAGGTACAGTAAAGAGATATGGAGTTGTATTCACATGCTTGGCGATAAGAGCAGTGCATCTGGAAGTTGCATGTTCACTGGACACCGACTCTTGTATAAATGCAGTGAAAAGGTTCATTGCAAGGAGAGGTCCTGTAAATTACAGTCAATAAGATCAGACAACGGAACAAATCTGGTAGCCTGTGAGAGAGAACTATGTGAAGAGATGGAGAACTGGAATCATGCTCAGATCAACAAACATCTAATGCAGAAAAATGTATCATGGAACTTCAACCCCCCAGCAGGCTCGCACCATGGAGGAGTGTGGGAGAGAGTCATCAGAACTGTAAGGAAAGTGTTGTACTCTTTACTACATCAACAGGTAATCAGACTAGACGATGAGTGTCTAGTCACTCTATTCTGTGAAGTAGAGTCTATCATTACAACTTCACCAAATGACCCTCATGACTTGGCTCCCCTTACACCAAACCACCTCCTCCTCAACAAGGGTGGAGAGAAGACACCGCCAGGTATGTTCAACAAAACAGACTGCTACATGAAGAGACGATGGCGCTAGGTGCAGTATTTGACGGATGTGTTTTGGAAGAGGTGGATCCGTGAGTATCTCCCCCAGCTGCAGGAGCGACAACGCTGGCTGTCACCTCGGAAGAATGTCCAGATTGGAGATATCGTACTGGTAGTAGACAATTCACCTCGGAACTCATGGTCCTTAGCAAGGATCATAGAACTGTTTCCAGACTGGAAAGGAATGACCAGAGTGGTAAAAGTAAAGACAGAATTCACAGAGTTGGTGCGACCTATTGATAAACTTTGCTTGATCCTTGAATGTGATAACTGATTTCTGGATAATTTCAAGACTGTTACACTCAGTGAACTGGTTAAGAAAAAAAAAAGAGAAAAAATAACCAAACTATTCTGAAGTTGAAATATTAAATATTGTATTGATTAGATTTGATTTGTAATTGTCTCTATTGTCATTGATACAATTAGGGGCTGGGATGTAGTGTGCAGGTAACAGGTTAATTTTGTTTGTGTATAAGTTGGTATGAATGTCTAGAGTGGTTGCATTTAGGTAGCATGAGTGAGTGTATTGAGTGCAAATGATACGTGTACTAAGTTTGTATGCTAAGTGTGTAGGTTTTTGAGTGTTAGTATCAAATAATGAAAGTGTGAGTTAATGTATGTATAAAAATGTGCATAGGAGTTATAAAGTAAGAATGAGAATGTTTGGTTATAGCCATGTGACAATATCACACACAGAGAAAGAGAGATTGACTGATTGATTTATGAAGTGATAGAGAGAGGGATTTATGAGGTGATTCAGTTACCTTGGCTAAGATAAGTCGGGTAACTTTTGATGGGTATCTGGGAAGCACATCGGTGACTGAGAGGCACATGGTTGAGAGAGTTGGGCAGTGAGAGTGTCTCACACTAGATTGGATGGATGTGGAGGTCAAACAAAATGTCAATCTTCAGACTTCAGCATTTTTGAAGAATAAATTAGAGGAATTGACATTTATTTCAATTGGATTTTTGAGAAATAGAACAAGAACTCTATAGATACAGTAAATTTATATAGTGCATATCGTAATAACACACAGAAGTTCTTCTAATAAGACTACTGTTATTGAAATAGATGTTGCCAATGCCGGGATGTGACTGACACCAGGTATCAATACCCAGCTTCATCATCATCATCATCATCACCGTCATCGTCGTCATCATCACCACCACTACCTATTATTATTTATCTTGAAAGTGATGATGATGATGATGACAACAACGATGATGATGACAATGATGATTTTAATCATCTACATTCAGCGCTTTACTGTCACTCTTTATCTAAACCCGTGCCATCTACATTTAGATAGCAGACCCACAGCACAATTTTGTTTACGTTGGTTGTGATGTTTTATAACTGATTTCTGCTAGTCCAGCCGCCTGAAATTGAGCTGAGTACAAGCGAGAATCCATTAGACGTTCATTAGACCACAAGTGTTTGGGAGCAGTCATTCTGAGCCAGTTCTTTATAACAACAAATGTAGACTTAGTAGATTTATTTGTGTTGTTCAAGCAGGATGAAATACAAACTCTGGGAATGAAGAAAGAAAATCTGAAGTGAGATGAGATGAGATGATTCTAATGTTGGGATCTTTGCCTGCTGAGCTACATGATGCCACTTTTGATGGGGATATCTGAAAAAATTATTTTTCCAAAAAAAAGTTATTCTCATTTGTCACGTGCAAATTTAAATGTTTTGGACAGATCAGATTATCCCAAACAGAAACAGAGTGGTACATATCCTGCTTTTCTGATGAAGGATTTACCATTAACAGTGTAAGCTATCATATCCAGACAATCAGCTTCAGTAATCACATTGTGGAACCCTTGTTGACAGAGGATGACTTCCGTCGATGCGGAGGCTTGTAGACATCAAATCCAGTCATTCAATGCCAAACTGATGCCATCTCCAAACATTGATTCCTGAATCAAACTTGTGCAATGATAAGATGGAAATACAGCCCTTACATTTGATTAGGTGATGAAGGGATCAACTCTCATGTCAAATATATGTAAATATTGCAACCTTGTTTGCCATTGATCCTATTTGCCTCACAACTAATGTCAATATGTTCAAATAATTCAAGAAGATGAGAAGAACACTCTTGTTTTATAGAATAATGCTTCACGTAATTAGATGGGTGCTAAGATAGCCCAGTGGTGCACATGTTCACTCATCAAACTGATTACTGTTGTGTTCCATGAAATGGCAAGAATTCAAAACCCATTTTTCACGTCCTTTGCTGTGGTACTGCAGTCGAACTGCAAAATATAACACAAAAACCAGACCTTCCTTTCACAATTCAGTAGAGTGATCATAAGTCCCTTAGGTAACCTTGGTGCAATGTTAAAGAATGGGAGTTAAGGTTAACCTTAGTAAAGTTTGCTTCATGAAAGGAACCCCTGTTCAAGTTGACTCAAAATATGACAGAAAGTTTCAGTTTAAATATTAAATATAAAAGCACAGAATTGAGGAAAATAGTACTTAAGATACCAATTCACATGATGGTTCCAAGTGACTTTTGATGTGGATGGTATTTTTTATGCTGAGTATGGTTCCTGAGCATGAGTATGAGTTCCTGGTATAGGACAAAATATGTTGGCTGTCAGCTTCTTCCTTATTGTATACACAACGTGTCTGGGCTTTTCCTAGCCACTTTTTCAGTACTAGTGAGTGAGTGAGTGAGTGAGTTTAGTTTTACGCCGCACTCAGCAATATTCCAGCTATATGGCGGCAGTCTGTAAATAATCGAGTCTGAACCAGACAATCCAGTGATCAACAACATGAGCATCGATCTGCGCAATTGGGAACTGATGACATGCGTCAACCAAGTCAGCGAGCCTGACCACCCGATCCCGTTAGTTGCCTCTTACGACAAGCTGAGTCGCCTTTTATGGCAAGCATGGGTTGCTGAAGGCCTATTCTACCCCGGGACCTTCACGGGTCTCAGGTGAGTACTAACAGGTATACAGGACATATGAGAGGATATTATATTAGCGACCATGTCATACTATGTTTATTGCACTTATTGGTATGCATGCGTATGAGTCTGCTTGCTAATGACTAATGGTCATTTCATAGAACTAGTCTATTATACCATGCTGCAGAGAAACATGTATGCCCCTTAGTCTCAACATCCTGGTCCCAGACAGTCCCTGTTTTTGCCCCCTAATGCCTCACTGGAGACAAGGAAACAACACATACCATCTTTAAGTTTGACAAAGACAGAATTCAACCATAGAATTCCAACTTTCCGAGCAGACCCTCTATTCACTACACTATAAATACAGCCTTACAAGACAATATATACACCAAGAAAATACACAAACTTAGATATCACCCTTCAAAATGCAATGTTCAAATGATAACATAGTATCAGTTTATCATGTCATATGCAATTGATGATGTCATGTTCCATTGTTGTGAAAGATGGTGAAGTGATGAACCCCACTGACTGACCAATCACAATCAAAATCAAAGAAAGCAAGAACATGTATTGAAAGGCAAATAAGCTTCACACATCCTTTCTTCCAACATGGTTGTACTAATGTTTGGTGAACCAGATGCCTGTAACTAAAATCTCACCGCCTCCACCAGGAGGGAGGTGTCAGGGCTTAGCTATGTTGTGTACAAAGCTAAGTCTTATCAGGCAGAAACTTAATCCATAAAAAAAGTTCTGTGATAAATGATCACAAGAAATATATATAAATGTTTATCTCTCATTGTGCTGGGTGCATAATAATTAATGTAGTCACAAAATAACCATTAAACCCTCACACATTTTCACATGTGAATTGCTGTTTTTCTCATGAAAAATGTTCACTGGATACAAATAATATATCATACACTGTCACCCCAATGTGATAAAACATGAGTAGATTAACTATATCATAGGGCAAAGATGAACATTCATAGACATTGATGCATCAGGGATAAAGGTTTCAGGATATAACATATTCAGAACAATAGCTCAAGTTCAAGCTCAAGCAAATAAACTTAGTCCATAAAAGTGTATGTTTTGGCATAAAGGATTTCACTTCATGAATATTTATCTGTCATTATACTGGGGGCACCATGTTTAATTTACTAATAAAACAACTATTATGTTTTCTCATGTGATTTGCCAGTACTTTAGTGAAAATAGTAACTGTGACATTGTTGCTGTAAATGCCCATATAAAGATATGTAAAACATTTACTGACTTTCACTTATCAGGGAAGGAGTTTTGGAAGATAAAACCATTGATTTCACATGATTCATACAATGTCTGAAACCTCCTTTACAAAACAATGTTAAAAAAGCAGTAGACATCCAGACATCCATCAGACCGCTGATCTATACCTGTCTGTGCTCTACTCACAAAGGTTGTACCATACAATTCATACTCTAAATGCCCTTGCCTCAGAATCAGATTAGTGTGTATCTTTCCCAGCTATAACACCGTCGATGATGTTGCAGCAGCATGGAGGTAGATGCAGAACAAGATAATGAAAGTCGAAGACAGACTCGGGAGACGTACAGTGAAAATTGACCCTAAACTGTCATTTAATCCCACATATAACTATACTGTCTTGTGTATGCATCCTTGTACATAATATTTATGAAGCTTAAAGTTGTAACGATGATGAGAATTTGTTGCAAATATGTCTGTATAGCTCCCACATGAAACAGGATAGTTTATGGACTATCTTGGACTACACAGAAAATATTCATACTGTCTAGCCGAATATCATGTTCATTTCTCTGAATGAAGAAAATATTCTACTTTGCTTTGTGAGATGAGATAGATAGATATGTAGATACTGTAGTGTGCAGGTAACAGGTTAATTTTGTTTGTGTATAAGTTGGTATGAATGTCTAGAGTGGTTGCATTTAGGTAGCATGAGTGAGTGTATTGAGTGCAAATGATACGTGTACTAAGTTTGTATGCTAAGTGTATAGGTTTTGAGTGTTAGTATCAAATAATGAAAGTGTGAGTTAATGTATGTATAAAAATGTGCATAGGAGTTATAAAGTAAGAATGAGAATGTTTGGTTATAGCCATGTGACAATATCACACAGAGAGAAAGAGAGATTGACTGATTGATTTATGAAGTTAAGAGAGGGATTTATGAGGTGATTCAGTTACCTTGGCTAAGATAAGTCGGGTAACTTTTGATGGGTATCTGGGAAGCACATGGGTGACTGAGAGGCACATGGTTGAGAGAGGTGGGCAGTGAGAGTGTCTCACACTAGACTGGATGGATGTGGAGGTCAAACAAAATTTCAATCTTCAGACTTCAGCATTTTTGAAGAATAAATTAGAGGAATTGACATTTATTTCAATTGGATTTTTGAGAAATAGAACAAGAACTCTATATAATTGACATTTTTGACCTTGGAATTGAAAGTTGATAGATAGAAAGATGGAGAAAGAGACAGACAAAGATTCAGTCTTCAGCAGTTTGTCTACTAGAGAGCGTATAATGACAGATAAAGGACAGGCTTATGTAAAAGAAATAAAACAGAAGGGGTTACGCCGGTCGTTCAAGAAGT
Source organism: Haliotis asinina (assembly GCF_037392515.1). Taxonomy (NCBI): domain Eukaryota; kingdom Metazoa; phylum Mollusca; class Gastropoda; order Lepetellida; family Haliotidae; genus Haliotis; species Haliotis asinina. Next base: position 27,103,198 of record NC_090288.1, on the reverse strand, counting down.
TGAAAGACAGACAAAATGCATTTCTTGAAATCACATCACAAGAACCTGACATCTCTACCTTGAGAAAAGAGCATTCAGACTACCTAGCCCTGTTGGAAAACCATTTTGCACTGCGAGATGAATATTCAGCACTTTTGAATCAAGATGAAATCAAAGACTATATGGACTTTGTTAAAAATAAGGAAACTCCAGTTATTCGAGAATTCAAAGCAAAGATAGAAAGTTGGTTTGAAGAGAATGTTCTGACATCGAAGGACAGCATCTCCAACACAGGCAAATCAGTAATATCACAGGCAGGGTCACGTTATAGTCGGGTATGTTCCCTCTCCTTAGCCAGGTTAGAAAAAGGACAGAAAAGGGCTGAACTACTTGCAAAATCCAGGTCTCTGAAGAAACAGGAGCAGATTGAATTGGAAAAATTGAAACTGCAAATGCAAAAGAAGGAACTTGAGCTTGAAACTCAGTTAGCAACCACAGAGGTGAAAAGTAAGGTCATAGAACATTTTGAAAAAAGTTTGTGTGAAGGTTCCCCAGAACATAAAGAGAACTACTCTGAGACCAGTGTTAAAAGGCAAGACCTATCTTTGCAACAGGAGACAGTTAAACTTAAGGCAGAGCCTATGGCTGATCAACATGCTACTTATAAAAGACCTTTAAACCCAAACCGCAAGTTCCATTTGCACCCATAAGAAAACATCAGACTGATCACCAAGTGATTGACTACACTTCTGTCGTTCGCCATCTCAGTATGCCAGCTACAGAAATGATGAAATTTAGTGGAGATGCTCTTGATTACAAGAGATTCATGAGACAGTTTAGGAATAAAGTGATTTTAAACACTGAGGATATGGATGAGATTGTAAACTATCTAGACCAGTTTACCACTGGAGAAGCAAACCAGATTGTACGTGGCTACAGCTACATGGATGGCAACATGGCTTACAATGCAATACTTAGAGAATTTGAAGAGAGATATGGGGACACAGACTTGATTGCTTCAGCCTATATCAAGAGAGCGTTAGAGTGGCCACTTATTAAGATGGACAATGCAAAATGACTGGATGAGTTTTCGATATTCCTCACTGAATGTGAACATGCAGTGGGCAGCATCAACTCTCTCAAAATTTTGGAATATCCAGAAAACATGAAGAGACTAGTTATGAAGCTACCGTACCATTATCATGACAAGTGGAGAAACCTTGTTCAAACATTGAGGGAAAAACACCAATCCATTCAATTCTACGACTTGGTGGACTTTGTGCGACGAGAAGCAAAGAAAGCAGTTGATCTGATCTATGGCAAGAAAGCTCTCAGCTATGAACAGAAATCATCACCTTCAATGTCAAGATCTCGTCCAGGAAACATTCATCAAACAAAACTCGCACTTTTGCCACAAATCTTACTGAGTCCACACAAAGAACAAGATCACAAGACCACAGTACAGTATTCAGAAAATCTGATGATCTAAGGCCAAGAACCATGAGCTCAGTTCCTGGAGAGAATGGGGGATTCTTCCTCATGACAGACGACTACATCTTGTGATGACTAAAGGCCTATGTTTCAGGTGCTTTAGATGTGGACACATAGGCAAACAGTGTGAATGGAAGGTGAAGTGTTCAAAGTGTGACGGTAATCACCACACCTTGTTACACATTGATGGTCACAAATCATAAGCTGTGATCAAGAATGTTGAGTCCAAACCAACAAGCGCCTGTGCTAGTGGTCCTATGGGGGCTGGTGAAGGTGAATGTACAATGGCCATTATTCCGGTGAGGGTCAGAATGAGGAATAGCTGTAAGATGGTAGAGACATATGCCTTCCTTGATCCTGGAAGTAGTGTTTCATTTAGCTCAGAGCAATTAATGAACCAACTTGGCTGCAGAGGAAAGCAGATGAAGATTACCCTAGAAACTATGGGGAAGCCTCATTCAATGCTAACTAATGTTGTATGTGGACTTGAAGTCGGTGGTTACACCGGAAGCACATTCATTGAACTTCCAAGGGTTTACTCAAAAGATCAAATGCCAGTCTCGAAGGATCATATTCCGAATCAATAGGATATCAACCAATGGGAACATCTGAATGATGTCAACTTGCCACAGATCATTTCAGAAATTGGTCTCCTCATTGGTAACAATGTGCCAGATGCATATACCCCTTTGACGGTGAAGACAGGTCCACGTGGGAGTCCACATGCTACAAGAACACTGCTTAGATGGGTAGTTTGGAATGTTGTACGCCCCACGGCCGCGAGCAAAGACACACGATTCCCTGTATTTAGAACAGAAGTAGTTGCCTTGGAAGGAATAGAAAGTTTGAGGAACTTGGAGAAAGTTGTTAAACAGGCAATCAACTTTGATTTCCCAGAGAAAATGATTGACGACAAGAAAGAACATTCACAAGAAGATAAACTCTTCAAAGAGAAAGTAGAGAATTCAATACAGAATACAGAAACGGACATTTCTCTATAAAACTACCCTTCAGAAAAGAAAATGTTTGTTTACCAAAGAAGCAAACTCAAGCCTTTCTCAGACTTCAAAGCCTGAAAGAGAAACTGAAAAGAAATCAGAAATTTCATGAAGACTATAACGACTTTATGAACAACATCCTGAAAATGGGTTATGCAGAGAAAGTCCCTGAAGATAGGATCAAGAGAGAAATAGGAAATGAATGGTACATACCCCATCATGGTATTTATCATTCTAGAAAGCCCGACAAGATACGTGTGGTGTTCGATTGCTCAGCCACCTACCATGGAATCTCTTTAAATAGTCAACTCCTGTCAGGACCAGACTTGACCAGCAATCTCATAGGAGTTCTCCTTAGGTTCAGACAAGAAAATATTGCCTTCATGGGTGGTATTGAATCCATGTTTTATCAGGTTCAGGTGCCCGAAGAAGACAGAGACTATCTACGATTCCTCTGGTGGGAAGATGGTGACCTACAACAAGAGCCGACAACATATCGAATGAAAGTTCACCTGTTTGGAGCAGTATCGTCACCAAGCTGTTCCAACGCAGCATTACGAAAGACAGCAGATGTTAACCAAGAGTTCTATGATGAAGAAGTAGTAGAAATGATAAAGAAGAATTTCTATGTAGATGACTGTCTGAAGTCGGCTGCCAGTGAAGAAAGGGCCGTAACTCTCATACACCAAATTACAAGTCTCTGTCAGACAGGAGGCTTTCGTTTGACCAAGTGGATAAGCAATAGCCACACTGTATTAGACTCCATTCTACCTGAAGAGAGGGCAAAAGGTGTCAAACACTTGGATTTGGAAAATTCAGAACTTCCACCTGAGAGGGCGCTTGGAGTGTTCTGGGAAGTAGAAAAGGATATTCTGGGCTTTAAGGTTAATCTTAGACATCACATGGACACCAAGAGGGGAATCCTAGCAACCATGAGCTCAGTTTATGACCCGATTGGCTTGTTGTCACCTTTCTTACTTACAGCAAAGTCACTGCTACAGACCCTTTGTTGTCAGAATGTAGGTTGGGATGACAAGATTGAGGGAGATGTATTACGAAAATGGACACAGTGGAAGGAAGATCTACTTCACATTGAGGAACTTCATGTCATGAGATCATACAAACCGAGAGACTTTGGTCCTGTGCGTACATGTGAGCTGCACATGTTCTCAGATGCAAGTGACATTGGATATGGTGTTGTAGCCTATCTCAGACTAACCAACAACAGAAATGAGATTCACTGTTCTTTGGTGTTTGCCAAATCTCGAGTAGCACCACTGAAGAAAGTGACAGTACCAAGAATGGAACTAACAGCAGCAACCCTGAGTGTCAGGTTCAGCAGGATGATTGTGAAAGAACTTGACTACTCCATATGTGCAGTATTCTACTGGACTGACAGTATGCCAGTTATAAGGTACATAGCTAACGAAAAGACAAGATTTCACACCTTTGTTGCCAATCGCATTGAAGTAATAAGAGAAGCCTCAGATCTGAAACAGTGGAAATACATTGAAACATCCATGAACCCAGCAGACATAGCATCAAGAGGTGCTAGAATTCATAAATTCCTTCAAGCAGTTTCTGGTTACAAGGACCAGATTTCCTGTGGTGTCATGAAGCAGAATGGCAGAGAGAAGCAAACCTCAACTACCATATACCTGAAGCGGACCCAGAAGTGAAGAAAGTTGTCAGCAGAACTTCACTTCAGCAGGTAGATAATCAACAAATTACTGCTTTACTTCTCTGACTGGTGGAAACTCAAAAGAGCTGTAGGATGGATCTTAATGGTTTTCGACACTTCGTCATGAAGGAAGAAACAGCTGAACCTGTGAACAAGTTTCTATCATCAGAAATACTAGACAGAGCAGAAGTTGCCATAATCAAACATGTCCAGCGCCAACACTTTCCGGAAGAAATGAAACGTACTGAGTCCAGGAAAAATGTTTCCACGAGACTCAGAAAGTTGGATCCTGTTGTGGTAGAAGGAATACTGAGAGTTGGTGGCCGCCTCTCTCAGGCTGAAATCTCTCTTGACGCGAAACACCCAATCATTCTGCCAAAGGAATCTCACGTGACAACACTTATAATACGAGACATCCATAACCAGGTTGGCCATCTTGGAAAAAATGTCATGCTTGCAATTCTTTGTCAGAAATACTGGATTCTACATGCAAGTACACTGATCAAGAGCCTAGTGGCCAAATGTGTCATCTGCCGAAAATATCAGGCAAGAGTCATAGAGCAGAAGATGTCAGATCTTCCACTTGACCGAGTTACTCCAGGTGAGCCCCCCTTCACCAGTGTAGGAATGGACTACTTTGGACCAATAATTGTAAAGAGGGGCAGAGGTACAGTAAAGAGATATGGAGTTGTATTCACATGCTTGGCGATAAGAGCAGTGCATCTGGAAGTTGCATGTTCACTGGACACCGACTCTTGTATAAATGCAGTGAAAAGGTTCATTGCGAGGAGAGGTCCTGTAAAGTCAATAAGATCAGACAACGGAACAAATCTGGTAGCCTGTGAGAGAGAACTATGTGAAGAGATGGAGAACTGGAATCATGCTCAGATCAACAAACATCTAATGCAGAAAAATGTATCATGGAACTTCAACCCCCCAGCAGGCTCGCACCATGGAGGAGTGTGGGAGAGAGTCATCAGAACTGTAAGGAAAGTGTTGTACTCTTTACTACATCAACAGGTAATCAGACTAGACGATGAGTGTCTAGTCACTCTATTCTGTGAAGTAGAGTCTATCATTACAACTTCACCAAATGACCCTCATGACTTGGCTCCCCTTACACCAAACCACCTCCTCCTCAACAAGGGTGGAGAGAAGACACCGCCAGGTATGTTCAACAAAACAGACTGCTACATGAAGAGACGATGGCGCTAGGTGCAGTATTTGACGGATGTGTTTTGGAAGAGGTGGATCCGTGAGTATCTCCCCCAGCTGCAGGAGCGACAACGCTGGCTGTCACCTCGGAAGAATGTCCAGATTGGAGATATCGTACTGGTAGTAGACAATTCACCTCGGAACTCATGGTCCTTAGCAAGGATCATAGAACTGTTTCCAGACTGGAAAGGAATGACCAGAGTGGTAAAAGTAAAGACAGAATTCACAGAGTTGGTGCGACCTATTGATAAACTTTGCTTGATCCTTGAATGTGATAACTGATTTCTGGATAATTTCAAGACTGTTACACTCAGTGAACTGGTTAAGAAAAAAAAAAGAGAAAAAATAACCAAACTATTCTGAAGTTGAAATATTAAATATTGTATTGATTAGATTTGATTTGTAATTGTCTCTATTGTCATTGATACAATTAGGGGCTGGGATGTAGTGTGCAGGTAACAGGTTAATTTTGTTTGTGTATAAGTTGGTATGAATGTCTAGAGTGGTTGCATTTAGGTAGCATGAGTGAGTGTATTGAGTGCAAATGATACGTGTACTAAGTTTGTATGCTAAGTGTGTAGGTTTTTGAGTGTTAGTATCAAATAATGAAAGTGTGAGTTAATGTATGTATAAAAATGTGCATAGGAGTTATAAAGTAAGAATGAGAATGTTTGGTTATAGCCATGTGACAATATCACACACAGAGAAAGAGAGATTGACTGATTGATTTATGAAGTGATAGAGAGAGGGACTTATGAGGTGATTCAGTTACCTTGGCTAAGATAAGTCGGGTAACTTTTGATGGGTATCTGGGAAGCACATCGGTGACTGAGAGGCACATGGTTGAGAGAGTTGGGCAGTGAGAGTGTCTCACACTAGATTGGATGGATGTGGAGGTCAAACAAAATGTCAATCTTCAGACTTCAGCAATTTTGAAGAATAAATTAGAGGAATTGACATTTATTTCAATTGGATTTTTGAGAAATAGAACAAGAACTCTATAGATACAGTAAATTTATATAGTGCATATCGTAATAACACACAGAAGTTCTTCTAATAAGACTACTGTTATTGAAATAGATGTTGCCAATGCCGGGATGTGACTGACACCAGGTATCAATACCCAGCTTCATCATCATCATCATCATCATCACCGTCATCGTCGTCATTGTCGTCATCATCACCACCACTACCTATTATTATTTATCTTGAAAGTGATGATGATGATGACAACAACGATGATGATGACAATGATGATTTTGATCATCTACATTCAGCGCTTTACTGTCACTCTTTATCTAAACCCGTGCCATCTACATTTAGATAGCAGACCCACAGCACAATTTTGTTTATGTTGGTTGTGATGTTTTATAACTGATTTCTGCCAGTCCAGCAGCCTGAAATTGAGCTGAGTACAAGTGAGAATCCATTAGAAGTTCATTAGACCACAAGTGTTTGGGAGCAGTCATTCTGAGCCAGTTCTTTATAACAACAAATGTAGACTTAGTAGATTTATTTGTGTTGTTCAAGCAGGATGAAATACAAACTCTGGGAATGAAGAAAGAAAATCTGAAGTGAGATGCATGATTCTAATGTTGGGATCTATGCCTGCTGAGCTACATGATGCCGCTTTTGATGGGGATATCTGAAAAAATTATTTTTCCAAAAAAAAGTTATTCTCATATGTCAAGTGCAAATTTAAATGTTTTGGACAGATCAGATTATCCCAAACAAAAACAGAGTGGTACATATCCTGCTTTTCTCCTTGAAGGATTTACCATTAACAGTGTAAGCTATCATATCCAGACAATCAGCTTCAGTAATCACATTGTGGAACCCTTGTTGACAGAGGATGACTTCTGTCCATGCGGAGGCTTGTAGACATCAAATCCAGTCATTCAATGCCAAACTGATACCATCTCCAAACATTGATTCCTGAATCAAACTTGTGCAATGATAAGATGGAAATACAGCCCTTACATTTGATTAGGTGATGAAGGGATCAACTCTCATGTCAAATATATGTAAATATTGCAACCTTGTTTGCCATTAATCCTATTTGCCTCACAACTAATGTCAATATGTTCAAATAATTCAGGAAGATGAGAAGAACACTCTTGTTTTATAGAATAATGCTTCACGTAATTAGATGGGTGCTAAGATAGCCCAGTGGTGCACGTGTTCACTCATCAAACTGATTACTGTTGTGTTCCATAAAATGGCAAGAATTTAAAACCCATTTTTCACGTCCTTTGCTGTGGTACTGCAGTCGAACTGCAAAATATAACACAAAAGCCAGACCTTCCTTTCACAATTCAGTAGAGTGATCATAAGTCCCTTAGGTAGCCTTGGTGCAATGTTAAAGAATGGGAGTTAAGGTTAACCTTAGTAAAGTGTGCTTCATGAAAGGAACCCCTGTTCAATTTGACTCAAAATATATGACAGAAAGTTTCAGTTTAAATATTAAATATAAAAGCACAGAATTGAGGAAAATAGTACTAAAGATACCAATTCACATGATGGTTCCAAGTGACTTTTGATGTGGATGGTATTTTTTATGCTGAGTATGGTTCCTGAGCATGAGTATGAGTTCCTGGTATAAGACAAAATATGTTGGCTGTCAGCTTCTTCCTTATTGTATACACAACGTGTCTGGGCTTTTCCTAGCCACTTTGTCAGTACTAGTGAGTGAGTGAGTGAGTTTAGTTTTACGCCGCACTCAGCAATATTCCAGCTATATGGCGGCGGTCTGTAAATAATCGAGTCTGGACCAGACAATCCAGTGATCAACAACATGAGCATCGATCTGCGCAACTGGGAACTGATGACATGCGTCAACCAAGTCAGCGAGCCTGACCACCCGATCCCGTTAGTCGCCTCTTACGACAAGCTGAGTCGCCTTTTATGGCAAGCATGGGTTGCTGAAGGCCTATTCTACCCCGGGACCTTCACGGGTCTCAGGTGAGTACTAACAGGTATACAGGATATATGAGAGGATATTATATTAGCGACCATGTCATACTATGTTTATTGCACTTATTGGTATGCATGCGTATGAGTCTGCTTGCTAATGACTAATGGTCATTTCATAGAACTAGTCTATTATACCATGCTGCAGAGAAACATGTATGCCCCTTAGTCTCAACATCCTGGTCTCAGACAGTCCCTGTTTTTGCCCCCTAATGTCTCACTGGAGACAAGGAAACAACACATACCATCTTTAAGTTTGACAAAGACAGAATTCAACCACAGAATTCCAACTTTCCGAGCAGACCCTCTATTCACTAAACTATAAATACAGCCTTACAAGTCAATATATACACCAAGAAAATACACAAACTTAGATATCACCCTTCAAAATGCATTGTTCAAATGATAACATAGTATCAGTTTATCATTTCATATGCAACTGATGATGTCATGTTCCATTGTTGTAAAAGATGGTGAAGTGATGAACCCCACTGACTGACCAATCACAATCAAAATCAAAGAAAGCAAGAACATGTATTGAAAGGCAAATAAGCTTCACACATTCTTTCTTCCAACATGGTTGTACTAATGTTTGGTGAACCAGATGCCTGTAACTAAAATCTCACCGCCTTCACCAGGAGGGAGGTGTCAGGGCTTAGCTATGTTGTGTACAAAGCTAAGTCTTATCAGGCAGAAACTTGTTCCATAAAAAAAGTTCTGCGATAAATGATCACAAGAAATATATATTAATGTTTATCTCTCATTGTGCTGGGTGCATAATAATTAATGTAGTCACAAAATAACCATTAAACCCTCACACATTTTCACATGTGAATTGATGCTTTTCTCATGAAAAATGTTCACTGGATACAAATAATATATCATACACTGTCACCCCCAATGTGATAAAACACGAGTAGATTAACTATATCATAGGGCAAAGATGAACATTCATTGACATTGATGCATCAGGGATAAAGGTTTCAGGATATAACATATTCAGAACAATAGCTCAAGTTCAAGCTCGAGCAAATAAACAGTCCATAAAAGTGTATGTTTTGGCATAAAGGATTTCACTACATGAATATTTATCTGTCATTATACTGGGGGCACCATGTTTAATTTACTAATAAAACAACTATTATGTTTTCTCATGTGATTTGCCAGTACTTTAGTGAAAATAGTAACAGTGACATTGTTGCTGTAAATGCCCATATAAAGATATGTAAAACATTTACTGACTTTCACTTATCAGGGAAGAACTTTTATGAAGATAAAACCATTGATTTCACATGATTCATACAATGTCTGAAACCTCCTTTACAAAACAATCTTAAAAAAGCAGTAGACATCCAGACATCCATCAGACCGCTGATCTACACATGTCTGTGCACTACTCACAAAGGTTGTACCATGCAATTCATACTCTAAATGCCCTTGCCTCAGAATCAGAGTAGTGTGTATCTTTCCCAGCTATAACACCGTCGATGATGTTGCAGCAGCTTGGAGGTAGATGCAGAACAAGATAATGAAAGTCGAAGACAGACTCGGGAGACGTACAGTGAAAATTGACCCTAAACTGTCATTTAATCCCACATATAACTATACTGTCTTGTGCATGCATCCTTGTACATAAGATTTATGAAGCTTAAAGTTGTAACAATGATGAGAATTTGTTGCAAATATGTCTGTATAGCTCCCACATGAAACAAGATAGTTTATGGACTATCTTGGACTACACAGAAAATATTCATACTGTCTAGCCGAATATCATGTTCATTTCTCTGAATGAAGAAAATATTCTACTTTGCTTTGTGAGATCAGATAGATAGATATGTAGATACAGTAAATTTATATAGTGCATATCGTAATAACACACAGAAGTTCTTCTAATAAGACTACTGTTATTGAAATGGATGTTGCCAGTGCTGAGATGTGACTGACACCAGGTATCAATACCCAGCTTCATCATCATCGCCATCGTCATCGTCGTCACCATCACCACCACTACCTATTATTATTTATCTTGAAAGTGATGATGATGATGATGACAACAACGATGATGATGACAATGATGATTTTGATCATCTACATTCAGCGCTTTACTGTCACTCTTTATCTAAACCCGTGTCATCTACATTTAGATAGCAGACCCACAGCACAATTTTGTTTATGTTGGTTGTGATGTTTTATAACTGATTTCTGCCAGTCCAGCAGCCTGAAATTGAGCTGAGTACAAGCGAGAATCCATTAGACGTTCATTAGACCACAAGTGTTTGGGAGCAGTCATTCTGAGCCAGTTCTTTATAACAACAAATGTAGACTTAGTAGATTTATTTGTGTTGTTCAAGCAGGATGAAATACAAACTCTGGGAATGAAGAAAGAAAATCTGAAGTGAGATGCATGATTCTAATGTTGGGATCTATGCCTGCTGAGCTACATGATGCCGCTTTTGATGGGGATATCTGAAAAAATTATTTTTCCAAAAAAAAGTTATTCTCATATGTCAAGTGCAAATTTAAATGTTTTGGACAGATCAGATTATCCTAAACAAAAACAGAGTGGTACATATCCTGCTTTTCTCCTTGAAGGATTTACCATTAACAGTGTAAGCTATCATATCCAGACAATCAGCTTCAGTAATCACATTGTGGAACCCTTGTTGACAGAGGATGACTTCCGTCGATGCGGAGGCTTGTAGACATCAAATCCAGTCATTCAATGCCAAACTGATGCCATCTCCAAACATTGATTCCTGAATCAAACTTGTGCAATGATAAGATGGAAATACAGCCCTTACATTTGATTAGGTGATGAAGGGATCAACTCTCATGTCAAATATATGTAAATATTGCAACCTTGTTTGCCATTAATCCTATTTGCCTCACAACTAATGTCAATATGTTCAAATAATTCAAGAAGATGAGAAGAACACTCTTGTTTTATAGAATAATGCTTCATGTAATTAGATGGGTGCTAAGATAGCCCAGTGGTGCACGTGTTCACTCATCAAACTGATTACTGTTGTGTTCCATAAAACGGCAAGAATTTAAAACCCATTTTTCACGTCCTTTGCTGTGGTACTGCAGTTGAACTGCAAAATATAACACAAAAACCAGACCTTCCTTTCACAATTCAGTAGAGTGATCATAAGTCCCTTAGGTAGCCTTGGTGCAATGTTAAAGAATGGGAGTTAAGGTTAACCTTAGTAAAGTGTGCTTCATGAAAGGAACCCCTGTTCAAGTTGACTCAAAATATATGACAGAAAGTTTCAGTTTAAATATTAAATATAAAAGCACAGAATTGAGGAAAATAGTACTAAAGATACCAATTCACATGATGGTTCCAAGTGACTTGATGTGGATGGTATTTTTTATGCTGAGTATGGTTCCTGAGCATGAGTATGAGTTCCTGGTATAAGACAAAATATGTTGGCTGTCAGCTTCTTCCTTATTGTATACACAACGTGTCTGGGCTTTTCCTAGCCACTTTGTCAGTACTAGTGAGTGAGTGAGTGAGTTTAGTTTTACGCCGCACTCAGCAATATTCCAGCTATATGGCGGCGGTCTGTAAATAATCGAGTCTGGACCAGACAATCCAGTGATCAACAACATGAGCATCGATCTGCGCAACTGGGAACTGATGACATGCGTCAACCAAGTCAGCGAGCCTGACCACCCGATCCCGTTAGTCGCCTCTTACGACAAGCTGAGTCGCCTTTTATGGCAAGCATGGGTTGCTGAAGGCCTATTCTACCCCGGGACCTTCACGGGTCTCAGGTGAGTACTAACAGGTATACAGGATATATGAGAGGATATTATATTAGCGACCATGTTATACTATGTTTATTGCACTTATTGGTATGCATGCGTATGAGTCTGCTTGCTAATGACTAATGGTCATTTCATAGAACTAGTCTATTATACCATGCTGCAGAGAAACATGTATGCCCCTTAGTCTCAACATCCTGGTCCCAGACAGTCCCTGTTTTTGCCCCCTAATGCCTCACTGGAGACAAGGAAACAACACATACCATCTTTAAGTTTGACAAAGACAGAATTCAACCACAGAAATCCAACTTTCCGAGCAGACCCTCTATTCACTAAACTATAAATACAGCCTTACAAGTCAATATATACACCAAGAAAATACACAAACTTAGATATCACCCTTCAAAATGCATTGTTCAAATGATAATATAGTTTCAGTTTATCATTTCATATGCAACTGATGATGTCATGTTCCATTGTTGTAAAAGATGGTGAAGTGATGAACCCCACTGACTGACCAATCACAATCAAAATCAAAGAAAGCAAGAACATGTATTGAAAGGCAAATAAGCTTCACACATCCTTTCTTCCAACATGGTTGTACTAATGTTTGGTGAACCAGATGCCTGTAACTAAAATCTCACCGCCTTCACCAGGAGGGAGGTGTCAGGGCTTAGCTATGTTGTGTACAAAGCTAAGTCTTATCAGGCAGAAACTTGTTCCATAAAAAAAGTTCTGCGATAAATGATCACAAGAAATATATATTAATGTTTATCTCTCATTGTGCTGGGTGCATAATAATTAATGTAGTCACAAAATAGCCATTAAACCCTCACACATTTTCACATGTGAATTGATGCTTTTCTCATGAAAAATGTTCACTGGATACAAATAATATATCATACACTGTCACCCCCAATGTGATAAAACACGAGTAGATTAACTATATCATAGGGCAAAGATGAACATTCATTGACATTGATGCATCAGGGATAAAGGTTTCAGGATATAACATATTCAGAACAATAGCTCAAGTTCAAGCTCGAGCAAATAAACAGTCCATAAAAGTGTATGTTTTGGCATAAAGGATTTCACTACATGAATATTTATCTGTCATTATACTGGGGGCACCATGTTTAATTTACTAATAAAACAACTATTATGTTTTCTCATGTGATTTGCCAGTACTTTAGTGAAAATAGTAACAGTGACATTGTTGCTGTAAATGCCCATATAAAGATATGTAAAACATTTACTGACTTTCACTTATCAGGGAAGAACTTTTATGAAGATAAAACCATTGATTTCACATGATTCATACAATGTCTGAAACCTCCTTTACAAAACAATCTTAAAAAAGCAGTAGACATCCAGACATCCATCAGACCGCTGATCTACACATGTCTGTGCACTACTCACAAAGGTTGTACCATACAATTCATACTCTAAATGCCCTTGCCTCAGAATCAGAGTAGTGTGTATCTTTCCCAGCTATAACACCGTCGATGATGTTGCAGCAGCTTGGAGGTAGATGCAGAACAAGATAATGAAAGTCGAAGACAGACTCGGGAGACGTACAGTGAAAATTGACCCTAAACTGTCATTTAATCCCACATATAACTATACTGTCTTGTGCATGCATCCTTGTACATAAGATTTATGAAGCTTAAAGTTGTAACAATGATGAGAATTTGTTGCAAATATGTCTGTATAGCTCCCACATGAAACAAGATAGTTTATGGACTATCTTGGACTACACAGAAAATATTCATACTGTCTAGCCGAATATCATGTTCATTTCTCTGAATGAAGAAAATATTCTACTTTGCTTTGTGAGATCAGATAGATAGATATGTAGATACAGTAAATTTATATAGTGCATATCGTAATAACACACAGAAGTTCTTCTAATAAGACTACTGTTATTGAAATGGATGTTGCCAGTGCTGAGATGTGACTGACACCAGGTATCAATACCCAGCTTCATCATCATCGCCATCGTCATCGTCGTCACCATCACCACCACTACCTATTATTATTTATCTTGAAAGTGATGATGATGATGATGACAACAACGATGATGATGACAATGATGATTTTGATCATCTACATTCAGCGCTTTACTGTCACTCTTTATCTAAACCCGTGTCATCTACATTTAGATAGCAGACCCACAGCACAATTTTGTTTATGTTGGTTGTGATGTTTTATAACTGATTTCTGCCAGTCCAGCAGCCTGAAATTGAGCTGAGTACAAGCGAGAATCCATTAGACGTTCATTAGACCACAAGTGTTTGGGAGCAGTCATTCTGAGCCAGTTCTTTATAACAACAAATGTAGACTTAGTAGATTTATTTGTGTTGTTCAAGCAGGATGAAATACAAACTCTGGGAATGAAGAAAGAAAATCTGAAGTGAGATGCATGATTCTAATGTTGGGATCTATGCCTGCTGAGCTACATGATGCCGCTTTTGATGGGGATATCTGAAAAAATTATTTTTCCAAAAAAAAGTTATTCTCATATGTCAAGTGCAAATTTAAATGTTTTGGACAGATCAGATTATCCTAAACAAAAACAGAGTGGTACATATCCTGCTTTTCTCCTTGAAGGATTTACCATTAACAGTGTAAGCTATCATATCCAGACAATCAGCTTCAGTAATCACATTGTGGAACCCTTGTTGACAGAGGATGACTTCCGTCGATGCGGAGGCTTGTAGACATCAAATCCAGTCATTCAATGCCAAACTGATGCCATCTCCAAACATTGATTCCTGAATCAAACTTGTGCAATGATAAGATGGAAATACAGCCCTTACATTTGATTAGGTGATGAAGGGATCAACTCTCATGTCAAATATATGTAAATATTGCAACCTTGTTTGCCATTAATCCTATTTGCCTCACAACTAATGTCAATATGTTCAAATAATTCAAGAAGATGAGAAGAACACTCTTGTTTTATAGAATAATGCTTCATGTAATTAGATGGGTGCTAAGATAGCCCAGTGGTGCACGTGTTCACTCATCAAACTGATTACTGTTGTGTTCCATAAAACGGCAAGAATTTAAAACCCATTTTTCACGTCCTTTGCTGTGGTACTGCAGTTGAACTGCAAAATATAACACAAAAACCAGACCTTCCTTTCACAATTCAGTAGAGTGATCATAAGTCCCTTAGGTAGCCTTGGTGCAATGTTAAAGAATGGGAGTTAAGGTTAACCTTAGTAAAGTGTGCTTCATGAAAGGAACCCCTGTTCAAGTTGACTCAAAATATATGACAGAAAGTTTCAGTTTAAATATTAAATATAAAAGCACAGAATTGAGGAAAATAGTACTAAAGATACCAATTCACATGATGGTTCCAAGTGACTTGATGTGGATGGTATTTTTTATGCTGAGTATGGTTCCTGAGCATGAGTATGAGTTCCTGGTATAAGACAAAATATGTTGGCTGTCAGCTTCTTCCTTATTGTATACACAACGTGTCTGGGCTTTTCCTAGCCACTTTGTCAGTACTAGTGAGTGAGTGAGTGAGTTTAGTTTTACGCCGCACTCAGCAATATTCCAGCTATATGGCGGCGGTCTGTAAATAATCGAGTCTGGACCAGACAATCCAGTGATCAACAACATGAGCATCGATCTGCGCAACTGGGAACTGATGACATGCGTCAACCAAGTCAGCGAGCCTGACCACCCGATCCCGTTAGTCGCCTCTTACGACAAGCTGAGTCGCCTTTTATGGCAAGCATGGGTTGCTGAAGGCCTATTCTACCCCGGGACCTTCACGGGTCTCAGGTGAGTACTAACAGGTATACAGGATATATGAGAGGATATTATATTAGCGACCATGTTATACTATGTTTATTGCACTTATTGGTATGCATGCGTATGAGTCTGCTTGCTAATGACTAATGGTCATTTCATAGAACTAGTCTATTATACCATGCTGCAGAGAAACATGTATGCCCCTTAGTCTCAACATCCTGGTCCCAGACAGTCCCTGTTTTTGCCCCCTAATGCCTCACTGGAGACAAGGAAACAACACATACCATCTTTAAGTTTGACAAAGACAGAATTCAACCACAGAAATCCAACTTTCCGAGCAGACCCTCTATTCACTAAACTATAAATACAGCCTTACAAGTCAATATATACACCAAGAAAATACACAAACTTAGATATCACCCTTCAAAATGCATTGTTCAAATGATAATATAGTTTCAGTTTATCATTTCATATGCAACTGATGATGTCATGTTCCATTGTTGTAAAAGATGGTGAAGTGATGAACCCCACTGACTGACCAATCACAATCAAAATCAAAGAAAGCAAGAACATGTATTGAAAGGCAAATAAGCTTCACACATCCTTTCTTCCAACATGGTTGTACTAATGTTTGGTGAACCAGATGCCTGTAACTAAAATCTCACCGCCTTCACCAGGAGGGAGGTGTCAGGGCTTAGCTATGTTGTGTACAAAGCTAAGTCTTATCAGGCAGAAACTTGTTCCATAAAAAAAGTTCTGCGATAAATGATCGCAAGAAATATATATAAATGTTTATATCTCATTGTGCTGGGTGCGTAATAATTAATGTAGTCACAAAATAGCCATTAAACCCTCACACATTTTCACATGTGAATTGATGCTTTTCTCATGAAAAATGTTCACTGGATACAAATAATATATCATACACTGTCACCCCCAATGTGATAAAACATGAGTAGATTAACTATATCATAGGGCAAAGATGAACATTCATAGACATTGATGCATCAGGGATAAAGGTTTCAGGATATAACATATTCAGAACAATAGCTCAAGTTCAAGCTCGAGCAAATAAACAGTCCATAAAAGTGTATGTTTTGGCATAAAGGATTTCACTACATGAATATTTATCTGTCATTATACTGGGGGCACCATGTTTAATTTACTAATAAAACAACTATTATGTTTTCTCATGTGATTTGCCAGTACTTTAGTGAAAATAGTAACAGTGACATTGTTGCTGTAAATGCCCATATAAAGATATGTAAAACATTTACTGACTTTCACTTATCAGGGAAGAACTTTTATGAAGATAAAACCATTGATTTCACATGATTCATACAATGTCTGAAACCTCCTTCACAAAACAATCTTAAAAAAGCAGTAGACATCCAGACATCCATCAGACCGCTGATCTATACCTGTCTGTGCACTACTCACAAAGGTTGTACCATACAATTCATACTCTAAATGCCCTTGCCTCAGAATCAGATTAGTGTGTATCTTTCCCAGCTATAACACCGTCGATGATGTTGCAGCAGCATGGAGGTAGATGCAGAACAAGATAATGAAAGTCGAAGACAGACTCGGGAGACGTACAGTGAAAATTGACCCTAAACTGTCATTTAATCCCACATATAACTATACTGTCTTGTGCATGCATCCTTGTACATAAGATTTATGAAGCTTAAAGTTGTAACAATGATGAGAATTTGTTGCAAATATGTCTGTATAGCTCCCACATGAAACAAGATAGTTTATGGACTATCTTGGACTACAGAGAAAATATTCATACTGTCTAGCCGAATATCATGTTCATTTCTCTGAATGAAGAAAATATTCTACCTTGCTTTGTGAGATGAGATAGATAGATATGTAGATACAGTAAATTTATATAGTGCATATCGTAATAACACACAGAAGTTCTTCTAATAAGACTACTGTTATTGAAATAGATGTTGCCAGTGCTGGGATGTGACTGACACCAGGCATTAATACCCAGCTTCATCATCATCGCCATCGTCATTGTCGTCATCATCACCACCACTACCTATTATTATTTATCTTGAAAGTGATGATGATGATGACAACAACGATGATGATGACAATGATGATTTTGATCATCTACATTCAGCGCTTTACTGTCACTCTTTATCTAAACCCGTGCCATGTACATTTTGGTAGAAGACCCACAGCAATCACATGGACAACTGTATATATTGAGTGTGCGTGATGGAGAGTCCTTCTCAGATAAGATCTGTTTGATTAACACTTCTTAAACTTGTCATTAATGACGTACAGACAAATAGTGGCACACAAACATCATCTGTCAGTGGTGACAGGTATAACAATGATTTTATTGTATCACTGAAAGCATGGATTGGGACGAAGATACCGACCTACCTCAAAGGTTGCTCTCTCACAGCATGGAGGCTCAATCATCAGTCCACAGACTCAAGACTTCACTGATCAATCTGTCAAGGAAATATCATGTTAGATTAAACAAACGTTATGCACATGCTGAAATAAATGAATGAGACAGAGACTAGCTGATATGCATCTGTTCTGAAAGCAAGAAATGTGGTTACTGAAATTTTAGAGTTCGGGTGTCAGGTATGTAGGGATTCCAGTCTCAGGTGTTATGGTATAGCTTGTGGATAAGGTGTTTGCTTATCATGCCAAAGAGTCGAGTTTGATTACCCACATGGCTAGTGTCCCCAGCCATGATATTGCTCATTTGTTCAATTATCATGGACACCCTGGTGATGTGTTGGGTGTCAGGTATAGTGCAGCTTTGGAGATTGTGGTCGCAGGTGTCATGGACACCCTGGTGATGTGTTGGGTGTCAGGTATAGTGCAGCTTTCTCTTTGTTGTTTTCAAGATTTTCTGGATGTTAATAAACAAAATAAAAATAAAAGAATATTCAGATTATTTTGTAATCCTGAAGTACCAGCAGACAATACCAACAGATTTTGAGTAATCTTTTACCATATATTTTGGTTCAATTTTGCATCTGTATGTCCCATCTGTAAAGCAAGAAATAAAGCTGTGCCTATCAGTAATATCATTCAGTAATCGGTCATTTTCAACATGTGCAGTCCCTGTAAAAAGTCACACTTTGATAGATAATCACATGTATTCAGAGCCAATTCATTTCTATTCTGCAGTTTCTGTTGCAGAACTAATCATGAAATGATAACATTAGATAACTACAATCATCCAAAGTTAATCAGTAAACTATACTTGAAAGACAAGTATTGGAATAATTATCAGAAATAGTTTTGGAATGTTATAAATAATCATATTTTTAGTTATGTATATATAAGTGAAAAAGGAAAAGGAAATCATGCAAACTGTATTTCTAAAACATTTTCGTTTACTCTACAAATATTTCAAAGAGTTTGTGATCCAACAGCAATGGTGCACGTATGGCATCTAACAAACAGCAAAATGCTGTGCAGAGTTATTTCGCTTAGAAGAGCCAGAATCCAATGGTCATGTGTTCAGATCCTGGCTTGCCTAAATCTGTCATCACCATGTCGAAGTGATAACCTTTCAGGCTTGCACCAGTCCTGGTGATGATGCTCCTCTACATCAAACTCACAATAATAGACACCAGACATAACTGGAATATTTTGTCACTATAAAGGGTTGTGGGGTAGCCTAACAGCTAAAGCATTCCCATGTCATGCTGAAAACCCAGGTTTAAATCTCCACATGGATACAGTGTCTGAAGCCCATTTTTGGTGTCCCCCGCTATGATATCGCTGGAATATTGCTAAAATCAGCATAAAACTAAACTCACTCACTCACTGTTGTCACTATAATAAACTGGTATCCTCTACATGTCCTTGCTCATAGGCAAAAAGTGACCTTCCATGGATTTAACATTCAGTACATAGTTGGAGACTTGGAGCAAAGCTAGTTCACATCATACCTGGTAACTTGAAAGTGGTTCATGTCAGGTCAACAGCCAGTTTGGGCAAACTCATGATCGCTTAGGTCTCACTATTATATTGTATGTTGCTGAAGGTGAAGGTCAAAACACAGGTCTAGTCTAGACATTATTTTATCTTAGTGATGTGTACAAGTGATATTGGACACCATGCTGGGACTCAGTCACTCATCAAGGGACGTCAGATACAAAGATGGTGGGCCATGTTATGGAAGTGGAATCCACTGTTGGGGAAACAGCTGGCTGGCTGTTTGTTGACAGGACACAGGCGGTGTTGGTTAAGCAGCCTCATGTTATGTGTCTAGACCCACCCACTTCCTAGACATTCTTGTACTGTACTGTACTGTATTCCAGACCTCTTCCACTAAAAGTTTAGTCAAATCAAGATCAAACAAAGGCAAATTTAGTGTCCTTGATTCTACACTGAAGATAACATTTTCACTGAAAATATGAATTTCAATTCTTTCAAAGAAATGCTTTTGAAAACTCAAAATTTATCAATAAATTGATTTATTTCATTTCTTAAAATTGATCATTGCTTCTCATCATGAACTGAGACATTATAGATTGGTACATTTCAGCTGTTTATTCAAACAGCACAGCTCAGAAGTTCAGTAGGAATGACCATTTTACTTGAACGATTCGACACATTTTTCTTTTGAAAAAATAGTCCCTAACAACATTTCACCTACTGCCTAGCCTTCCCTGCAATGTTAAAGCACTAAAAGGAGCTCCTTTTCAGTTCAAATGGGATTATTTGTTACTATCAAAATTTTATATATTCAGGGACTAAGTGTTTGTCTATACGAAAGATACCTCATAGTTTGCAATTTCGAATAGCGTGTCTCCCAATTCTAATTGCTTGTTTGAAATTAATTATTTCCTACAAATGGGACGCAAAAGTGAAGAACATAATTGATGATAAAAAAGGTTTTGTTTCAGTAGACTTCATCCTGTTACATCAAGGGGAAACTTTGTCAGTAGAATGATACATACTTGACATGAAATCTTGATAAAAGAGAGCACATGAGGTTGATGGAAGAAGTATACAATGATCTGATTTTGTCTTCCTTTCATTCTTAATTACTCACTACCCAAACTTTCGCTGTCATTTTAATAAAAATGTCAGTGTAATTATTGATGAAGGCCTCTTACAGTTTCTTACAGATTTGCAGATCTAAGCAATGTAACATTGAGAAGAAGGGGAAAAATCAGAATAACAGGCCTTTTGCATATTGATCTTTGTAGTAATGATCTTTTAAGACAATGAAAATAATCCAAAGGCCCTTTACATGACAGAAAAGTTTTTTCTAAAAATGAATCATTAATAGTCAGATTAGACATAAATAACAAAACATTACTAGACACCAGTCAAGGATAATTTTACTATCTCCCAATACAAATCAATGTACAATGTATTTTATCAAAACCTTTCCGACTTACTGGCAAGGGTCCCCCCACCCCCACCCAAAAAAAGTAACAACCAACAAAACAGGAGTGGCTTCATGATACGTAGCCTGTAAATTCAAATGTCACTTTTCACATTACTTTCTCACAAAACAAAAAAACCCCAAAACTCACATCATTTATTAGAAGACTCATTAGTATAGCCTATGAAATTGGTTTGGACAGCATTGATATGCTTTCTGGCATATATTTAATAATGTGTTTATGACATTTTTCAAATCATTCATGTGTAAATGGATTTAGTAAATCCAAAATGACTGGCTTCAAATGTCAAAGGAAGAATATTATTTCATACTTTACAGCAAAACATATTTTATCAACTAGTGCATCCACCATGCTGTTAACATATTCCATTCACTGCTTAACTTTGATTTCAAACCCGAAATAGAAAGATGGCTGTCCACTTCCTTGCCTTTGGTTACAGCATATCAAATGCAGATCTTGCTTCCACTGCATGGATCAGTACCACACACAGCCTTAGCTTTGGAAACACGTGCAGAGTACAGGTACCAGTGCCAGGTAACTGCCTCCATGGCAGCCAGTGAAACCATGACAGACTCAAGCACCTGCCTGCTCAAGCAAATAATACTCCATGTCACGGAAAGTTAAAAACCTGACAGCATTCCAAGAGTAGCAGCAGGTTGAGATGACCTTATTTCACTTCATGAGAGTGTTATGTGTATCCAGAATTTACAGTTTATAAGTTGTTGTTCTACCTTAATAGAATATCAGCTGCTGCAACATGGGCTGATGATACAGCTTAGACACCAGGTGGTGGAAGCGTTGGCACATCAGGCTAATGATGCAGCATAAACACCAGGTGGCTGAAGTGATGGTACGTGTGGTTACTTATACAGATTAGACACCAGGTGGTGGAAGTGTTGGCACATCAGGCTAATGATGCAGCATAAACACCAGGTGGTTGAAGTGATGGTACATGTGGCCACTGATACAGATTAGACACCAGGTGGTGGAAGTGTTGGCACATCAGGCTAATGATGCAGCATAAATGCCAGGTGGTGGAAGTGATGGTACATGTGGCCACTGATACAGATTAGACACCAGGTGGTGGAAGTGTTGGCACATCAGGCTAATGATGCAGCATAAACACCAGGTGGTTGAAGTGATGGTACATGTGGCCACTGATACAGATTAGACACCAGGTGGTGGAAGTGTTGGCACATCAGGCTAATGATGCAGCATAAATGCCAGGTGGTGGAAGTGATGGTACATGTGGCCACTGATACAGATTAGACACCAGGTGGTGGAAGTGTTGGCACATCAGGCTAATGATGCAGCATAAATGCCAGGTGGTGGAAGTGATGGTACATGTGGCCACTGATACAGATTAGACACCAGGTGGTGGAAGTGTTGGCACATCAGGCTAATGATGCAGCATAAATGCCAGGTGGTGGAAGTGATGGTACATGTGGCCACTGATACAGATTAGACACCAGGTGGTGGAAGTGTTGGCACATCAGGCTAATGATGCAGCATAAATGCCAGGTGGTGGAAGTGATGGTACATGTGGCCACTGATACAGATTAGACACCAGGTGGTGGAAGTGTTGGCACATCAGGCTAATGATGCAGCATAAACACCAGGTGGTTGAAGTGATGGTACATGTGGCCACTGATACAGATTAGACACCAGGTGGTGGAAGTGTTGGCACATCAGGCTAATGATGCAGCATAAATGCCAGGTGGTGGAAGTGATGGTACATGTGGCCACTGATACAGATTAGACACCAGGTGGTGGAAGTGTTGGCACATCAGGCTAATGATGCAGCATGAACACCAGGTGGTTGATGTGTCTACTGATACAGCTTACACACCAGGTGGTGGAAGTGATGGCACATCAGGCTAAAACTAAAGGTGAGATTCCCGATGAGTCAAAAATGCTACATCCATTGTAAGTTTAGTCAGATATTGAATCCGATTCCAATTAAGACAGATCACATTCTCTTTATAGGGATTCCATGCTTCTCTTTTGCTAAATCCAGCACAAAAGACAGTCATATGTCCATTATGGTCTTTAAAAAATATTTGTAAAAATGATTTGCAAATGTTCTATTTCTAGTGCTGCTGTTCATATTTCAGATTGGTTGAGAGGTAGGACCAGGTGTGGGTGTGTGGGGGTTTGGTTTACGTATACATATGTCGTCATTATTAGAAACAGTAACTGACATACAGTCGGGGTCCAGTTAAGCGAGTACAATTAATGAAAATAAGTTTCATTTCACATAAAAACCGTCCGGAAGGCCTGGTTTCTGGATATGTGGGGGTCTGAGTAAACGGGGTTTGACTGTATACAGAACAGCAAAAGAAATGCAACTCTGGCTTTTGTCAATTTTTTAAATAGAAGACATAAACATGAAGGCTTACTTTTATGAGATTTCAATTTTAAAAAATTGAATTTCCATAGTTATGGAATAAATTCAATATATAAATGGTACTTCAAACGAGAAATCTTCAACCTGAATTTTATTGCATGCCTTTAATATTTTCTTCCTCTTGATGTTTAATAAGAAATTGGAATTGAAGGATGACCAGTGTTAAGTTGAAACTGTTTGTAGGACACTGTTTTATTGAGTTTCATTGCATGATCTGAGCTTCAAGACCACTTTCTAAAATGGTTTAACTGACATACAAGATGCCCAAGATAACTGACATACAAGATGCCCAAGATAACTGACATACAGGATGCCCAAGATAACTGACATACAAGATGCCCAAGATAACTGACATACAAGATGCCCAAGATAACTGACATACAGGATGCCCAAGATAACTGACATACAAGATGCCCAAGATAACTGACATACAAGATGCCCAAGATAACTGACATACAGGATGCTCAAGATAACTGACATACAAGATGCCCAAGATATATGGTTTAACTGAAATACAAGATCCCTAAGTGAAAAGGGTTTAAAGAATTTACCATTATGGGTGAAACTGTATGATCTCACCGTGGTAACAGTACATTGCTGTACAAGTCCTTCTGTTCAGTATATTAAATAGGATCATGATACAAAAAAAATGACAAAAGCCAAATCTTACACTGTTTAAAAACATAGAAAAAAAACCCATAATCACTGCTATTTTAAATAAACCAAACTGTCATTTTATGATTAGACAGGATAATGGTATGAAAACTGAATAATAGATTGCTTTATGTTATCATAACCATACTATATGCAAAATACTGCAGTTCCACTAGTACCGAGGAATACTGTTTCAACACTTTATACCAGACACCCAAGTGAATAAGGGGCAATCAATCATATCAGTGCTCTATATAGATATAGTTTGCAAACCCACAAAATCAACATGTGATAGTGCACATTCTTAGAAACTTTTTTTTCTAATTGCAGACATTACCTTTCTGCCAATCTCCCATCTTTTTGTTGTCCAGTTCTGAAATGTATGAAACAAAACTATGAACAGTTTCCTTCGCTGCTATTGAGATTAATCTGCACTTTGAGTCATGAATGCAGAAAATACAGACAAACATGTCTTGACTGACACTGCACATGTAATTAAGTGGCAGTAAAAGTGGAACTGGCTCCGAGTACAGTGTGAATCTGGTTTAACTGGAAATAAATAAATTTTGCACACTGTGCAATTAACAATAATGAAAAAATAATAATGTCCATTCGTTCTGCGCTATAACACACACTAGTGCATGCTCAAAGTGCAAGGGGAAGGGGGAGAGAGTCAGTTATAAACAGACTACAAAAGATAAGTCTTCAGTTGTGGTTTGAATGCTGTCATAGAATCAGGGTCCTGTTTCACAAAGCTCTCGTAGTGTTACAACCATTGTAAGTCAATGTTAAAGCAGTCTGTGGCAAGAATCTAGTCTGGATTAAATTAAACATCTGACTAGAATCTCTGCACTTTCTTTTGTGAAGTACTTACAGATGTTCCCAATACTGTGCAAATGGAAGAAGCATAATTTACAAATGTGAACATGTACATCCATGTTACTGCATTTTCCAACAGGGAGAACAGTCATTGTTGCCTAAATGCAAGAAGCTGACTTCTATTGTATCTATACAACAACTGATTGGAGTCCTTTGTTCTCCAGTGGGCCAGCCTGTACCACCTGACCACACAGCTTGGGTTGAGTGAGTACATTGTTCAGAGATCTTGTGAAATATAACACAAGTTCAAGTTTCCTAATTTTAAACTTACTTGTCTTATTGAGACCATATTCACACTGGCAACAACTAATGTCATTATGCTGACATTAAATCAAAACTAAAATTTGAAAATCAAAGCAATGGAAAAGATATTTTCAGGAACAAAAAAAATTTCAATACATTTTAGAAGACTAATGCCCAATTAGCAGCCATACTGTTTTAACAAAATAATGGCTGCATAATGACCATCTGTTCAGCATATTCAGAAGGCTGTAAAATCTCAATGGATGGACAGAGAGAGTGAATGAGATTTGCTTTACCTTTCTTAGCAATAATCCAGCAACATCACAGTGGGGGACATCAAAATGGACTTGACACATTGTACCCATGTCAGGACAGAACCTGAATCTTCAGGATGACAAGAGACATTTTAACCTCCAGGCTACCCCACTCTCCTATGAGTGACTGAGTATGGTTTTACAGCACTTGTTGCAATATTCCAGCAAAATCAGGATGGGTGTCACCAGAAATGGGCTTCACACACTTTGATGGGAATCAAACCTGGATCCTCAGCATGATGAGCTGATGCTTTAAATACTAGGCTACCCCACCCATGCAATGAAAAGACGTGCTATAACAAAACCCGGCATGTGTATCAGCAATTTGAACTAAAATATGACTGTAACAAATGAATGTAAATGACTATTGATCTTAGAAAGCTGGAGTGAGTTGCTTTAGAGACTATTCCAGCAATATCAATGCAGAGGAATCGAACCCGGGTCATTGGCATGACAAATGAACACCTTAACCAGTAGCCCACCCCAGTACCCTGGCAAACTTGATCAAAGCCTGTAAGTCATCGGCATAAATAAATTAACTGCATCTCCTTTCATAGGAAGTATGAAATAAATGTTGTACCACATAATATAAGTTGAAGAAAATTCAGCAGCATGCACCTGTTGTCTTATCCCTGCTGAAGTTTCAACTGAAATGAACTGAAGGTGGAATTCAACAAGCGCTATGCATCACTATCTGCACATGTGCATCTCTAGTGGATTATATTCTGACATATTTACAGCTGATGCTGCACAAATGTCAGCTTGTTGTAAT
The DNA here is from genome assembly GCF_037392515.1 of Haliotis asinina. Taxonomy (NCBI): domain Eukaryota; kingdom Metazoa; phylum Mollusca; class Gastropoda; order Lepetellida; family Haliotidae; genus Haliotis; species Haliotis asinina. The sequence continues at coordinate 27,076,648 of NC_090288.1, read as the reverse complement.
TCGTGTTTGTCATTTATTGCCTCTTCTCCCTACACTTGCCAATTTGTTCGAGAAGTAACAGATCATACTCTGATTTCAAAGATTAAAGATTCTGAATCGTTCATTGCTTGATATTTACTAGGGATTTCAGTACATCTCACTGACTTTCACTGATTCATCCATATAGCTTTTGCTGCTGTTTTGCCTGCCACTCCCTGTGGAGGTGTTTTGCCAGAAAACTGAGAAGATTCTCTGACACTGACTTTCACCTTTAGCTTAAAAAATCAAATCAATGTTTGTCATGTACAGAATCTGCCCCAATGCACTTTAAAAGTTATTGTTTTGTTAGATTGTGTGAAATATTAGTGGTAGAAGTATATTATTTTAAGTTGTAAAACTTTATATAAATTCCAAATATTAAAGATCCTCTTATGTTTTCAACAGACTTGTATATATTCTTCCCAAACTAATTCAGCAACATAAAGTAAATTGAGATAATATCTTACCAGTGCCACTGGCAGCTCTCAACAGAGGTGACACTTATCATTCTGAATTTTCTGAATCGGGATTCAAACTCAGATTACTGGCATGCCCAGGGGCCACAACTCTGTAGTGCCCTTCACAAATAAACCACCCATGCTTTTATAGGTCCTAAACTTGTAATTATTGCCTTAAGCAAACCATGAATTGTACAATATTGCAAATGTGTAAACCATGGGATTAGAAAAAAACAAACATATTGGGGTTATCTCCCTTAATTGCATAATTATCTTCCCTGGAATGAGATGGCCATCAAGAATGTGAGTCCATTACATCAAAGTCCAGTTGCAGTACTTTGTAAGAATTGGTATTTGAGTTTCTGGGATTTTAGCAATATTCCCAAAAATATCATGGCAAGGGATGCCAGAAATGGAATTGAACACTGGTGTTCTGTGGACATCTTAACCATTATTAATGTCCCCTAACTTTAAATTGCTGGAATATTGCTAAGAAAGGCATAAATTTGTTCAGAGGATAGCACTAACTCATGTTACAACACTTGAAGTAGTGTGAATTGTCCTATATGATCTGACCATTTCAGTTTTCCCTTCAGTGAGCTATGGCTATAATCGACTCAAAATTACCACTACCGTTAGTTCATTAAAACTGTAGTCGGTCAAACAAACCATACAGCAAATGACTGAGCCAAGTTTAGCAAATAATGATGATATTCTACTTGTTCAGTTGTCACTAAACCTAACACCATGTCATAGATTTCTAAGCCTGCAGTTTGGGGGATATCTTTTGCTCATTGTTTTAAACTTCAAAAGTAGAGTTACTCTGATTCAACCATTAATTTGTTTTCTAACTAATTTAATTATTTACTGTCACTTTGCTTTCACCTATGTGGATGTGGTTAAGACAGACCAAGAAAAGCAATCAGGGTGGATCTGGAATTTAAACTGACCCATCACAGATCTCAGCTCAACAGCATCGCAGAGTGAGTTATGTGAAACTGACAGTGCAGTGTTTAACACAGTAGCGTGGGAATGATTTTAATGAAACACGCAAGGACAGCATATGAGTTCTCCTTTAAATTGTCAAGACATTCTCAGAAGTACAGTTACGATGCAATTGTTTAAGGTAGGGGTTAAATTCAACTTACTGTCAGCCATGCTACATGTGTACAGTGGAACACAAAGAGCGTTGCTTTGATGAGGTCTCACCATAAAGACTTTCCTGCCTTGATTAGTTCTTTCTCACAATGAAGAAGGGATCAATGTTGTGACAGACGAGTCTTAATAATCATTGACACCACTCGGGGAAGTCAAGCCAGGTTAGACTGACATCAAGTCTCAGACAGGTATTGATATGGTGGGGCTGTGTACATACCAGGATGCAAGGACATACAGGCACACAATCACCATGACAAATTGAAGACTGGACACAGATTACCAATCACGTTCAAGACTGAACAGACATCACTGGTGACAGAAGGATAGAGACTGGATCCTGGAGACTAAGCAGATGTGACTGAGACAGAAGGGAAGACACTAGATTCTAGAGACTGAGCAGGTGTGACTGGGGACAGAAGGGAAGATACTAGATTCTAGAGACTGAAGTTATTTCACACTTCATGAAGTTTTGTTACTTCAACTTCATGAAGTTATTTCACACCTCATGAAGTTATATGTTACTTCATGAAGTTTTTGTTCATGAAGTAAGTTTAATCTTATTCACTACAAATTTCCAGAGTAAACTGCATTAAAGAAAATACAGAATAAATATTACAAGCTACAATACTTTTATTCATGTTAGATAAGTTGTTATGTAAACGATTACAGATGAGGCATAAACATACTTTCAACATATTTAATTAAGTTTAAATTATCTGTAAATCCTATCTCTCGTGGCATTACTAGTGTTTGTCCAGTAACTTTTGTTGTTGTTTCATAATATATACAACAAACAATGCATAAAAGAACGCTAAACGATTCTGTGCCTAACAGGAATTGTTTTAGTAACATAGGGACAGTTCAAGTTAAAACTTACCTTCTTAAAATAGCTGCGTAACCAGTTGGTACTGTGGAAGTTTTCTACTTGTCTTCCTTATTCATATTTACTCCATAAGGTAAAGTTTTCCTGTCAAAATCGTCTCATTTCTTTGAATTTCTCCCGTGATTGCTCACGATGCATGCAGATACTTTACTATCACAAGAAGGTCTTCCGCAAAGTTCATAACGAAGCAAAAACATAAAACAGTCAAAAACATTAACAGTCGACTCTGTACTAGAAAAAAAGAAATCTGGAAAAATAATTTGATATCGCCATGCTTCTGACAGCTTTCATAACCCGCAAGTTTATCTTCTCGTTGAAAACATTCAATGCTCTCGATTTTAGAACACATTCCACTGTCACTCCCTGTCCAGCACGATATGACCCTAAAACTAAAACCCTAAGACTAATGAAATAAAATTTACGACCAGGGACGTGCATTATAAACTATTCTTCCAAGTTATGATCGACAACGGAACGTGAACTCAGAACATGTTTTTACGGGATCCCCGCCGTTGACAATAATACGACATGTATGATGACAAGTTGTAATTTCGATATTGATACCTAAATATTGTAATTCTTGCCATTAATTGTTCATAAGATGAGAAATTATACACTGTTGGTATGATGGAGTAACTTTCGCGCCAAAACTGCCTCGCCCTTCGTGCTTCCGAAATCTATTGCGACTTTAAGAACGGATAACAACAATCATACATCTTTTTTTATTTATAGACACGATTTATTCCTGATCTAAGGATTATATTTACATTTAATTTTTCTTTTCTATCAAAAAATGTTTTTACTTCAAACTTGCTACATTCGATACGGAAAGACGCGACCGTTTCTCGGCATGACGCCATTGCTGCTGTCTTTGAGCGCGAGAGGGAGGCAGAAGGCGCCAAATGCAACTTCGCCAACAGACAACGATTCAGGCGATGAATATCACTAATGAATTTGCGATTCGCGCATTTCGTGGATAATTCAACGATGGATATGTCAAGAACTGACTCAAGATAAAGGAATCGACTAGATTAACTGCCTATGGATGCATCCCAAGTTGATTTCCATGAGCGGTACGTAAATAACAACAATTTTGAAATTATTTTGAGTGCCGGAATATGCATATACAAACACTGGTGAAGGGATAAGCAACTCTCTTTGAGGAGAATGACAGAAACATTTTTAAACATACAGCAGTGTATCAAGTGTTGTTTTTACACAGTGTATGTCTCTTAGTCTCAGAAGGAAAATCAGTAATGTGTACTGAATGATAATGCGAACTTTGTGTACGATGGGACTTACACAGGGGCATGTAACGCTGGTGACTTAAATCTGAGCACATACAGATGGTGTCAGAGTTCAAGGTGCTAGTTTGGTGCTAAGTTTGTTTGGCTTAGATTATAAACAACAAAATAAATTCAAATGAATAGGGAGATAATTGCTATAGGCACTTTCAGGGATGTTTCATTTTCTCTTTGTCGTTTTTGTATTCAGTTTTGGAATAATTACCGATTGTAAATTAAAAGTGAATGTGCCACAATGTTTAGTCATCTATTTGAGTTGGAAATAGGTTCAGTTACATGAAGATACGTTTTTCTATTTTATGATGTGCTGATTATTTTAAGTGTTGGGAAATGCAGATATTTCAGAATATATGTGATCATGAATGTAGACTAATTATTTAGAAGCCAGTTTTGTTACTTGATATGCACTCTTTGTATTGAAAAAAAAATAAATTATTTAAAATAGTTTAATTAATCAGGTGAAAAATTATCTGAAACAAGTTATATATACTCAATATTTTGAGCAATTATTTTTTTTAAACAACAAAGTTTCAGTATTTGCTTTAGACTCTTTGAAATGGAAAGACTATGATTAAATGTTGTTGGTTACAATGTTTTTCAGATTTCCACTGGGCGATTCTGAGGAAATGGGGGCGATTCTGAGGAAATGGTCCTAATCATGCAAATGTTGAGACACAAATATGAAGTTCTGCTCAATGATTATATTCCTGAGCCAAAGTGTTCACTCTTCACACTGAAGACTTGGGTTTGATTCGTCACATGAGAACAATGTATGTAGCCCCTTCTCTTGGGTTCCTTGTCGTGGTATTGCTGGAACTCAACTCATTCAGTCACTAACCATTCTTAAACCAATGTGGGCATCTTCAGTGATGTTACCACTGCTTTTCCTGAAGGTTCCTCCCATCCTGTTTCTTCTGAGATTAATTGTGATGCCCCATGTACAACTTCCAGGTAGATGATTATAGGCCCTGTTGTAAATTCTCTGTTGGTTGTGACTCTCATTGTCTACTTAAAAAACATATAGTCTGAAGGGATTACACTTTCTGAAATTGTATATTACAATCTGCTGCATGAAATGGTGTTCCTGAATAAATTCATTTTCCTGGATACAGACTGATTGACATCCAAGCTGTAGTAAAGATAGAACAAGTATATATGGATGACAGCTTCTTTAATTCTAGAGCCCAATGTTTGGATACAGGTTCTTGTGTTGTTTTTAAATAATTAATCAGAACTTTCTGCTGAAGATTTGAATAAAAAGGAAATCCCATCAAAATCTAGTTTTCTGTTTGTGTCCTCTTTGCGGCTTGATATTTAATTTGTTACATCTATTGGTGATGAATTTATATGTTGCCTGCCAGCTTGCATGGCATGGTCAGATTATGTGACTTGTGTTGCAGGAAAAGGCTGAAAGGGCTCTCCAGGAAGTCGTCATGAACAGTTCAGGGGGTCTTCATGAACACTTCAGGAAGTATCTTCATGAACTCTTCATGAAGTCTTCATGAAGTAGATGTCTCATTTAATGTTCATGAATTCTTCATGAACTCTTCATGAAGTATCTTCATGAGGTATCTTCATGAACTCTTCATGAATTCTTCATGAAGCATCTTCATGAAGGAGATGTCTCATTTAATCTTCATGAATTCTGACATGACAGGAGACAGAAGGATATGGAGATTGGTTTCTGGAAACTGAGGAGATGTGACTGGAGACAGAAAGACAAGGCATTGGGTATACCCATATAGAAGTATGGAAGGGGTATCTCTATCATTTGTTTCCGATTTAATGCCTCAGAAGGCAATGACATATATTTACAAATATGAAGATTCATGTTATCTGTAATGTAATTTGGCCAAATGGCTTAGATGGCTTATGACATATAGTGAAAAATAAAAAAAGAGGCTGCAACACTTGCAACAGACTGAAATGTAGCTAAGAAAGCTACAGAAACTCGAAGCAAGGCAAGGTGCAAAACTGACTCATCGTAAAACACACATAAAAACCCCTAGTTCATCAAAGTTTGGGGCTGATTTGCAACTCCGTTCCATGGCACTGATCTGTTGGAAACTATGATGCTGAAAGCACGAGAATCACTAGAGTAGAGTCTCCATGAAGATCTGGATCAGTATCTTCAGCGACCTATACTTGTCATATGGAACAAGTAACAAGAACTGATTTCAAGGGCTGATAAGGTTGATGGTAACATATCACTGTACCACAACTACACGTATCCGAATTGTTCTTCCGCAACCCATGATTATCATAAGAGGTCAGGGATTTACCTTGAGTCCAGTATTTAAGGGTCCCTGGGGCGCATGCTTCTACTTTTCAGGAATCCCAGACACTTAATGATATTGTATTATCATGATCAACACATTAGTTGTTACAGTAAAATTTCAAATGATACCATAACAAAGCAATTATCAAACTCAGTGATAACTTATTGTATTTAGATTTTTCTGCATCCATGTGGATGAGTTGATAAACTTTGTTGCTTCCACAGTCAAGTTTTATACATATAAGATGTCTTGTAAACACTTGAGACGTGACTAACAGGATCAGGTAGTCAGTCTCTCTGTCTTAGTTGATACATGTCATTGTACCCCAACTACATAGATCAGTTAGAACTGTTCTTTAGCCAACAGAGGTGACTAACAGGATCAGGTAGTCAGTCTTACTTTCTTAGTTGATGCATGTCATTGTACCCCAACTACATAGATCCGTTAGAACTGTTCTTTAGCCATCAGAGGTGACTAACAGGATCAGGTAGTCAGTCTTACTGTCTTAGTTGATACATGTGTGGATCTGTGCTCATGGCGTCTGTCACTGAGATGTCAGGTCATATCTATAGATCACCCTTATATAGGTGGTATAATACTAAGTTTGGTATAAACAACAAACAAACCAAAAGCTCTAAACAAATGAGTTAGACTGCACTAAGTTGGCTTTGTGGACTTAATGACCTGTCATTCTAGAAAGCTGATGTTATTTTACTGAAACTCAGAACAGAAATTATAAAGGACTGCATGGCAATTGGTAAAAAATACCAGAACCAGGTGATAGATTAAATCTAATTGTTCCACCAACGGAATAAGGTATATGAACTAATGGATTGTAACGTGATAAACAGGTGTTCAACAATTACATGCAATAAATATCTTTATGCCTCAACTGACAGATAATTACATATGTACATCAATGCCAGTGGGTCATCAAGAACGCTTTGACCCTTAACAGGACATATCATTTAAAAAAATGTCCAAGACTACAAAGGAAATATTGCACTTAGTTATAAATATTTCTTAAGGAAACAGCTAGATGCCAACTATAAACTTGGGCAATTTGGAAATTTGTGAACTGACATATAAAATTACTTTTTGTTCAAAGTACGTCTGACAAATTATTAACCCAATCCTCAAAATGTGTGAAATCTTCGAATCACAGTTAAATGAAACACGAATTTTCCATTTCTCATTATTCAGTTTTGCATATGACAATGACAGAAGCTTGGTCAACGTCTTGCTAAATTACCAACAATGTTTTTGAATGAAACTGGTCACAGATTTCGCTCAGATAATTGCTAGAGTTGGTTCAGCTATGTTAAGAATGTTGCCAAAACTAACAGGCATCTATGCAAACATTTTAAGCCATAATCTCCATAAAAGGAAAACGTAATGAAACTAGAAATAGATCTGTTCAAATAATTATCCGTAATCTGGTGGTAATTATTTTGGGGATGGTTTATTAACCAAGGAGAAATGAAAACTGTACAGACATTAAACAAATACCAGAACCTGAGATCTGACAGAAGAAAATCCAAATCATTTAAAAAAAGCCATCACTCAAATTTCATATCACATTTATTTTAAGAATGAGAAATCTTTATAAAAACCACAAACTTCTGATTTCCAAGAAGAAGCTACAATAACACAAGCATCTAACAAACAAACTCCTTATTAATAATTCATTTTCTATTTCCATTACTTCTTTTGGAGTCCTACAACCTGACACTGGTACAACAGCAACAATTGACTTGTACTCTCTACATGTAGGGACGAGAATGTTGTTTTAAAGAACACGAAGATTTAGCTGGTGGCCTTGGGACTAATATGATTCAGGCCCCCCTAAGTAATTGAAGGAATTACAGCAAATTTGAAGGAATTGCATCTCAAATGTAAACAAACGCAGCCCACTCGCGAAACAATTGCAGCGATATCGGTAATTTAGCGGTAATAACAGAAATACATCGGCCCTATCGGAAGCAATGTTGGTAATACTGGAAACACGATCGGCCATCTTCGGAGATTTTTCGGTCGCGAGCGGAAACTCACACAGCAAAACATGGCGTCGTTGGAAGAAGCACCCGTCTCGATGAGATTTGTTTTTAGTTCCTACTATTACAATTTTATACTTATCCATCTTTGACCACCCGTGTTGAATGCGTTTAGGTATGAGGTGTTGTCGGGGCAATAGCGCCAATGACGTGCGCCAGATATAACATCATTTTTTAAAAAAATGTGTTTAAATTTGTCAATTGCACTTCATAGCAAGACAAATTATGGCTCATAAACTTCTTCATGGCGCATGTTCATGATGTTCGTAATCATCGGCACGACTTCGATGTTCAGATGTAAACAATCTCCAGGGGCATGACTTGTGACACTCTCCTAGAGTGACTATCTTTTCCTAAAAACATAAGCTATTGCCCCGACAACACCCCATACCTAAACGCATTCAACACGGGTGGTCAAAGATGGATAAGTATAAAATTGTAATAGTAGGAACTAAAAACAAATCTCATCGAGACGGGTGCTTCTTCCAACGACGCCATGTTTTGCTGCGTGAGTTTCCGCTCGCGACCGAAAAATCTCTGAAGATGGCCGATCGTGTTTCCAGTATTACCGACATTGCTTCCGATAGGGCCGATGTATTTCTGTTATTACCGCTAAATTACCTATATCGCTGCAATTGTTTCGCGAGTGGGCTGCGTTTGTTTACATTTGAGATGCAATTCCTTCAAATTTGCTGTAATTCCTTCAATTACTTAGGGGGGCCTGTGATTTATCCTTAAATTACAGAGGCAGGTTTCACAAATGTAAATCAGTGTTTAAGTGCAAACATATGCTTCTCAAATTTTGAGATTTTCACAGACACAAATATGTAATTTTAAAACAAAAACTATTTTGAGTTGAAGTAATCAAAGAACTTTCGTGACAATATTGACAGTATTTATCAACAACTTATAATTGTATGTATAAAGTAGACAAAGGTTTGAGTGAAATTGTCAGGTTATTGCAAATTTCTTGTAGATTTCATGTTCCTGTTTAAAAAAAAAATCACCATTTTGTTTGTTGTTTAAAACTGCACTCAGCAAATTTCAGCTCTTTGGCAGAGTCTATAATCGAGGCTGGACCAGACAATCCTGTGATCAACAGCATGAGCACTGATCTTTAAAATTTGGAAATGATGACATCCTGTTGCAAATTGCTAACACTCAGAGAAAATACATTCATGGGAACAAACAAAAATGTATTTTAGGACAAAAATAAACAAGGCAAAAACACTGTAATCGAATCCTTAGGTGATGTCGTGGAAATATGAACCCAGCAACCAAAGTGGTAAAATTCATTTCAAAATGTCACAATCTACCTCCCTTTGTGACAAGCACTGTAAAATGTGATAGCTGTGGTAATATGGCATGTATATCTGGCATCCACTGGTAACAAACATGTTATGAGATGAGATGGCTTGTCAATATCAGAGCAGTCTTAAATCTAACACCAGACAGGCTGACTTTGTTTCAACCTCTGGCAACTGGAATTGTATCTATTTATAACAATTGTTTCAATTTGCAACAGTTCATGAAAGTATAATTCATACATTTATGTCCCTTCATGATAAGAAAATAAACTAAGAAATTCAGACATTTCTGATCAAGTCAACCCCCAACATTCAAACACTACTCATCAAGTGGACCTCCCACAATCAGACACTACTTTCACAGTCCACCTCCCACATTCAGACACTACGTTTCAAGTAGACCTCCCACATTCAGACACTACTTTTACAGTCCATCTCCCAGATTCAGACACTACTTTTACAGTCCACCTCCCACAATCAGACACTACTTTTACAGTCCACCTCCCACATTCAGACACTATGTTTCAAGTAGACCTCCCACATTCAGACACTATGTTTCAAGTGGACCTCCCACATTCAGACACTCACACACTACTCATCATGTCCACCTTCTACATCCAGACAATACACATCAAGTCCATCTGCTATCAAGAGACTCTAAAAATTGTATCCAAGAACCATATTCAGACCTCAGTAACCACATCCACACAACTCACATCCTTCCATTTTGTCAAGTCAGCATCACAAGGATGTGGCAAGGCCACAAGAGCCGACAGATCCTGAGAACGACCATTCTGCTCAGCACTTGAGGGCTGGTGTGACTGCCTACATTCACTCATCAGTAGCAATAGTCGTTGTAGTCTCACATTACCTGCAGTTTGATCACCAAGATTAAAGGCTTTGAAACCACCATCCATTGAGAGGTGTGCTGAATTGAACCAATTTCCTTAAGAACATTTCAGCTATTTCCAGACATCTTTCTTCAGATGGGACCATTCACTGTTGAGAGAAGATTCCTTGTACAAGTGTTTCCATACAAACTTAAATACCGGCATTGGCTCACTGTCAGAAACTTTGAAAATTATCTTCGAAAATAAAATATATTTGTTTATGTACAGAAATTGCTATATATAGGTACATTTCAAATCGACAGAAGATAAAGAACTGTGATACTTGCAGAAACCCATCACAGCATCAACCTGATAAGAATACCAAGCATTCCTTTGAACAAAGCCGATGCTTGATCAAGAAAGTGCTAAGGCAGTGACATCAAATTATCTTTCAAGTTCTTCTTAGACTCAAGGGAATGTTAAAACAGCCTTATCTGCTAACTCAGCAAAAACAGAACTGATTGGATTAAATTTTTAAAACTTTTGCATCAGGAGACTTTGTGCTGAGGAAGGAAGTCAAGTGAAAGACAGACATTTACTCATGTCATTTGTAACACATCAAGCTGGTCCTAAATTATGTAATTAAGAATTATAGCTGAGAGGTTTTTGAATGGCATTTAGAAATAACACATGAATAGAGCTAGCTAGTGTTAGAATTTATGATGCTACAAATTAAAATTCTTTTAAAGTTGTACTCAGTTAAGACAAGAGTTACAAGAAATCTTCTTTGAGTCTCATTTGTTTAGACACTGGAGGGTCAGATAATGACAACCCTGATGAATGAACACCTTCTTTTTGATATCACCTGCTTGACAATGATACAAGAATCTGTATCGAAATGTCACATCGCCTGAATAAAGAAGTTGTTCATCCATAAAGTTTGTCTGTATTTTACAAGAAATCATCTGTTTCATGTCATTTATCGCCAACCTTGATGAGGAGCTTCCAACATTGATTTATGAGAGATGAATAATATTTTTTTGAGAAATTATGCAAAAAGACAATGCTTCATATTACCTATTGTAATTTTTTCTGTCAAAAAGATGAGGAATTACAGTGGTTTTCCTCCTGAGTTCAGCTGGAAACATCAGTGGAGCTATTGTTAAAATTTGATTCCCCACATGGGTACATTGTGTGAAGTCCGTTTCTTGTGTCCCCACCACCCACCATGGTATTGCTGGAATATTGCTAAAAGTGGCATAAAACTAAACTCACTCACTCACATTAAGTGATATTTCTGGAATACTGTGCCATCGAAAATCTGGGTTAAAATTTGTTTTCAGAAGCAAATGGTTGTGGCAGTAATCAACAGGGTCACAGACTTGTTTGACATACGTCATCATATCCCTATTGCATAGATCGATCCTCTTTAGTGTTGATCACTAGACTGGATGGACCACTAGATTATTTGGTGCAGACTTGATTATTTACAGACTGACGCCAAAAACATTGCTAGAATATTGCTGAGTGCGGCTTTATACAACCAACTGACCAACCAGCCACAGCTTTTAAATATCAAGGCCACCCAATCCAGCAACAGAAATAATGAGCAATGTTGATGCATTACCCTCTAAGAAACTGAGTGTGAGGGTTGCAGGTAAATTTCAGGTGGGTCATGAAATATGGCACAGCAAAACTAAATCACTAAGCTAACCTTAGTGCAGTGCTAAAGAAGGTTAACCTTAGTAAAGACTGCTTCATGAAATGAGCCCCTGAAAACCTTCCCTATGTATAAAGGAACTTGGCATGAGAAAATTACACAGTGCAATCTGTTCAACATTAAAGATGATAATTTATACCATATTTAGGGACATGTTAAAGAATGGAAGTAATTGTCATCCTAGTGCTAATATCACTTTGTATGTTGGCACTATGATCACTTATTACACGGAGAAAATGGGTGTAATAAAATGTCACATAACATAATGACCAATTTCACTCTACCAGTGACCAGTCCAAAAATGAAACAAGAAGTTCATTTAATATTAGATGGAAAATTGATAAAAAAAAGATTGATGAAATTTACATCAGTTTGTCTGAACATAGAATTTTAAAACATTTCGTTTCAGGACAAAACTATTCTGCAAGTTTCCATGTCATAAATGGTACATCAAACCCGCTGACCAAAATAACACATCATATTATTGTCATTGTTTAAATGCAACACATGATCCAAATACTTCTTTATCGGATCAATGTAGGAAAACATTTTATTTATCAAAGGTGATTGATGTATGTGAATGGTGTACGTCAGATATGTCTCGTACGCTGTGATCAAATAATCAGATTTTCCAGACAACATATTACTGTTAGACTGTCTTCGTGTGTGTGAGTTTTACCCATTGTATATCCTAAGATATTTTACAATTACAGAATTGAACATTTCTTCCCACGTCTGAGCTGGAAAATTATCTTACTTCATAAATATAAAAATGTAATTTGGAAGAAAGGGACATTCTTATAATTCAAGCAGAAGCATTCATCATAGAAGTGAAGATGATTCCATTAATAGCAGTAAAATATCCACATTAGTTTAGCTAATTAGAAAATATGGAATGGTCATGTTATTGCTGTGAACATGCCCATTCAATTAATAACGTTACTTTTTGCTGCAAATTTCAACTACCAGTTCTTGCTCTCTAAATAGGCACTCCTTCACGCCTTCAGAAAGACTGTCTTCTGTAAGTTTGTACAAGGTTGTCTCTTTATCTGAAGGTCACATTGCACTATTACGGTAATGAGATTGGCCAGCACAAAGTGAAATCATTCCATGTTTTAAGAATAGTTTTCAATCTTCATTAAGGTCTGTGTACAAAAGCTGGACTGTGAAACCTGCTTCAATAGTTTGCTCTGCAATGCATCCAATTACTACAAGAAACAGTCTACCTCTTTCTTATTTCTGAAACAAATTTAAACCACATATAGATAGCTCTGGAGCTTTAGACTCATATAAACAGATTATACCAGTTATAAATAGTTTTAGTTCAGCAATTCGTGAAAGCAGAAAAGCATTAACATTGTGTAGAGTAAAGTTTCAAATTGAGAAAAAATGAGCCATCTACGATTTGAAAATTTGTTCCAAGACTGAAGATGACGTCCTAGAACAATTGATTCTGTCAGGGTTTGTGGTCACAATAGGTCTTCTAATGCTACTATCTTGTAAGGGCTGATAATGTACATAGGTTGGCTAGAGTATGTCACATGGGTGATTAAACCAAAAAACTCATGACTTCAAACACAACTTATTCTTATATTTATCAACAGTTTGCAATCAACTGATGCACAATATTGAGAATTAATCATTCGAAGGGGAACCAGGGCATTTTCACATAAGTTGATGAAAGTGTTGTGCAAGTGTATATTGATACATGAAATTCTGATGCAATATATCATTGGAGTTATTCTAACAACATGATGTGATCATTGTGGATCGATCGCCATCACTAGCATACTAATCCCCAAATCCTGTCCAGCCAAGCACATACATTTCCATGTTGTTTCTCCATAGGGACTAAATTGACCAACAACCTTCATACAGGGCAACCAAAACTGTTCATGACATCAGTGACTTCAATATAATCATGTTCATTATAAACACAGTTTACAGTACCATATTTCCTCTATTGAACACCTACAATATTTATGACTATTTCATTTACACTGTTGGCCCTATGTCTGCTACAAGCATGGATACCTTGTGTCTGTTTAATGTCAGTAATTTAAACAATACATCGCTGCATAGGGTTATTATTATGTGAAGGGAGTAATCTGTAAGTAATTGTGAAAGGGATAGTTAATTTTTCAATCAAATGGTGGAACTAGTTTCCATTGAAGACCTGATGCCTATTTTTTATCTTTTCTTGGCTGGAGAGTATGAACCAGGGTATATTGGAAACCTGCATATATGGTATTCCCTCTGCTTTTTGCCTAAAACCACTGTTACGAATAGCATATTCAGCACAGTATAATTTTGTCATTACTGAAAAATATAGCTCTTGGTTGTTAGCCTAAACAAATACAGTTCACAGCAAAATCACTTTCAGTTGTGCAAAGAGTGAGTGAGTGAGTGAGTGAGTGAGTGAGTGAGTGAGTGAGTGAGTGAGTGAGTGAGTGAGTGAGTGAGTTCTACAAGCATTACTGCCACACATCAGATATGGGCTTTGCTCATGGATTTCAAACCCGGATGAACTCTTTAGTCACATAACTACGCAGCTAAACCAGCAAGAAAGCAACAAGTTAGTTAATTCCCTCTTCTCACAGTGTTAAGTGAGCTGTAGGGTTGTCTCCCTTGTGTTTACATGTGCATTTAATTCACTCAAACACTGCATATTTTAACTGATAATTGTCTGCACAGAAGAGATATGTTTTTCAAATTTCACATAATTCCTTTGAACATCACAACACTGATGAAAAATGACACCTGTATATCATGATGGAGGTTTATAACCTTTTGATTATTTAAAGTTTGGTATAAAATCGCAAATAAAACAAAACACCTTCAAAAACTGAAAAAATCTAGATAGTCTTTTGTGAGAACTGGCAAAGTACTGAAATGATATCCCTCATCAGAGTGTTGTCAGTATGTTTTGGTTGGTGTTGTGTTTACTCAAAATATCAAAGGGGAGTTTAAATACACACACATATATATACTTTCAGATTTTCTGGGTGTTAACGAGAATATGATGCCTCACAATTTGGAACTGTCTCCAACATGATGCTATACTACCAATAACCACCATGGAGAAAAGAAGTACTTTCTAAAATCATCATTCATCACTCTCCTAAATATGACCTGTTTGAGTTAAAAAGATGACCCCACATTGAGAATGATTCATAGCTTCAGATCGACACTGAAGAAACGGTACTCTTTTCAGTTTCAAACACACCAAGAAAACTACAGGCTGTGTGAATCTATGTTAGGTTCAGAAATGACAGCAAAGAAATGTTAGACTGTTTCAATATTTAGATTTATTGGTTTATAATGCCTCAAAGTACACCACGAAGAATAAAAATGAAGTTGATATCCATCCATATCCATATCCATACAACTTTTAATGCAAGTTTCACTGCAAAGGTTAGCATCACATACATCTGCAATATGTAACCCATGTAGATCCGGATTAGAACAGGTCTTTAGTAACTGATGCTTGCCAAAAGAGGCAACTAACGGGACTGGGTGCTCAGGCCTTCTGACTTGGTTGTCATCAATTCCCAATTGCATAGATCGATGCTCATGCTGTTGATCACTGGATTGTCTGATCCATACTCGATTAATGACAGACTGCCACCCTATAGCTGGAATATTGCTGAGTGTAGCGTAAATCTAAACTCATTCATCTGCAGTATGTAGAACAGTGTTAGGTCCCTTGGTTGTTACTGCCCTGTGATTATTTTGTTAGAATTTTGATTTGCCCCTATACTGTTCTAGGTTTGTCAGTACAATATCATACAAATCTAACATGGTGTCAGATTACTGAAACACTGATAAAAGAATAATGAAGCGTACAACTTACTGACTTGTGAACATCCAGATTAGAACTGATCTTTAGTAACACATGCTGGTCGTAAATGGCGCTTAACGAAATCAGGCAGTCAGGCTTGCTGACTTTGTTGACATGTCATCATATCTCAATTACACAGATTGATGCTCATGCTGTTGATCACTGTATTGTCTGGTCTAGAATTGACTATTTGTCTCACCGCTGCCATGTAGCTGGAGTATTGCTGAGCAAGGTACTAAAGAACAAACAAACAAAAACATTCCAGAATGCTGATCAAGCAAAAATCTCTTAACCAGCAGTGAACCTTAAACGCTCACCTACTTTAGCTACGACTGGTATACTGCCATGATGTGGAAAATCGGTCAGAAACATGACATTTTAAGGTAATGAGGATAAAAAAATATATTTTCCACTACATAGGACACAAAAGTAGATTGGCATGTTAGCTGTTCAACAAGTGACATTTGGTTGCAGTCTGATACTTAAGTATCTGACCAACTGTACATAATGGATCAGCCATCACTGCCATACTGGATCTGACAGAACAAACATAAACATATTGAAGGACAAATATTGTCGATCAAAATGTAACCCGAAACCCACTAGTGAAACAGTTCTCCTTAATTTAACCAAAAAAAATCGGTGTTACAATGATTAAATCCTTATTATTATTCTTATCCAAGTTATGAAAAGTTAGAACAGAACAACACGTTTTTACTGAAATTCTTGAACAGTGTTGCTTTTCATAATTGTAATGAATATCAGTGAAGTAAATGAAAATAATAAATGATTTGTTGAAAAAACATCTAAATACCAGATGAGAGTATATCCTTGCTTTTAAAGGATTCTCTCAAATTAATGTTATGTACAAAGACTAATGTACTGTTTCTGTGGAGGCCTAGCTAGACTAATGCTTTGTGCCTGAATATATATACGTTTGATAGTATCGCATAAACTCATTTAATTTGAAAAGGAGCACTAGTGATTTGGGAGATTAACCTGGGAAATCTAGACTTGCTTTGTTTAGGGCTTTAGTATTTCAGCATTAGGGCAAATAATGTAGTCCAGGGACTGTGAGACAGACTAGCGGCCTAGCTGTATAAGTGAGTGAGTGAGTGAGTGAGTGAGTGAGTGAGTGAGTGAGTGAGTGAGTGAGTGAGTGAGTGAGTGAGTGAGTGAGTGAGTGAGTGAGTGAGTGAGTGAGTGAGTGAGTGAGTGAGTGAGTGAGTGAGTGAGTGAGTATAGTTTTACATCGCTTTTAGCAATATTCCAACAATATCTGTGTGGGGGACACCAGAAATGGGCTTCACACATTGTATCCATGTTGGGAACCAAACCTGGGTCTTCAGCTTGATGAGTGAACGCTTTAGCTACAAGGCTAGCCCAATGCCACTCTGGCTGTATATAGGCACCACTATTTGTTGGGCGGAGTTGTATCTCTGGACTCTGTTTATAGGTTTGTCTCCTCAATACTAATGTTTCTCACGAGTAATAAACGTCTAAGACCTGTACACCTCAGGCTTTCCTCATACATCAAGTTTGCATGCTGGGACAAAACCGGGATACTGTTTTAACTCATTAAGGCCGAGAGACGTATATGCGGGTCAAATTAATTAGCTTCTCACAGCGAGAGTCGCGTATTGGGGGTTATAAAAAGCACCTCTTATTCGGCGAGAGCCGCATATTGGGGGTGGTAAACAGTACCTCCCATTCAGCAAGAGCCGCATATTGGGGGGGTTTAAATTTGGAATTCGTATTGTACCTATTATTTCATTCAATTTAGCAGCAATGATCAAAAATAAGCTTTTCTTACGAGAGAGGTTACTTTCTGTGGTAATCAGAAGAACTATTAATGTGTTTTGATAACAATTGCTTGCAATGTCGGGGGGCTTATACAGGCAAATGAACACGTCTGCAAGAAAGGGGATTATGGGATGTTGTTACAGGAGGTAAGTGTTTGTTACTCGTCATTGGGAGTGAATACTAAGATACTCTCTTTGCACATTGATTAAATTAATGGTGACAAGGTTGAAAAACCTTCTTCTGAATTAAATCATTCATTCATTCATTCATTTTGTGGAGTCCATTGTCAATCTTCTGAAATTCGTTTGCTTTCAAAACAAATACAAGTATGCCCATCTTCATAAATATTTGGGGAGATTCAAGTGCAAGTGTATACATCACAATAAATCAGTATCATGTAACTTATTTTAACTCTATAATACATCTACTTGAATTGAGATATTTATTCGTAACAATGCATGTGCAGACTATATTGAAACGTTCAGCAAGCCATTATGTTTGATGTACAAGTAGTGTGCGCAAAATGTATATGCAAGTAAATACTCTCTCTACTCAATGGTTGGATTGGGTTATCTGGGGTAAAAATAATCTGATTGGAGCGCTTTAAAGAAAAATAAACTCAAAGTGCTTGTTAGTCCTACATGTACATTTCAGGCATCCTCATGATTATGTATGTTCACGATACACAAACTTTTTCATGATAGCTAGAGTTGATAAAACTGAAATCCAGCATATCGATTGGTCAACGATCAAACCAATAGTCAATCTGTAACCAAGCTGTCTAGTGACCGAACGTGCTCTTCAGAAATTTAGCCCACGCCCCATCACTTGTCATTTCCTCTGTGACAGGTATCTCCTGATACGATTGGTCACAGATAAGAAATCAGCCACTATATTTAACAGTTGAGATACAAAACGTCCTATTCGGGAACTTTGATGACGCCCATCCCATGACCCTCTGTCTTCTGTATGTGCAAGGAATAGCATTATACGATATGCATACATGTATGTTCGTGTGATAACGTATATTTTCTGTGTTAAATCTAGATGAACCAAAGTGACAAACTGTGAATCTGTTCCATGTAAGTTACACATTAGCTTATTAGTACTTACCTTAAAGGTCACATGCAACGTAAAACACAACTTTTCAGATTCTGGTACCTCTCGGTGTGCACTTACCGAAACAAATCATAAAAAATGCCAATTCAACCTATAAAGTTGAAAAAAAATGCGATGAAAAAAAAGCCCGCGAAATCGGAGTTCAAACGTTTCACTAAATTCCCCCCAGCACTGGGGGGAAAACTGGTTTCAACAGCTGCGCTGCGCTGCGTCCATAATGCATGCGCAGTGAATAGGCTCGCGGAGCTTGAAACAACATGCATGCCCAGCGTCTGAGGGCGTGAGCAGTAGTCTAGTTTTTTTGTGTACACAAACAAGTAAATAATCTACTTGTTACGTAAAAACAACTTGTTGATTGTGGTAAGCAGTCTCTGTCACAGAGAAAGCTCAGTGTCTGGTTTATTCACACCTGCCTGTCTGCTAAAGACAACATGCAATACACAGCTTCAATCACTGACCACGTGCAATTTAAACTTAACACCTATCAGACTATGCGACATAAAGAAAATATGTTGATTTATGACTCATGCACCCGAGTCCCGTGTCTGCCACATTATGTAATTAGGCACATGTGATACACATGACATGTTTTTATGTCTGTGGGTTGTAAACATACTACATTCATTTTTTTTTTCGGATGACTGTATCTGACGGAAACTGGTGCAAACTCTTGTCAGTTTTAAGTCCTGCTTTGTACTTGGACGAATGACAGATTCCAGCCACGCAGTAGTTTACCATCTTTACAGACATGATTTTTGATTGGATCGAACGCAAATTCAGAGAACAGATATTTTCCAAACCCAACATCTCTATATACATTCTTCATGGATAACGACTTCTTTTAGTGTATATAATTTTGTTTGACAACAGTATACGAATCCATATTGAAACGACGCATCAAGTACACAAAAAGAAGTTGTTATTCGTAAAGAATCTTACTTTCTTGTGACTGGCTATACTTCTAAAATGCCCATCAAACAGATCATCTTTCTGTACACACAATGAACCCTCGGCATATCAGCAAATGAAACAGCCAATCGGAAGCCGTCGTTACACTTGAGTGCATATCCACCCGCTATGACTGGGTTCGGTCTCCCGAGGGCTTCGTTTCGGGGGAAGTAAGCCCAAGTACAAAATATTGCACTTTTGAATCGCGATTGTATGCTTATAATTGTGTTTATTTGTTTTTTTAAAAGCAGCAATGTATATTATATGTCATGAATAAGTGATAAATGTGTTTTAATTATGTTTCATTTTTTGGTTGCATGTGACCTTTAAATATTCAGTATGTACTAGCAACGTATCAGCGAAAACGCTTCTTTCATAGAAGATTATTAGGCATGTGCGTAAATTCTTCTTTACTGCCATTGACATAGATGTTTTGAACGATTTAACCTCACACAATGATATGAGAGGGACAATTTGTTTAATTATGTCTTACATACAAAGAATACAAACATGTGTTAAGAAAATACACACGCCACCAAAAGTCAACAAGAGAAAATGCAATAAAATTACGTAAAACTTACATATATGACATGTATTCACTCCTGCTTTCTGTCAACATATACCTTTACAACGCAATTAAACAATTAAACAATCAGGACTTGCTGGTATGACAGACAGTTTCCTGTAATCTACGAAACCAACCAGGGATATCAGGCGTGATTAGCCCTAATAAGTCTCGCCACAGCCGGCCAGGCAATCAGCACGGGGTTCCAGGTGTTGAGCAGTGAAGCGGCTCTCGGGTTTAAGACCATGTTCACTTTTGTTCTCAAACATGTGTGGGAGGTGGGGAGGGCAAATGGTTGAAATATCCACTCATAACACTGAAGACCACGGTTCAAATTCCAACATGGTACAATAGTGATATTGCTGGAATATTGCTAAAAGTTTTGTATAGCCATTTTGAACCACTCACTCAAACACACTCAGATATATTTCCTGTTTAGAATATTAAGAGTTACATTTTGCCATCATGTGCATTGAATCAAAATGTCCTTCAGAGTAGACATTTATATGCCAAGAAAATTCTCATATGTATTTTAATTTTTAACAATATTTTTTTTAAGGAAATCTTTTCAGTTTCAATTTTATTTAAATAAGTGATTCAATATCCATCCTCAAATGAATAATTACTTATCACTATTTGACATTTTCTTCTCAGAAAAAAAATTGCTAAACAAGGAATTAATTTGTGTTGGTTGGATATACACACAAAACTTGATTTTGCCTATAGTTCAAAGAATGAAAATAGCACAATCTTCTCCTTAATTTGTTCCAGTTATTTATGACAAGAAAAAGTACTTGACGTATAATACGTCTGCGTCATCAACTGTCGCTTACATTATATAAAGTAACTGTGACATTTTGAAGTACACAGCAACAGTGATAAATAGAAGTCTTCATGCAAACTTACTGATCAGTTGATCACAGACCTAAATTAGTCTGTGACTTTATATAACATTCTGACGTAAGCCTAGATAGTGATCACTTCACTTGGCAATTACACACAGAATGGCATGGATCATACAGCGCTACTCGATACTGATTCCATACATAGATAGTCATTATAACTTGGAATAAAAATGCAGAACCCAGGTGCTGATCTCTGAGTTGAAGCAGAAGCTTGTGGAAAGGTCATGAAGGTATAGATGATATTTTATGGAGGATATCAATTTATCAAATATCATTAAGGATTTCTTGTGTGATCTTCTTCAAGTGTCAGACAGGATATACTTTCTGTAAGCATGATTATCAACATACTGGAATATACTGGAACATGGTTCAACAGTTATGTCATTTCAGTCTACTGCTCTGTATCACACTGTTTCAGCCTATCACAATCTATCACACTGTTTCAGCCTATCACAATGTATCACACTGTTTCAGCCTACAGCAGTGTATCAAACTGTTTCAGCCTACAGCAGTGTATCCAATATCAACGCATGCACACTGGGTAGTTACATATACAGTGTCTCTCTTCAAATAGTGAACGGGAAAACTTTGTTTTTCTTTATTTTCAAAGATAAAAAAAGACAACATGCAATATACAGCAATACCAGTTTTGGAATAACAGATAATCTGGCCCTCATGAAATAATGTTGAAAGTTAGAATATAATTTTGCTTGAAATAAAAAGTTCCTTGTGGCTTGTATGTTATTCACCAACATTTCCTTGTTTTCTAAGAAGTATGTACTTAAATGTAACAACCTCGGAAACTGACCGTCATGAATCATACCGAATCCTGTTTGTGTTCACAGATCAAGTGAAAAAGCAAGAAGGTGAGGAAAATAGGGTAAGAGGGACATTTTCTATCTTTTTATCTCCCTTTTTACCATTTGTCAAAAGCCAACACAGTACAGATAAGAGGAACATGCTTATTCATGCTTTCGCTAATAACCTAAACAAAGATGGTCCACAATGACTACCCTCAACTCTGTTGCCATGAACATATATTTATCAAAAACAGAATTTCCTTTCATTCCTTACTTTCAATATTCTCCAAAATATAACCCATGTTTGGACTTATACTCAAAGTCTTGTTGCCATGGTTACATTCACTGTACAAGGGAAGTGTAACTACCATCTCTACTCTTCTGTTTTATGACATGTTCCCAACAATGATATCTTAAAAAACCCACTTATTTTGACTGACACATGAATGTCATTTTCTGATTGGCTGAGCATTCTTGTATCCAGTTATAAGTGAGCAACATTTTCAATGTACCATGCAGGCAATGCTGAACTCATTTGGTACTTTGTGGTAATAATTCTTTCACTCATATAACATTCAATCACATATGATGCACAGAAACTAACGATGTTTTGCGAATGCAAATTGTTAAAAGGGAGGTAACTCTAAATGTGTTCTTCTTGTCTGTCAAATCTATAGCAATGGCGACAAAAAGTGTGCTTCAAACAATTAAAAATTAACATTGAGATGTTCGGTAAGATAAATATGTTGTTCACTGGTCCCTTGGGGCCTACTGGCTCATGGAACATAGACATAGAGGGTACATCGATCGTCCTTGACTAGTGAACAACTTATGATAATGTTTCATGCAGATTGTGCTAACAACATGTGGTACAGTATTCCCAGAAATTATTGAGAATCATGTTGCGTTATGTAACTCATTACATTTATTAACTTCTGGCGTTTTACTTACATAAACATGTTAAAACATCATCCTTTTACAGTCTCAGTCTTGCTTTAGTACTTTGTTAGACCTCCTCGCTCAGCAATGCATGCCTGAATACGCCTAGGCACACTACCCATCAAAGTTTGTAGGTAATTGTGTGACAGGGTATCCCAATACTGGACCACCTCGGCCTTCATATCTTCAATATTTCTCAGTCCCTTTTGGTTTATTCTGTCCTTCATGACTCCCCACACATTCTCAATTGGGTTTCTGTCTGGGCTGTAACTGGGCCAGTCTAAAACTTGAACATTTTCGCCCGACAACCACTGTTTTGTGCAGCGCGCAGTGTGTTTTGGGTCATTATCATGCTGGAAAATCCAATCATCTTCATACAATGTTTGTGCTGTCGGAAGAAGGTGACCATTTAGAATGTCAACGTATCTTTCTTTTGTCAAGTTTCCCGTGAAAACACACAATGGCGTCACTCCGCAAGCCGATATGCCACCCCACATGTGAAACTTCGGGCTATGTGTTACGATGTTAGATCTGAATAATGAATGCTCCCTCGATACAAGGATTCAACGAATGCTCCCGGCATCCCAGCATGCCTTGTTCTATAGCAAGATGGCGACAATATTAAACGTTGAAACTCACCTTCTAGTTTTTATTTAAAGTATACTAGACGAAGCATGGTGTCAGAAGTGACCAAATGTGGTCGGCAGTGAGTAATAGAATACAAATGAACTATTGACAAGTCAGCGAGCGCCATATTACCGTGATAACGACGGCAGATGAAGATCACGGTGAAGAGGAGCAGGGAGCACATGGCGAAGCACATGGCCATGTGGGGAGACGCATGAACGTGCCCCTACCTGCAAAACTGGAGCTAAAAGGTAACCTGGCTACAAACTGGAGAAAGTTTCGTAGGATGTGGAACAACTACGTAATTGTAACACGTTTAAACAATGAAGATAATCAGTTCCAAACCGCTACCCTGTTGACTTGCATAGGAAGTGACGCCCTTGACATTTATGATGGCCTAGCATTTGAAGATGAAGATGAAAGAAATGATATTGAGGCAGTACTACAAAGGTTTGAGGAATTTTGTCTAGGAGAGGTAAATGAAACCTATGAATCATATGTCTTTCATAAGAGATATCAGCAAGCAAATGAAAACATTGATGTATACCTCGCACATTTGAGAAAATTGATCAGATCCTGCAACTATGGGAACATGGAGGCAAGGTTATTGAAGGACCAAATTGTTGTTGGTGTCAAAGATGAGTCTCTTAGAAGCAAGCTTCTGGAAGTTAGAAATCTAAAGCTACCAAATTGCATAGATATCTGTAGAGCCTATGAATCCAGCCAATATCAGACAAAAGCCATGACAGGAAATGTTCAAGATGATATTCATGCGTTCTCAAGAAAGAAAGAAAGAAAGTTCAAGAAACCCATGAAGAATGAAAGCCACAGACATGAGAGATATGACAAGAAAGGAAAGAAAAACAGAGTAAATCAGAGAGTCTGCAAATACTGTGGAACAGATTGCCCACCAAGAAATTGTCCAGCGTATGGGAAAACTTGCAGGGTATGCAAATACAGAAATCACTTCAGTTCGATGTGCAAGTTCAGAAAATCTCAAGTTCATTCAGTAGAAGATGAATATGCTAGCGATGAAGAAAATGAAGATGGGAATGACTATGTCCTAGCAATGAACACTGACAGAGATTATGAGAAAGTCATATGTGCAAACATGTACATTGAAGGACACATGACAAATTTCCAGCTGGACAGTGGTGCGACAACTAATGTAATGTCAAGTAGAGATTATGTTGCCATTACAAGAGACACAGAATTCAAGGAAACAGAGAAGACACAGAGAAGTCTTGTCATGTACAACAAAACAGAAATGCAGACCCTGGGACAGAAGATTTTCACTGTGACAAACCCAATGAATGATGAGAGTTACAAGGTGAGATTTATAATTGTTGATGAGGACTGTAAGTCAATTCTAGGATCCAGAGCAGTACAACACATGCATTTGATGACAGTGAACAGAGAGAACATAGCCAAAGTGGATGAAAAGATTGATCAAGGAGAAGAGCTAATGAAGAAATATGGAGATGTCTTCAAAGGTGAAGGTCAGCTTGAAGGTGAACTGCACTTAGTGACAGATAACTCGGTGAATCCCGTCAAGTTACCATGCAGGAAATGGCCTCTCACAGTGAAGACCAAGGTGAAAGATGAACTGGATAGGCTAATGAAACTAGGTATCATCACACCAGTTGATACTCCAACAGACTGGATAAGCAGTTTAGCTGTAGCGATGAAGCCCTCAGGAGCTGTACGACTGTGTATCGACCCGAAACCATTGAACAAAGCACTCAAAAGAAATGAGTACCCGATACCAACCATTGATGATATCCTACCTGAGCTACAGGGAGCCTACTACTTCACACACCTTGACACCAAGAACGGATTTTGGCATGTCTGCCTAGATCAAGACAGTAGTTACCTTACTACGTTTGAGACGTCGTTCGGGAAGTACAGATGGCTAAGGATGCCGTTTGGAATATCTCCGGCGCCAGAAGAATTTCAAAGAAGAATGGACAATGCACTGAAAGGACTGAACAGTGTATTTGCAGCGCATGACGATCTGCTTGTATGGGGCAAAGGCAAGACACCCGAAGATGCTTCCATAGACCATGACAAGAACCTCGAACAACTACTTCAACGTTGTAGAGAAACAGGATTGAAGCTAAACAGAGAGAAGGTTGAGTTGAAACAGACCCAGGTCAACTACTTAGGTCACGTGATATCCAAGGAAGGCTTGAGAGCTGACCCATGTAAACTCGACGCCATTGAGAAGATGTCATCGCCAGAAGACAAGAGTGGAGTACAGCGTCTGATGGGTATGGTTGGTTACCTACAGAAGTTTGCTCCCAATCTCTCCGAGGTATCTGCGCCAGTGCGGGAGTTGGTGAAGAAAGATATCAACTTTCGATGGGATGAACAGGTACATGGACAAGCCTTTAGTGATATCAAGAAGATCCTGTCAAGTCCGCCAGTCCTTAGGTACTTCGACACAGAGTGCCAGACCACGACACTTCAATGTGACGCGTCTGAAAGTGGACTCGGAGCGTGCTTGCTTCAGGATGGCCAGCCAGTACAGTATGCCTCACGAGCATTAACCAGTACAGAGAAGGGTTACGCCCAAATTGAGAAAGAGATGTTAGCGATGGTGTTCGGACTAGAAAAGTTCGAGAGATATGTCTACGGAAGAAAAGTTCTTGTAGAAACTGATCACCAACCACTAGTGACAATACACAAGAAGAGCCTATTATCAGCGCCAAAACGTCTACAGAGGATGCTTCTCCGAACACAGAAATATGAGTACGAAGTTGTGTATAAGAAAGGCAAGGAGATGTACTTAGCCGACACACTCAGTAGAGCCTTCGTCTCAAGACCGGAGAAGGATGTTGAAAAGGAAGAGATCTTCTTAACATCGCTTGAAGAAGAATTGCAGAGCATAGACATGACAGAGAACATTGCGGTTTCAAGCGAAAGACTCCAAGAGCTACAAACAGCTACAAAGTTGGACGAAGACCTATGCCAGCTCATGAAAATAATTCAGCAAGGATGGCCTGAAGACCTAGAGAGAGTTCCGAGGAATTTGAAACCATATGCAAATTTCCGAGAAGAATTGTCTGTACAAAATGGACTTGTCTTCAAAGTTGACAGAATTGTGGTGCCCTCAGCTGCACGACACATCATTATGGAGAGACTGCACATGAGTCACACTGGTATACAGGGATGTGTGAGACGAGCATGTGAGACAGTGTATTGGCCCAAAATGTACAGTGACATTGAAGACTATGTATCCAAGTGTAGTGTGTGCAACACCATACAGTCTAACCAGGGCAAGGAACCAATGATAAGTCACCAGATCCCGGAGCTGCCATGGCAATATATTGCCTGTGACTTGTTCGAATGCGACAAAAGGGACTACCTCATTACCGTCGATTTCTACTCCGACTTCTTCGAAATCGATAGATTGGAAGGTAAAGCTGGAAACGAAGTTATCACCAAACTCAAGGCCCATTTCGCACGTCATGGAGCCCCACAGGTAGTTATTACTGACAACAGACCGCCATTCAACTCGCATAGTTTCTCAGACTTTGCTTCAGTATATGGATTTGAACACAATACCAGCTCACCAGGATATGCTCAATCCAATGGCAAAGCTGAAAGTGCCGTGAAGATTGCAAAGACAATGCTACAGAAATCACATGAAGCCAAGTCGGATCCATTTCTAGCTCTCCTCGAGTTACGAAATATCCCAAATGAGAAGATGGGTTCATCACCAGTACAGCGACTATTCGGTAGACGAACCAGAAGTCAGTTACCAGTGTCCAAACAGCTCTTGAAACCAGAGATACAGCCTAATGTTAAACAGAGACTCATTGAGAAGAAAGCTGTACAGATGTCTTACTACAACAAGAGCACCAGAGAACTACCGTCACTCCACAAGGTTGATATAGTCAGATTCCAGCCTCCAGGTCACAGAAGATGGATAAAAGCCAGAGTTGAAAACCAGGTAGATGTTCGATCCTACAGTGTTCGCACAGAAGATGGTCGACAGTATCGTCAAAATCGAAGACACCTTCGAACATCAACAGAACACTTTGCAGAAACGGGTATGTGGAAGAGATATCCGGTACCAGATTCAACGCCTAGTCAACGTATGCAGCCACCACGTTTGAACCTGAGACCAGCAGGTTTGAACCCCAGACCAGCGCCAGCAGCAGTCAGCAGAAGACAGCCTGTTAAGCCACCAGCAGCAGACAGGTTGATGGATGTCAATCCTCCTCAGCGCTCCCCAGTGAAGCAGCCACAACCGATGCCAACTACACCACAACGAGGTCGACAACCCACTCAGCAGCCGCCGCCGCCGATGTCTCCACCTAAGACTGACGTTCCTGTTAGTCCACAGAGGACACTACGAGGCAGAGCAGTGAGAAGACCTACCTACCTCAGTGACTACATATCATAAAGAGACTGTGTAGAGTTAGGATAGTGTGAGCAATGAACAAATAGTTTGTGATGGACACACCTGATTTCAGTATTAGTGCAGGAAGCACAATCTTCAGTATTAATTTGAAGTTAAAGTTTTAAAGTAATTCTTTTGAATTATATTATAAAGATAAACAGTTTCAATGGACTGGTGCTCAAACAACGAGAGACTGTCATCTTATTTCAGAGTATAGTTAAAAGCGTAACTTTCATAAGAGCTGAATTTTCATGAACTTTGAATTTAATCAGCTTATCGCTTTTCCTTAAAGAAAGAGGGATGTTACGATGTTAGATCTGAATAATGAATGCTCCCTCGATACAAGGATTCAACGAATGCTCCCGGCATCCCAGCATGCCTTGTTCTATAGCAAGATGGCGACAATATTAAACGTTGAAACTCACCTGCTAGTTTTTATTTAAAGTATACCAGACGAAGCACTATGTTTTGGTCGCTGGTAGATAGGTTTGACAGTATCTTTGGTCCAAATTTTCAAACAATTAGGGAAAAGCCAAACAGAACTTTCATCCGAAAAGAAAACATTATCCCAATCTTGATTTTCATAAGCCCGACACCAGTTTAAACGTTTTTCCTTTTGTGCATCTTTCATCAACGGCGAGGGAATTCCACGTTTTTTCACCCAATTAAGTCTCTGTAATTCCTGCCTAACTGTTTCATTGCATACCTGAGGACTTCCTCTGCTAATCATTTCATTTCTGATGTTCTCAACACTTTTCAATTTGCCCCTACTCACAATCTGCCCAAGTCTTCGGCGATCCACAACACTGAATTTCCTAGGCCGACCTGCCCCTGCTTTGTGCTCTATCCCGGTTCCTGTTTGAATATTCTTCTGTATACTGTAGACAGAGGAATACCATGTCTACAAGCTAACACTTTAGCATCAGCCTCACCCCTTTCAAAATCATCTAGAATGAGCTTTCTTTTCTCTCTTGCTGTAAATTCTGCCATGTCAACACAGGAAGCCATCTGCTCAGACAAGGGAGATAACT
The DNA here is from genome assembly GCF_037392515.1 of Haliotis asinina. NCBI lineage: Eukaryota > Metazoa > Mollusca > Gastropoda > Lepetellida > Haliotidae > Haliotis > Haliotis asinina. Next base: position 27,047,651 of record NC_090288.1, on the reverse strand, counting down.
CTTGACGTAATGAGCTGCCTTCTAAGCCTTCAAGAGTTGTCTCCCTTATTTAGTATGCTTAGTGCATAGTGAAAGCCCTTTTTCCAATCTTAGCATCATTAGAAAAAAAACAAAGATTTTCTCAATAATTTCTGGGAACACTGTACAAGAAGATAACTGACTTTCAGTGGTTCTGTCGCATTCTATTCACCTACTGTACCAAATGGAATCAGTTTTCAGAGGTAATGGTTCCTTGATCTTCAACATTTACATTTCAAAACATTAACTTGAAATTGTATAGAATAACACTGTTGTAATTGCTCTGCTTTTGGGAGAAATTAAAGTAGTGATTACATTACATATTTTGAAATATTTTTCTGTGAACATTCTCTTCATTGTCAAATATCCACACACTTCTCAACTGAATGAAGTATAGGAGACAAACTTTCAGTATAACATTTCCTTCTTAACAAACCTTGAGTTAATGTTCAATCATTTGTCAAGTTCTACATTGTGTCTTCACATTCACTCCAAATGGCATACATAACATATACATATGTATACATGGAGTTTCCATGGTAGGTATGGTAAATCTTTTAACCTGCTCTGACACACAGTCTCCGTTACCTCCAGGCCAGAATGCTGAGAACTGATAGGTTCCTATGCTCGAGTGAGTGAGTGAGTGAGTGAGTGAGTGAGTGAGTGAGTGAGTTTAGTTTTATGCCACACTCAGCAATATTCCAACTATATGGCTGTGGTTTGTAAATAGTCGAGTCTAGACCAGACAATCCAGTGATCAACAACATGAGGATCAAACTGCGCAATTGGGAACCGATGACATGTGTCAACCAAGTCAGCAAGCCTGACCATCCGATCCTACTAGTCGCCTCTTACGACAAGTATAGTTACCTTTTATGGCAAGCATGGGCCCCAGTTCTACCCCGGGACCGTCACGGGTCTGATCAAGTTCAGATACAATGTATATGGGAGCCTGGGAACAAAACACATTTCAGGAAAGGGCAATAAATCCCCTGTACTCCTGCCATGAAGAGAACAGGTTGCACATGGGTTTCTGAATGGTGCAATATCTTGCACCCAGCTGTGGAAAAGTAGTTTATGGTTCATTCAATGACATGTGACAGAACAAGTTAAGCACAGTTCTGTCAAACAGCTGTTTTCTATTCTGTCACTGTGGTGGCTAAGTATTTTACAAACAAGACTGAAACAAGTCTGCAAGGTGAATTCATGCAGCAGTATCACAAGTGGTATATTGTAGCACTACACATCCCTTGTTTTACGCCACTCAAGTCTTGTGTTAGACTGCATACAGCATGCAGGAGGCTGGTCATATAAACTCAACTCAGGAGGGATAGAATCACACAAACGCCTCACGATACTGCTTCAGCTTATACTCAAAATCAGGGAACACAAAAATGTTGCTATTGCTAATATTTGTCATATCAGAAAGACTTTGATGCTAACAGTCAGGTTTCAGACATATACAAATTAATTGGTTTATTCCTTGGTGTATACAGGTAATAGTAACCTCATACACGCTATAAACACTCTTTCTTTGATCACAACTAGATGTACACAAACCAGTATATAACATAAATAAAGAGTTAGGGGCATGTAAATACAAGCACACACTGAATCCATGAGTGTTCTGATGGTACATCAACATGGACTTAATCATCCTTCATCGCAAATGTGAATACTCCAATTTTCGATGCCTGCATTTATATTCTGATGAACTCGGCAGAATGTTCAAAGCTTATTTCTGTGACTGAGGTGGAATGTTGCTAAAAGTCGTGCAAAATCTTTCTCAACCACTCACTTGGAAACACAAACTGTAGATTAATTCAGTGATTTAGTTTACTTTAATTTTAGACATATCTTTTGGGACAATTATGTTTTTTCTATGTATGTAACACACAGGTGCTTAGTCACTGAAAGTATATACATTTGTAGTTCATTGTAAAAATGTAAATGGAAAGGGAGCCCATGTGAGTTTATAAATCCAAATAGTTACATAATATCAGACAATCTGAAGTCAACATCTACTCACAATGTTAGTGTCAATCAAGTATATTTCAACACCCAAAATGAGTACTATGATTTATTAGTGTTGTCTCCCTTGCACCTTTTTTCATGATATTTTGGGCACTGTGGGGAGCCTAGCGGTAAAAGACAGTGTAAAATGATGCCTAAAGATGCTGAAGGTCTGGGGTTAATTCCCCACATGGGTACAATGAGTGAAGCCCACTTCTAGTGTCCCCTGCCATGATATTGCTGGAATATTGCTAAAAGCCGCTTAACACCTTACTCACTTACCATTCATGGTATTGAAGGCCTAGAGAGGGGAGGGTCAGATGTTGGCTCGCAGACTCCATATCTGATAATGTTTGCATATGGTGTTGTCACAGGGACCCAAAACTCAGTATTAGAGGAATAAAACAAGTACCAATGTGCTATGGGGTACTAAGTCTGTCTCAGAGTTCCTGAAAAACATTATTTCAGTCTAGTTTTCTCAAGGTTCTGAATCCAGGTTCTACTCCTTTTCAGTTTATTCATAAATTGAATTATTTGTTACTTTCAAAATTAAACATATTCAGAGACTGCATCGATTCCTGTCTCGGTGGGTTTCCATTGCAAATCGAGGGTACGGGGTGGTGAGTGGAGGTGGAGGGGAGTTGGGAAGAGTGTGGTTCAAGGAGTTCAGGTAGTGTTAGTCATAGTAGACTAGAACTACAACCAACATTAGGATCGGCTGGTGCAGGCAGTACCTCCAACACTGCATGTTGGTATGTCAGTGAAAAGATCTTAAACACAATGTCATGACCCATTTTACATCATCTCACCCATGTAATTGGAAACTAGCTGTTTCCATCAGCATGTGTGTCATCACATAAAATAAACAGGAAGCTTATGATTTCTTTGATTATGAATGTATGGCTGTTAGTTTTACGTAAGGAGAATGTCGGTTTTACACCTTACATTAAGTACAACATCCAGACCTACATGGGAGAGTCTTCACACCAAAATTATTGTTCAGTTCTGTAATATTCTGAAAACAATAGTTTAGTATTCTTTAGCGAAATTTACAGATACCATGAAACACTGTTGTGTTGAGCTTGATGTGTTGAACGCATGGTTGACTCTCAGCAAAGGTCAGTCCCTGAGCACTAAAGCCTTATGTTTTGTATCCAAGTGAATATGAAACTAAACATAGTCATTTCTACAGCTGTGCTCTACTTATGGTTGACACTAAATAAATTATGAAATTTTCAACAATATTTTGCCTTTTACTTACAAATAAAAGTGAATGATTATTCTCAAGCATTGACGTTTCCTATTAAGAGAATGAGTGAGGTTTTATTATTGTATCCAAGTAAATTAGGATGAGTAAGAAGTTATCCAGAAATGCATGTTTACTCTTAAAATTGGGCAAGACTTACAAGATATATTACCAGCTGCTGTAAACAATAGGTCCATTGAATGCATTTACCTCTCATCACTTAGTTGTCATCACTTAAGATTGATAACAGTGTCATAATATACATGATATACATCGAAATATTGCTCTAAGCAACTAACAGTATTCATACCAACTTCTAGAATGGAGCTCAAACAAGTAGTCTGACTGCTGGTGTACGTACCTGCAGGAATGCTGATATGATATTCAGCCACATGGATAACCACCACAGTGTCTCCAGGCTTGTACAGACTTTCTAAAGCATCTGAAACAGGCAGGTCACATCCAGTTTATGAAATAAACAAACTACTAAGCTTCCATTAAGACCAAGAAACTTTAGAAGATTCAGGTCCTTACCAAACTCTTCAAGCCCTCATTCTAAAAACTCCATATTTTCCATACAAATGCATTAGGATCCATATTTCTTTGAAATTGGGGGTCCAACACTAAATCTACATGACATGGACCTACTGCTAGGTGCTTATTTCAACACTGGTCATACCTGTTGCTGCTTGGGCAACAGAATACCATCGCTTTAGTCTACTAATAGCAGTCAACCAAAAATGCATAAAATCCATTTTAGAGAAAATTGTTATCTGGTGAGGGGCTGGGTATCGTCTCACATCACAGATATCAAATAAATATCCATTGTAAATAAATATCAGGAAAGTAACTTTGCAAAAAAATAAAAATAATCTTATTGTAAAATCAACACATTCCAGGTGTATGTGTTGTGATAACAATTAATAATTAAATGGGTTTTCCTGAGTCTATTTTTCTGATTATCGTTTTTTTTTTGCCAGCCCTGCTATATTATGCAAAGTAAACTACTGTAGATAATGAATTGATTTTATGGCAAGCATTACAATATGTATGAACTTAATGAAGTCTGTCATGGTCTTTTTCCTGATTTCATCCTAACAGGATGTTTAATTTGGTTGAAAATATTCTCCCCATCCCACAAATTTTGATGAATGGTTCATGACTCAATGTTTATCATGATGTACCATTTGAGAAAAGTACATTCAAAACTATCTAAATTCTAAATAAAACACAAGAGGAACTTAAACAAAAATTTATTTCCACTTAAATATAGAACCATAAATGAGGCTGCATACATTCTTATCAAAATATTATGACTTGGCAGAAATGCCATACAAAAACAAAGCCCTTCAATTGCCACTGCACCCCAGGATGCCTTTTATAATATACAATAAACAAACATCCCAAATACTTAAACTATCAGTGTTATGTGTGAATCAAAGTGATTCAATATTATTTCATTACGTTTTGCTGGTTCATTCAAGCACTCATTCTTACATGCTTTCATTTTCGGAGATGAATGATACAGGCAATGTTACACACCCACTACGCTTGCCTACGTGTTGACATTGATGAAGGTCACTTTGGTGAGTGAGTGTATCAAATGAATTATGGATATGACAAGCGACACATTAACTTTATGCTTGTGTTCTGTCACAGCATACCATCCTGAGGCACTTCACTGCGAACACTCACCCCAGAGTATCAACAGCACAGAATGTTAAGTGTGGGTATTAATACTTGTGTAAGAGACAAGCTGGCACTTCAGGTCTGTTACAAAGCTGCTTAGTAAAACTGTCTGCATGGGTTGCTTGTGGCTTACAATTTCCACAGTTTAGCTCTTCTTGGACCAACAATTTCTACAATTATGGCAGAGAAGTTCTATTACTTATTTTGGGGTAAGACTACAGAATACCGGATACCTTACGCCATCTTTCAAAGCATGCGAGTGAACCCTAAGGTTTAGGGTTAGGGTTAGGTTATGGGTTTGGGTTAGGGAGACATGACACTTAATACCTATTTTTGCATATTTTCCTCATTATGCTTTAATAAAATGTTGTCTTAAGTATAAATCTAGATTTTCATTTTCAAAATTAAACAACTTCTGAATTCTCAGAATAATTTTCTGCAGTCAATTTAGTAAACTGGTTTAGAAAATATGTATAATAAAGAAGAATGTTGATAAAAAACTATTACTTTTAATATGCAGATAATTACTGAGGCGAGTCAAATTTTATTATCTGTTTCTGACACCATATCTGAACAATATTGATTATGTTAATTCCTGAGGCATTTAACTTGTGATTACTGCTTTTCTAGAAGTTAGAGGTTGAAGGCATTTAGAAATACATCAACCAGAGGACCGACTGATTGCGAAGAATGGCCTTGTAAACAGAAACAGTATGTGATGTCAATTACTATTCTGCCTGTGTCACGTGAAGCATCATAACCTCTTTACCTTTCAATACTTATGTGCTTATTAAATTCTGCCATCAAAGAACCTGTTGTCATCTCTCTCACACATTGCAAGCTGTCACGGAATATCATATGTGTAGTTTCCTGGAATATTATATATGTGCTATTATATTTTACATGAAAAGATTGGGGACTTGTCAGTGTTACTATGACATTAGTCAATACAGAACCAGATAAAACCTGGTTCTTACACAGTGGCAAAAATACACACACTGCTTGCGTTATGGGGTGGTAAACAACCTTAATTAGGACGAAACATTTGGTACATGGGCACCTAGAGTTGTTTATGCCATTATTCCTGTATATATTCCACCTTGGAACACACTTGTATGAAAACTAGTGTACCTACACCCACTTCATACCGATAACGACCACCCTAGTTGCTTTTGACGACCAACCTATTTTGCTGGAACTTTACCAAGCTGGGAATGAGCCATTTTCCAGTTTTGCCGTTTAGAGTTATCTGCCCTCTGTGACACGTGACCGCGGGCATGACGACCCGTAAACAACAGCTGTCAGGTTGATGTTCCGTTTGTTTTGTCGACAGACGATATTGTTTACCTTTGGCTTGCTATCATTATTTGAAGAAAATATCAAGTATGTTCTCGTCAAAGACTGTACCACAGTTGAAAATGTATTTGAAAGATCGTGGTGTGACGTTTACAGGCTACATTCGTCGCGAATTGATCACTTAGTGCGAGTGTGTTGCCAACTTGAATTTGCCCATCTTGCATGATGTTTCCGATGTAAACTGCACATCCCAAACACTATCACACCTGAACATTAATTCTGATCCCTTCCTTATACCCGGCTACTCTAACAATTTGTCACAATCCCTGGAAATTGGAATATATGATGTATTTAATTACTTGGTGTCGTTCAGGCCCGATTACGACAGAAGGAAGCTCCGTGCTTACAAATCTTTTCAAGACTATCGCTTGTATGCTGATGGGCATGTCAACAGTGTAGAGTATGTTGATGCTACTGACACTGTCGGAATTTTTAAAGCATCTGTGAAGCCAACACAATGGGACAAGACCTACTTAAAGTCCGAGTTCTACAACCTATGGATTGCTGTGGACAAAATGAATGTTGACATTAAGACTGCTTACTGTCAGTGCCCAGGAGGGTAAGTGATCTAACACTGGGAAGGTCTAAATCTCATAATGATCCTTAAAATTAAATGGATTGCCTGTTTTTGACTACATAGCATAAAACTTAAACAAGCTTAAATACCATTAAAGCCAAATTTCCCAACTGTCTTCAGTTTGCAAAGAAACAACCAGTCCCAAACTCTTGGAAACTATGTGCATTTATATCCTTGTTTCAGTGGATCATAGCCAATATTTGTAAGTTCCTAATATTTCTGTATACGTTGTCAGAGTACTGTGAAAGTAGTTATTGATATTTCTCATGAAGACTACATATATGAAGTAACCCTTATCCTTAAAAAAAACCCTTTATGAATATTCTTTTCACATATTTCAGTTCTGATGGAGCCTGCAGACATATAGCAGCAACACTTTTTGATATTGAAGCTTTTGAGAAAAAGAGCATCACTGATGGCCCTTCCCTTTGGACCAAAAGACCAAGACCTCATGATGAGCCTGTGCCACTGGGTCACCTAAAAGTCAAGAAAATCAGGTACAAAAAGAAAAACGAGGATATCTGGGGATTTTCAATACATTAGTCTGTAAGTGGTCAATAATCTATAACATAATCTGGTTTTAAATAAATGACAAACAACAGGAAATAAATGGAAATATTTTTAATTTTGCTATATATATAACCAACCTATACGGTGTTGCAGTTATGGACAAACGCTTGCTGACACAAGTAGTGACTATGGCCAGGATACTTTTGATCCTCGACCAATAAGTGACAGATCAAATCCATCACTTGAACAGGTGGCCAATTTTGCAGCCTCACTGCATCAGGTTAGAATGACTGAAATATTTCTATTTCAGTTTGCAACATGTGACATGTAGCTTAAACATGAAAATGTTAAGTATTCATATAAAAGGTTTTGGAAAAGGTGAAATCAGTGAATATCTATCTGTGAAACAATGCACTTAATGCATATAACACTTCCAATGTGGAATCATGACAGAAAAGGACAGTTTTCAGTGTTCAGCGCGAGATGTAACCCAGGTGAATTATATTATATATGTATTATGTGACTTATCCAAAACTTTCACATTTGCAGATCAATCCTAATGCTTGTGCCTTGGAGAGTCTCCTTGATCCCACTGACACACAGATTCAAGCAATGAAAATTAATGAGGAATGTGTTGCTATGTCCCTACTCAAGAAGCTAGAGGCCCTTGAGTTGCCTCCTGGTTCTGACATCTCTGAGGACATCATTGATAGACTGAAATATTGTCCTGATGACATTATTTACATTGAACATGAAACAACAGGGCAGAGTGAGAATCCTACATGGTCAGTGATGAGAAAAGGCACGGTGACTAGTTCAAATTTTAAACATGTTTGCACCAGGGCAGATGCTTTTGAAAAGAACAAAAACATTGATTGCTCAAAGTTAGTGAAATGTTTGCTCCATGACAGTCTTAGCACTGACATTAGCAATGTACCATCTACTATTGTGTGGGGTAGGAAAAGGGAAAGCAAGGCCAAAGAAATGTACAAACAGATTGAAAGAAGGAGACATAAAAAATTATCTGTGAAAATAAAAGGTTTATTGATTGATAAGGAAAATCCTTTCCTTGGTACTTCAGTGGATGGTACAGTTGAATGTCAATGCAAAGAAAATCATCAAGACAAACTGTTAGAAATTAAATGTCCATGGGCTTTGTGAGACTGTGATCCTAAAAGTGCTGCACAAAATAGGGGGTGTTACCTGAAAGATGGTAATTGGCACCTTAAAGATGACAGTGATTATTATAGTCTGGTTCATAATTATTGAGAATTTTTCTTCTTACTTTGAGCTATCCTAACACCTCAACTGATTCACTGATACTTAAAACTAAGTAATGGTATAAGGGAGGTAACTCATCTTGCCTACTGAGTATAGTACAATTAGAGTTACCACCCCTGAATTTGTAGCAGACGTCATTTTCCTCAGCACTGTCAACAATGTCTGCTGAAGATAAAAGAAGGTTGATTTTTTAGTTGTGTAATCAAGGAATTGATGATGTAAATACATTGGCAGAGAGAACAGGAACTCCTCTTTCTAATGTGTATAGGATTAGGAAGAATTTTAAAGAGGGAAAGGATTTTGGGCACCAGAAAGGAGCAGGGAGACCCAGAAAATTGGACTTCTCAGATCGCGTCCGGCTGGGAATTTTAGCGTCTAAAAAGCAAAGGGCAAGCATCTCCAACATCAGGTATGAAATGATAGAAAGGGGATCAACAGTTGTATCAAAATCTACAGTTAAAAGAAATTTGATTGATCTTGGATGGGAGAAAAAGACTGGAATTCCTTCTCCTCTCATGAAACAAGAACATAAAGACAGGCGTGTTGAGTGGTGTTTGGCACATGAAAACTTTGACTGGGAAAATGTGATTTTTACTGATGAAAGCTCAATATGGGTATATCTCAATAATGTAAATATATGGACAAAGTCTGCGTCAGCACCGTTGTATCGACGACCTAAATACAGCCCAAAGTTTCATGTATGGGGAGGAATATCCTTATTAAGAACGACCCCGCTGTGTGTGTTTGAGGGAAATCTGACAAGTCAACGCTACACTAACATATTAGATAATTTTCTCCTTCCAAGTGCACGTGTTTTATGGAAATGACTGGATTTTGCAGCAAGATAATGATCCTAAACACACCGCAAAACATGCCAAGCAGTGGTTTCAGGAGAAAAATGTGACTGCATTACCATTTCCTGCATATAGTCCTGACTTAAATCCCATTGAGAACATTTGGGGGATGATGAAGGAATGTGTGAATCTAAAGGGGTTGACACAAATTGAAGACATGAAGAGAGAAGTGGTCCGATACTGGGACAGCATAACTCACGAGACACTAACCTCTCTGATAGGAAGTATGCCTACCCGTCTTAGACTGTGCCATGAAGCTCAAGGAGACTTGATAAAATACTAAATTGTTACCTACACAACATGAAAAGGTCAGTTCACTTTCACAATACATTCAATTTTATCTGATTTGTTCTCGTTTAATAATATGAAATGCTTTAGCTATTCTCAGTAATTTTGAACCATACTGTATTATCAAATTCAAGGCCAATTCAAGGCATATATGGATTTCAGTCCTTTGATCTGGTCATTTACACAAGGAAAGGTATACATGTTATCAATGTGCCTTTTCATGAACAATTCTTTGAGTCTATGATCAGAAAAATCAAATCTATTTATGTAAAACAATTGCTTCCTTTATTGTTGCAGACTTTAAACAAGTAAAATAGATGAAGACTTTTGTCAGCTCTGACTGAAACTTCCTGTTTTCTGTATGAGGTACATGTATTTCTTTTGAATGAACCCAAAGTCTATTTAGCAAGAACATTGTCCAAGTTACACAGTGAAGCTACCACATTCACGCACTGACAAAGAGAACCTTTCATTTTCAAAGGAATAACACCCTGTAATAGTTTATATTCTTTCAGCCTACCAATAGCTCTCTCAACATGTATTCTAGCATTTGCTATTCTCCTCGTTTTGGTAACTGCTACTGAACTGAGTTGTCTCCCATGAGAAAATGGTGGTATGTTGAGAGTTGCCTTTTTAAAGGCTAACAGATCTCTTATTAAGAAGCCTCTATCAGCCATGATGTCATCATGTTGAGAGAGTAAATCTAAGAAACCAGATTGCTGAACTATCTTCCTATCTGAAATGCTGCCTGACCATAATTTTGAAACAAAAGTAAATGAACCTTTAGGAGAGCAAGCAACCAAACACTTTAAGGTATTTCTATGCTTATAAGATGACCATGTTACTCTCTGGCTGGAAGGAATGCTTGGTTTTTGAAGTAGAAATTCTGTACAATCAATAACTGCTTTGGTATTTGGAAAATATTTAAAACATTTGGGAAGATTATGTTTCACCTGTCTTGTGGAAGGCCACTTGATAAGAAAACATAATTCTTTGCACATCAGATTGATCCATGTGTTGAAAATTCTACTTATGTGGGAATCTGAAACACCAAATAAATCTGACAACTGTTCCACATCATTAGCTCGCCGTAGACGCATCTGGGTGATGATGAATTCCTCATACAGAGAGAGCAGTCTTGAGGGGCCTCTGCTGGATTTTTGCTGCAATACAAAGTAGGAAATTGTTAACATTTACTCTGCTGTACCATTTACATTGTGAACTGATGTTGTCAGAAACTATTTTGGAAATAATGCACTGGTTGCCAGCTAAAATTCAGATTCTTTATTATCAATAATATGTCTTTATGTTATGACCATAATAAACTGTTTCTGAAAGTGTAACCAGTATGGAATGGTGTATATAGTATGTAAGATCCTTTGATATGTTCTGACATGAGCACTAATGACAAACACACCCCATCCTGCTTTGTCTCACTTTGTCCTCTCCAGTAGGTCATTCTGGCAGCCTTGTCTTTCAGCCAGTTGAACACCAACATGAGCATGGCAATACTGAGCCCTGTTGTAAATGTGTAAAACTGATCATCTATCTTCATTGACTATGTGAAGTTAAATAATAAATTAAACATGAATGTTATATTTTGCTTACAGTGCAAAACCCCAAAGGATTTATCAGTGTAATAATTAAGTTATTTCATGAAAATATGCAGGTATTTTGTATGTATTTATGTTGATACACAACAACATGTAATATATTTACCAGTGTAAAACTTGCTGCTTTTGTTGTATTTAGTGATGTTATCCATTGTTAATTTTTTTGTCAACATCTTGGGGTTCTGCAGCATATCATCTGTGTATGTGTTGATGTCATCAAAACACAGGCTTGTTTGTGTAGAGGCATCAGCAGTAGATTTGACAGTGCAGTAGGCATGATCACCAAGAGCTGTCATTGGCCCAACAATGTCCATGCCCGTTTGAATTTCACCTGTTAAATAATTGAAAATAATTAGACCGAAAGAATATTAAAATAGAGCATATACAAGTATGTACAATTATCACATAAAAAGGATTCAATCCAAGACAAGACAATGCATTAATTGTAAAGCAACATGCAAAAGAGAATTTTTTTTTAACATGCATACATTTGGTAGGTAAGACATCATCCTCTACACTTCTTTTTTTGCATGGAGTGTCTGAAGTCATTGGATCAGCCTGTCAATGACGAGGTGGTGGTCTGGGCTTCGAGGGCGTGGAGGTTACGGGGACTGGGTCGGGGAAAACCTCAGTTGGTCCACGGCCACCTGACAGAATATTTATAAACCAGTTGCTGTTAACACAAGCACTGACACAGCAGTTTAAAACTATGCATAGGTGCATTATTTTACAACATGTAACCACTTATAGAACTGTGACTCAGGTTGTTTTTTTTCGTTGTTCGAGAAATTAATCATTTGCATTGACGATACATGCTCAATTTTCACTTTCACCTGACGCAAAAAAACACAGCAGAGTAGCATATTCACAAAAAACTCACCTACGAAGTGTTTGGAACAAATGTAGGTGTGCCTCGTGATGCTTTTCACATCAAATCCCTCTCGACCACAGGCCCTCGTCCACCTCAAACATTTCTCCGGTTGACTCTTCGGCTTCGGAAAAGGAATAAAAAATACGTTTTCCATGTGCTTGTACCTGTTATCAGACTTGCACAAGCCATAGCAACAGTGGTGGTAAGGCACCTTCAACTTCTCTCGGGGTACACGTCAGATAGTGGTCGGTGCACCGTCAAACACGTTACAAAATTTGACAACCGTTTGTTTTGACCCTTTGCCCGCGGTCACGTGGTTTTGCAAAGGGACATCACTCTAAACAAACTTTTATCGCGAAACTGGAAAATGGCTTATTCTCACGGAACACCAACTCCAACTGTGTACGAATTCCAGATCTATTTTTAACTGTGGTGATCTGGCGTTAACACAATCCTTGGTTGTGATATGTCAAGCTTCTTTCACATCAGCACATCAGAACGACGCAACAAACTAGCTAACAGTCTACATCAGTAAACATCAAAATCAGTAGATTTTGTAAGGCAAAGATGTCCGTAAGTATTTAACCACCAGATTGTCACTGTGCAGTAAAGACATCGATGGCTGAACCGCAAGCAATAATTCAATGTGACCTCGTCCTCCAACCATCGAACAAACAGGCGTGACTACTATAAAGAAACAGTCAAATGCTCTGGACATCATTTCATTTGTAAAACTGTTTAAAACTCTACATTTTTCGACACATGCATTCGCATACGACTGGTACTGTATGCATGTGGGGAAGGTCGTGGGCCCTTCGATCGACGGACCAAAACGACAAGGTAACACCTTTCTCTGGAATCACGAGAAATATACTTACATTCAAAAGCTGCATTGGAGATGTCGCTACCATCGACGGCAACACCTAAGTCAGTCGTTTCGTCTGACGCTATGTGCTATGGCCAACCCAGTAAATCGACCTTTCCATGTAAATCAGGTGGGTCAAGGTCGTTGTGGTGGACATTTTTTCTGCAATCTCGCTTTATCATAGTCTAAGGCTGCGAATATTGGCCTTTATCAAATCTAACTTGTCGTTCAGTAGGGCAGACTTAGATTTCCGTTCTTCGGACAGGAAATGAGAAGATACTCTGTAAATTGACATATATTAATGCCAAAATGCGAAATTATCACAATGCAAGAGCATGTTATTTTGTCAGGGAAATACGGGACGGTTGGGTCAGCCTTTATTTCATTACTTTTATTAGAGATCCTAGCTGTGGCTATTTGGCACACCTCATGGTGACACCTACAGGAAAATCCCCGAAAGTAACTTTTGTGAAGAAGAGCTTAAATTCGAAAATGCACATTATTTAATAAAACTGGAACAAGATTTGTAAATACTCTTTAATCAGGAAACTGATCTATAAATTCAAAATTGAAGAGAACATTGAGAGCGTCAAAGTCTCTGCATGTGGAGTGGGACGTCACTCTATACACCCAAGAATTAAATCCAAATGTAAGCTCTTGGGCAACCCCCTGGATGCCACAGGGACATATATGTACCTCCTCTTCACCCCTCACTTTGAAGTCACATAAAATTCTAAATATACCACGCACATATATATACTTCACAGTTTTGAATTCTGAGGAAAAGTCCCATTTTCGTGATGCCATCCACTATTATCTCAGACCAAGCTAAAGTGCTTAATACTGCCTTTCAAAATAGGCTTCATCGTAAATGTTGCCATTTTTCACACTATACAAAATCGCGATTCAAATCGTTATTTGCTGTATGTTTTGAAATGTGAAAATCGGACAATTGCTGGGAGTAATGAATTTCAAAAATACTATAGTAATGATCACTGATATCAAGTTTTGATGTAACCAGTAAAGATAATTCTGAAACGTCGCCGATGAACCCAGAATCGGTTGGGATGTTTACGAAAATACACTTACACGAACGCCGAAGTGCGCTTTCCGCCATATTGAATAGTGTTTACAAAATCACGTTTCGAGAAGGCCGGTGTTGAAACGCCAATTTCATATTCGGCTGTGACAAATGCATCATTGCATTCCCCACACATCTTAGAATCAAATTACAAATGGTCTTTGTCACCAATACCAACTGTGTTGATAAAACGAAACGAAAGAAACATGGTATGAAAAAGAACGCTGTGCTTGTTTGAAATGTAAACAAAGAAAAAATCCGATTTTACACTGCGTAGCATTTTAGGAAAATTTCCAACATCCAGCCGTGTAATGATTGCTTACAATGGCTCAATACGCTTAGAATACTCAAGGGAACAACATCGTAGCAAGAAATAGCAAATTAAATAGAGATACAATGCAATCATTTGATAATTCATAAGAAAATGTGAAACTTTTAATGCAGCGTGACGCCATGACTGACGCAAAATCACGCAGAACGACAACGGTACTTATCCTCATTTCTGGCTTCTTCCGTCATTTACAATGTAAACGATAAAAACATATAACAATACACAGCTAGTCAGAATAATTCTGATTACTTACATCTCACATTTATGTACAAAACATCCTTGAATGAAGGAAAAAGTCCTCGCAAAATCCTGTGTACCCTTGTCAGCGGAGCCGCCATTTTGAAAGAAATCGGTCATCGGTAGTGATGTCACACGTCTACATTGTTGCACATATTACGCAATTTCTTTGGGGTGAAGGTCGGTTGAACAAGAGTAAACACAATGCCCATACCATTCCGATTTCACTTTCAGTATTGGCATGTATATTTTGCGTATCGTTCAGATATTTTTTCATGAAACTGATTTCAGTATCTACATATATCCATGTTCAACAACATATCATATGTGGATACAAGGTATGCGTTTTTATTCTTTGAAAGTTTCTGATTGTTTGAATAATATTTACATGGGAAACTGACTCAGTAAGTGTACTATACCACATTTCAAGCCTCTACACAAGTGTTGGAAGATCACACGTAGCCATTACTGCAACATGTACTTTAGTTCCGGTGATATACAATATTCAATCGTTGGGACAAATATTGCAGTTTCATAATATGAACAGGTTAATAAACAGCGATTTAATTCCAACTTATATGTAAAACTGATAATATTAATAAAAATGATTTGTACATTTCATGAAATATAGAGGCACACATATTTAAAGGAATTGTCTTGTTCATTGTATTGGTTTGTGTCGTTTTTATAGACAAAACAACTATGAATATTGATTGACCAGGTGAGAGTTTGTCAAAAACGTTTTATGATTCATTATGATTTTTTTCGATAATAAAGTCAATTCTAATTCGATTAAAATATATCTGATGGCAGAATATCTAACTCAAACAATATTTATACGCAAATTGTTAAAAATGTATAAACCAGGTCGTGTCTTAATTTGAACAAGCCGTACGTCCATATTCTAATACTTCTGTACTGAAAAAAGCGATCTCTTCGTACCTTTCTTTGCATACTTATGAATTGAAATAATTTCATAATCATAAGAAGAAAAGTATATTTTCCAAATGAACATTCAGTGAATATTCAGGTGTGGTGAAATTACGCTAAATTGATGCTAGACAGGTTCGCGTGTTGCTCACAATAAGATATGTAGTAAAACCGTGTAATTGTTGATACATTCAGGACGCTAAAAAGTGTTGAATTCTGACACAGAAGCCGAGATCTTTTACACATTGAGTGGAAATTAGGTTGGATATATTTACTAATCAGCATCCAAAGTCGTCTTTTTCCGACGTCACAAAGTGCACAAAACATGCCGTCACGTCAACTAAAATGTCGCATTATTTTCGGTTATTTCATTACATTTGAAAATGTGGCTGCTACTCCGTTAATAATGATGCAAAATTAATAAAAATACATCCACACAAAGAGGAGAATATGGGAATCTAAGAACTAAATTCTGTGTCGGATAGGGACATCCAAATCGCTATTACCTGCTTTTTGATGTAGCACATTGGCATCTTTTATTACAAATTTTGAAATTACCAAAAGGTATCCTCTCACATTGGGGAACTTTGTATTGGAATCGTTTGGTTCAATGTGAACAAAAAATCACGAAAATATACTGTCCGTATCCACGGCAAATTCTCTCCATGTGATCTGAGTTGTATTTACCTAATCTAAACCATAGCGGAGTTATGCCCCCTTATCTTTATACGTGACCTCTCTGTCGACGTTTGACGTCATAGAAGAAGATCGATTTTTGACATTTATTGCGGGTCATTTTTATTTTGTGCGTATGACGTTATGCATTAGCACATATATCCATTTCATATACACTTATGTCGTTCAGATATCCAGCTGTATTTTTTTCGCTCACACTTTCCGTAAAGATGCCAAATTAAAAAAAAATCGTAACAGAGTGCTTTTATTGGTGCACGATAAAAAAACTGAGAAACGTACTGTTTTTGAACACACACAAAAGTTTTGGACAACTTTTAGCATTGTCTATTTCTCAAACCCGTGAGGTAGCCGCAATTATATTTATACCAACGGATAGGAAATTAAATATTCTACATGTCTGTGCAATTTCATAGCCGTACGCAGATCGAGGACCACGCGAGCGCAAATCTCGCACAACGTTCACTTTTCAAACCCTATGAAAATGTGCGCCTGAAAACAAAACTCGGCATCCAGGGGGTTAAATACGGAAAGAGAGATATGACAACCACGTGTCATCAGATATATCACCATGATTTGTTTTCTTCATATTATATGATTATTAAATAATTGTAGAATTATTTACCATGTTAAAAGTGGAATAACTAGAAGAGTTATTCTTCAACGCATCTATGAAGTTCCCAGATTTTGTTATCTGTATGAACCAGATATGTAGGAATCGGTGCGGCAGCTTTTGGTTAAATCGTTTTCTAGTCAAACTGGGTTCGAGTCTCTATATACATGTATAATGAGTGAATCTAATTTCTGGTGTCCCCTGCCTTGATATTGCTGGAATGTTGCTCTAGGCAACGTGAAACTAAACTCACTCATTCGCCCATGTATATATCGCGTGATTTGTAGGTGTTGCTATTGGTACATGGTTTAAACGACGCGACATTTTACTACAAAGATTATTATGTAAACACTCTAAAGTCTGGTAGCCATGCGTAAACGTAATCGTAGTGTGGTCGTTTATACTGTTTGGTAAATGTAAGTTTTTGTGTGCTTAATGGGTACTTTTAACGTTGTGTTTGGGAATTGAATCAAACATGGTCCCTGTGTGTTTATCTACCCTTGTTTTTGGCTGTTTTTGACAAGGTTTCATTTCAATCAAACTCATCGAATATTGAACCAGTTGCTTCACTGTATGTTCAAACTTGTCGTTTAAAGTACCCATTAAGCACACAAAAAGTTGCATTTACCTTCGAGTATACATCACCTCACCACGATAAAGTTTACTTATGACTATCAAGTTTTAGGGCGCTCCAATTTTTTTTTTGCTTGTGGTATAGGTACACGGCGCTTTGAAAGGGCATACGGGACTGTAAGACCGTTGTTAATTCCGTATTTCCGGAGGGAGGAACAACTAAATTTACAAGAGTTTTACGGTCCCTCAACCCAAACAAAACACCATACGACGAATTTCTTACCCTCAAGATCTTTTAATTTAGCTTATCTTAAAACGAAAACATTCACCATTCGACAGAATGAGAAACAGTATGTGTCGCATCAAGATAATCATGGTGGCTTAGTTCATGATAAAAATGAAAATTTGAGGTTTTGTTGAACATGTGAAAAATAGAAACATTTTTTTATGCATGTTTTTGACACAAACAAATAAAAAATTATGGCAACAATTTTATTACTCTGTTTATACTCACAATTGTAAGCGTCAGCAATCAGCCGTTTAGCAGCCACATTCACGCTAAGGTGAAGATCATTCGTACAACCCGTGTAGTGTGTCACGTGATAGATTTGACAAAGGTGTACGGGTCGTACAACCTGGCAATTCCGCCTGCATGGTTTCGTATGCTTTGGCTGTTAACCAATCAGAATTCGACAAATTTATCTTAAAGGTAATAAGATGTCTTATGCTCTTGTTATATATTCTCCTGTAAACTTCTAACGCTACAGACAGAAGCCAGAGCCAGTGAAGTTCAACTCAGTTCAATTCAATCAGGGATAATCTACAACAATCTCTATATAATCTCCCTAGTTCAATTATACGGGCAGACACCAAACACAACCGCGGTGGTTTTACCTTCAAGATCATGCGCTCGTGTCGGTGAATTTATTTGTTATGTGAGGCGCGGCTGTTGATGTTACCATAAAGGCATGTCTGTTTGATCTCACCCCGTTACACGATTATTCCGCCAAGCTATGTACAGACAGTAAATCAGACATGCAGAGTATGTGTAAAGGACTGTTTATGTTGATGGCTGCGCACTAAACCAACAAGCAGAACGTACTGCCGATACAATTTGCGATGTCTGCCAGGTAGGTACATCTCCCAGAGTACAATAACGGATCGGTATCCAGTATCACCATGGTTACGAAAACATATATCACGTGACAATACTTTACAACGATCAATCTCTGACGACAGCTGCAACGATAGTATATATGTCACTGCAGTGTATTTGATTTGAGTGAATAAATGTTGTTTTTGTATCCCGCATGCAATATCACGTGACTATGTATTCTCCGTACCTCCATGCTTACAGGCCCTTAATGTTGTCCACAATTGCAAGAGCATCGCCTTACATATACAGCCCAAAATTCTTGTGTCGAACCCAGGCTTGAATCGTGGTAAAAGTCGGATATCTCGAAGTATATATTTTTTTCAGCTTCAAGGCAATTATGTTTGCCTGCACAGACATTTACGTACGTATGACAGCGCGAAATGAAAACCTAACACAAAGTCTCCATTATCATAGATACTGATATACTTTATGCAAGTGCACATTCACGCACTCTGTCCTGACAATAGACGATGGGCGTGACATTGGTCGCCATGAACACGAGCATTTGCAACCCGGGCCGTCGGCATGAAGGGCGATCTCTGTAACTACTAAGCTACGAGTTCCTACCGCCCCTGTAAGCCGGACTCTGTAGCCAAAAGCAGAGTCGCCTCGCTTTGATCTACCAGAATCCGAGAATCTCTCTACGGCATGATTGCAAAATACTTGTCTTAATCAGCTGGAGGGAGAATGTACATCTTCTTTATTGACTTCTCCAAGGCTTTTGATAGGATCAATCATACATTACTGTGGTATCGGCTTATGAAATACATGTATAGAAAACATGGGAACATCTTGAAAGTATGCGCCGTGTGTCCGTACAGAAAAAAGGACTAACGAATTATTCCAATGCTGTGTTGATACACGCCAAGGCTGTATTATCAGTCCACTGTTATTCACTTTATGCATAAATGAACTTGTCACTGAACTGTCAGTGGCTAACTGGCTGTTTATATCAGGGGAATTCCTCGATGTATGTTCACTTCTTTGTACCGATGATGTTGCTCACGCCGTGGACTCTGCCTGAAAACGTCAGGACCAAATTGATTGTGTCAGCAATATTTGTTAAAATGGGGGTTAACGTTAAATATGCAGCAATCCAAAATCGCTGTATTTCGTAAAGGTAAAGGTGGTATTTACATTCATATATAAAATGGTACTACAGGGGTTCCCAGATAGGAACTGTCTCATACTATAAGTACCTCGGAAGTCATTTTACACTAACACGAATAAGATCGAGACAGGTGTTAGCGCAGCAGGCTGATAAAGCATGTCTACTGACATATATACTTCATTACATATGTGACGGTTTGTAGGTCAGCACTGCAATAAAGATATTCGACAGCATGGTTCTGCCAATGCGTGCATATGGCACCGAGGTCTGGTGATATGCGGTGGTAGATCAAACTGAGAGGGTACAGAAAAAACTCATCAAACGAATTGTACATCTGCCTCTGACAATCTGCAATGATACGCTACTAAGATACGGTATACTTCAAGCTGGTGAAAGTGAACGATCTCTGTTAGATGTTGCTCATGTAACTAAATGTGTTCAATATAAACATATTGGGCCAAAATTATCAACATGAATAACGACAAAAACAAAGCTACCTACTGCTGTATGGATTAGACAACGTTAACAGACCTTCTTGTGCCTCAAAGGTCAAACATACCCTATTCCTGTTCGGATTCGGGTTTATTCAAGATGTTGGTCATATTGATATTTTCATGTCTGAGTTCAAACAAAGAGTGTCTAACTATAACATTCAACGATGCCAGTCTTCAATATCTAATCCCAAACTGGCAGCTTATTCAACTTACAAAACAGTCCTGCGTGCGGAATCCTCTTTCACTCAAATAAACTCTCCCCAACTGAAGAATGCGTTAACCAGATTCAGTTGTGCCTGCCACCAGCTAATGATCGACATGGGAAGGCGAATTGGCATTGACACTGAGAACCGTGTATGCAGATACTGCCTACGATATAATATCCAGCTTGCCAAAAACGAGTACCATTTTATCCTTGTTTGCCGTGCCTGGTCACACTTATGAAAGCAGTGTGTTGATTATAAATACTAGAATAACACCTCATTCGAAACATTTGCCCCATTTTTGTCTTCAAACCAACAACTAACCTCTGAGTTTGTCTAGATATACATATTTTGCTATGAAATCGTATGATCACTTCATTTGTAAGCACACTACTGAGATGTTTTGTGCTGTGGACCTGTGGCCTAGGAAAACGTAAACAAAATACTTCATTTCCACCAGAATCTGATGGTCGTGGGTTCGAATCTCGCATCGCCCTGATCATGTTCCTAGATTTGTCAACGCCAGAGTATGGGCATTGGACAAGGTCATAAAGCTAACATCCTTTGATTTAAAACCGATACAACGAAAACGACTTCTTACTCCTACATTTTGCCTCCTCATGTTCTGAACACCTATTTCTCAGAGAGTGGTTCAGTATGGTCTTACACCTTTTTTAGCAATAGTCCAGCAATATCAGGGCGGGGGACCCCAAAGTTGGGCACCACACACTGCATCCAAGTGGAGAATCGGACCCAGGTCTTCGAATGACAAACGGATACGCTTTAACCACGAGGCCAATGAATGGCATGTGCGGATTTGTGATATCTGAATAATATGGCCTCTTTTATATAGGAAATACATCCGCTTGTAGATAACCACTTGAATTCGTAGCTGCATCAAACAGATTGGAAAATCATGTATTCTACGAAATTTAATACCCATATATATTCATTCGATAGCTACGAACGTCTGCGATTAAACCACATGAATTCATGTGTAGGTGTACATACGGGCAGGAAATCTGTAATGAATTATCACAGCTTACTGGGACATTCATAATACACATAGGTTATGAAAAGAAATAATTGTTTAAAGCTGAAGAGGCTGCTAAATGATGTCAAAGTTGCGTCAAGTGCTAGGCGACGTCTATTAGTTAAGATGACCTTTCCAGGGTTAGTTTCCGGTGTCCTCGCCGTGATATTGCTGCAATATTGCTAAAACGCGAAAAATTTAGCTTTACTGACAGGAATGGTAAGACAGCAAACTGACGTGATTTTACGTTGGCGGTCTTTCGAAAATACGCAAGTGTGTTATCTCGGGTATCTTTTTTTCAATGTATGTTTTGGTTGTTGTTAATAAAGTGGGTTTTTTTTGTATACTTTAAAAGTTACATTAAAAAGGCAAGATCCGAGCTGTCAACAGCTTCACAGCGGTGGTGAAAGTGTCCAAACTCTCTGAAGCCAAGGGACACGTTTGAAAATACCTGAACATAAAACTGAAAATTGGAATATAACTGGACGGTGGAGATTCTGATCTACACAGTATTTGTGTCCTAGTGCCTGAACACTCATAAAACAAACAACGCCTTGAATGGTACCTGTATATATTCTGAATTGAAACCAGAAACCCGCATGAAACAGGCCAAACATATACAATCAACATCCTTTATGAATAAACGTAGTTAATACGAACTAAGCAATTAATTGCAATGGAGGTACACAATAGTGTGTTATCAGGGAAGATACAAAAACGGCAGTAAAACGAAAAAATAGTAACACAATCAGATTGCACTGAAGGTAAGTTAGTGTTAACTATACTGACATTGCAGGAAACGACGGCTTATCTCCTAAAACTTGCTTAGCGACCGTTCATAATGGCCTGCATCTGGTTTGGAAGTTACACTGTCGTATAACATCATTCAGTATAGTTTAGGTCCGCGAAGGAACGAACTGATTTTCAGTAACCCATGCTTGTCGTAATCTTGAGGTGACTAACGAGATCGCGTGGTCAGGCTCACTGACTTGGTTGACACATGTCATCGTATTTCAGTTGTGTAGACAGATGCTCTTACCGTTGATTACTTGATTGTCTAGTCCTTGTCTAGACTCGATTATTTACAGATCGCTGCCATATGGCTCAAATGTTGCTGAGTGTGGCGTAAAACTAAACTCACTCACTCATTTGGTGGAGTCTACATTTTACCAGCGGAAGAATAGCTGTTGATCCAACATGCAGCTGTCTATGTTAAGATTCTTTCATCCACGTATACTATTGTTTATACTTTCGTAATTTACTGAAACACTCCATTGAATTGTAGAATTCACATCTGTGAAAATTGTTCAATTTTGTTCCGAGTATCCAAGCAACGGAACGGCTTTCATCTCGCACATGGACGGCTTATTAAGGTGTGCTCGTGCGCCTCCATGGGACCAGCAGCGCTTTCATAGTTACAGTGTTCCCAGAAATTATTGAGAAAATCTTTGTTTTTTTCCTAGTGATGCTAAGATTGGAAAAAGGACTTTCACTATGCACTAAGCATACTAAATAAGGGAGACAAGTCTTGAAGGCTTAGAAGGCAGCTCATTACGTCAAGAGTTATCTCCCTTGTCTGAACAGACGGCTTCCTGTGTTGACATGGCAGAATTTACAGCAAGAGAGAAAAGAAAGCTCATTCTAGATGATTTTGAAAGGGGTGAGGCTGATGCTAAAGTGTTAGCTTGTAGACATGGTATTCCTCTGTCTACAGTATACAGAACTTTGAAGAATATTCAAACAGGAACCGGGATAGAGCACAAAGCAGGGGCAGGTCGGCCTAGGAAATTCAGTGTTGTGGATCGCCGAAGACTTGGGCAGATTGTGAGTAGGGGCAAATTGAAAAGTGTTGAGAACATCAGAAATGAAATGATTAGCAGAGGAAGTCCTCAGGTATGCAATGAAACAGTTAGGCAGGAATTACAGAGACTTAATTGGGTGAAAAAACGTGAAATTCCCTCGCCGTTGATGAAAGATGCACAAAAGGAAAAACGTTTAAACTGGTGTCGGGCTTATGAAAAGCAATCTTTTCGGATGAAAGTTCTGTTTGGATTTTCCCTAATTGTTTGAAAATTTGGACCAAAGATACTGTCAAACCTATCTACCAGCGACCAAAACATAGCCCGAAGTTTCACATGTGGGGTGGCATATCGGCTCGCGGAGTGACGCCATTGTGTGTTTTCACGGGAAACTTGACAAAAGAAAGATACGTTGACATTCTAAATGGTCACCTTCTTCCGACAGCACAAACATTGTATGAAGATGATTGGATTTTCCAGCATGATAATGACCCAAAACACACTGCGAGCTACACAAAACAGTGGCTGTCGGGCGAAAATGTTCAAGTTTTAGACTGGCCCAGTTACAGCCCAGACCTAAACCCAATTGAGAATGTGTGGGGAGTCATGAAGGACAGAATAAACCAAAAGGGACTGAGAAATATTGAAGATATGAAGGTCGAGGTGGTCCAATATTGGGATACCCTGTCACACGATTACCTACAAACTTTGATGGGTAGTGTGCCTAGGCGTATTCAGGCATGCATTGCTGATCGAGGAGGTCTAACAAAGTATTAAAACAAGACTGAGACTGTAAAAGGATGATGTTTTAACATGTTTATGTAAGTAAAACGCCAGAAGTTAATAAACGTAATGAGTTACATGACGCAACATGATTCTCAATAATTTCTGGGAATACTATACCTGTTTAAGCTTATAGGTTCTATTTACAGTTGTATATATGCACTCACCCCGATCTTGGAAGGGTCATCGACTGATCAGCTTTACAAATGTCGTGGGGCTGAACTGTCGTTGGCCAGACCACGGCTGTTATTAGCAAATCATAACAAAGAGGATTAGCCTTAGCTGTGGAGGTTATTCATAGCAGCTGTTCAGTGAAGGGTGAGGGACTGGAGCGATAACATTCTATAACAGATGTTTCCCCTGTTCCATTACCAGTAGAATTGGCACAAAATTTGGAGAACAAACTTGTGAACTTAGATTTATGTTTACCACAGGAAGTTGTATGTAGGTGGGCGCAATTCAGTAAGAGACGAAGTCAGGGAAAGTGGGGTGCCTGGGGGTGAGGGTGATTTAATTTGGGTAGGGGAAGATAGGGTAGACACGGTGAGGCGATTTCATCGAGGGATCGATGCTCATGCTGTTGATCACTGGATTGTCTGGTCCAGAATAGATTTTTTTCACAGACCGCCGTCATCTAGCAGTGCTGAGTGCGTCGTAAACTAAACTAAAACCCTTATATTTTGTGGAAAAGAAACCACAAAAACATACTTTATAATCACACTCAAAATATATTAGTGTATTTGTGTATTGGAAGATTCCATGTCAATCAAGACTTCGACAGATTTCCAATTCGGGATCAGTCGTATCACTCCGGCGAGGGGCGACGATCCCTGATGAATCTCCATGGGGACCGTTGCTACTTCCGTTAATCACGACGCCATTTTGGTTGTTGCTGCTGCGCTTTGTTTCCACGCCTGTGTTGACATTTTGATCTTTAACCCGCACGCATCTCACGTTCTGCACGATGTATGCTTCTGTTGCTTTGGCCTATCATCAAGGTACCTTGAAGTGATCTCAGTGTGTAATTATTTTTGCTTTTCATCTTGATTTCAGATCGATACCCTCCGACGGATTTTACTTCCAGTTTGAAACTAGTCAAGAAGGTTTGGTGACAATAAACGTATGAAAACATGACCGACTCATTAGCAGATCGGACCTGTCAATTTTATGCAGATACTTAGTTTTTGTTCTGTGTTTTACATCGGGGCCCGGTTGTTGAAAACTCGGTAACCGTCGGTCACTCCTATCTACTAGTCCTAGACATGTTGGTATGTGTGTGGATGTGAATGCCTCTTATTATGCCCTTGTTTGAAACTTTCGGCGTCCTGTCTTTTATCAGGGCTATTCTGTGGTGAACTTTCCATCAAACCTGGCAGAGAAATTGTGAGAATATCATTATTATACACTTACTCTCTGTTCCAATACGATATACTGTCACAAGTTCCGATAAACAATGTAGCCTGATGAACCTAACGGAATTGTTCCAGTTTCTGCTACTGCATGTATGTTGGAATACGTATGTGCCGCATTAAAGAAAATCTTTAGTCTAAATACTCGGAAAAGTAAATATTCGGCGAAGTATTTTTTGTTATTACCAGTTCGAACCCGTGGTGAAAGACGGGATTAAAACATGAAATTACTGTGAAAGTATCATGATGACTGATGGAATTAACGGTAAATGCAAATCAGTGTCATCAGCCCTTACTCTCCCAAAATTCCCTTGGCAGTATGATTTTATGCTCAGACTGGTATGCCAGGGATTTCTTCGTATACATACTGTTCATTTTAAAGCGGGTTTCATGCACTGTCCTCTAAGGTTTCATACACCGTCCCCTTAGGTTTCATACACGGTCATCTAATGTTTCATGCACCATCCTCTACAGTTCTGGGCTTCATTTCACAAAGCACTAAGGTGATGTAAGTCACTAAGGTAATCTTCGTGCAGTGTAAAAGAATCGGAGTTAAGGTTAACCTTACTAAAGACTCCTTCATGAAAGGAGCCCCAGGACATACGCAGTAAATGGACTTTTCGGGGCATGAAATGCATACAGTAAATGTGCATTTTGGGATAAAGACGACATGAAGTAACTGAATGGTATTTTGGGGCTGGACATGAATGATCTACAATAAATTGTCATTTTGAAATATGAAAAACATACACCAAATATACATATTAAGACATGAAAGATAATAAGGGATCCTTTAGGCCAATGGAAGGCATGCACAGTGAAGGATATTGTGGGATTAAGAAGGTATAAATGTAGTAAATATATGGACATATATTTCCCTTTGGTGTCCTAACAGTGTTATACATGTCCTCAGACTCTCACAAACACCATGTTTACTTAAAACATAAACAGAATCTATACGAGTGCGGCGTAAAACTAAACTCACTCACTCACTATCAATCTATACAATTAATATCGGTTTGTTTTTGTATGTTTAACTTATTCCATTCCAGCTGTGGACGATCTCCACAGGCTTAGGACCTACCAGGCCCCCGTCTCCCAACAGACTCGGCCAGTCCCTGATCCTGTAGGTCATCCATGGGTTCATCTTGTTTGAGTTTGTCCTATTAGTAAGAAAACTAAGTCGAGAATTATTGCAGTAAAGAAACGATTGTAACACGTTATCTGTTTAAACATTGCTGAGACTGTGAAACCGTTACGTTATGATAGTATGGTTATTACATGTAATCACTGTCGTCAAACAACGGGGCGAAGTCACATAAATTGTTCTACCTCTCCCTTACGAAACCAAATGTCATATTGTGAAATGTATGATGAAATTAACACTGTTTGACAGTGATTCACAAACACATGCTGGTGATATGGTCAGAATCGTACAATGATTCCATATGATTATGGAAATGTTTACGTCTCATCACTGTGTTACGCGGTAGAGGTATATCTTTACGGGATGTTTTGTTACTGTCCAAATATAGTGGCTTGTTTCACAGGAGCTGTTTTATTAAACTATAGATTGCTACTGATACATGGTTCAGAAAATATATTTCCTCTTTATGAGCGCCCCGGTGTCTTCACCATCACCGTCAACCCCCTCTACTCCCTGCCCGACCCCATGACCTCCCTCCCCGTCCCTGCCTCCAGAGCCCGTCCCCAAGTTGTGGAGATTGATGTTGGTGAAGAATCCCAGCAGCCCCTGTTGTGCTCGGCTGTCCTCGTGTCCTGTGTGAAACACTTGTTCCAGAGTATCTTCACACAGAGATAGACGTGGATGTTTTTGATGTGACAGTGTTGTGTGAACTGTTGGACCTTTCGGGGAAAAAACAAACATCTGGACTATTTTGGCTAAGATATATATTGTTTCACATATGAAATTATTTTTGTGTAATAATTAAAAAATGAATGTGAAAGTCGTTTGCTGCTTGAAAGACCTCCTCTGTTTTTAAATATATATTGTGTATTGAACAAAACCGGGGATGACGTCTCAGGTGGTCATGCCGAGCTGTTGCTACAACCAACCTATCGGTACTTCACGAGTGGATCAAAATCGGCCTCAGGTTTTAAAAAGCTTGATTTTCCTTATGTGGTAAGTGTGGTAAGGATTGTTTACGTGTTGTTTTAGGATGTAGGTGTTTGTGAAAGCCTTGGTGACTTACTGGGTTAGATGACTTTGTGTTCTGGCAAACTGACGCCTCACGCTGTGGGTGTGTGGGTGTGGGTGTGGGTGTGGGTGTGGGTATGGGAGTGAATCTCGCATGGAATTCAACCCTCCAGATGCTCTAGAATTTGTACTTTAAGGATGTAATCGCAGCATACAAAGCGGCAGTAAAATCCTCGACTACAAACCTTACTTTTGGTAAATGAATATATATAAACATAAACTAACATAGAAGGAACATCAGCCCATGGGCCCCGAAGGACCAGTGAACGTATTTGTCATGCTAAACACCTCAATGTTGAGTTTGAACTGTTTGAAGCATCAGATCGTACACTTCAGCCAACCTGTGTGAATCAAACGATTGGAAACTTGCATCTTGCTGCTTTTAACGAAGGTATTGTGTTAATAAATTTCCCTTCTCAATATTCACAGGGACAACATTTGAACGTTTTGTCAAAATTTATTTGTTGGAATGCGCGGCAAATCTTTTCGTAGCCATCGCGAGATTTTGTAGACGACACAAGTGAAAAAACAAAACAAATTTAGGGTCAGACATGTCCTGACACGACAACACCGACAACGACGTGTACAGTAGTGCAGCAGGGTGCAGGCATGGAACCCGGGGAATGGCAACGCGTTTGGTTCAGCGGTTTGCAACGATGGGATGGGAGTCACGACCTCGACACAAACGTTTTGCGCCGAACCGCGTTCAAAAGGAGAACAGATTTGCTTGGGACCCCACACAGCTCGTGTAACAAGTGCCTATCTCACCAACGCATACATCAATATCGTTACATGGCCTTACAAATCGCTTGATCTGAACCCGTCCCTAAAAACGTCCCCATCGTCCTCAGACACTTGCAGAACTTGCGTTTCAAGAGGACTGGCGAAGAATTCCCCAGTAAAATATTCAACGACGTTTAATTCGTTTAATACATTTCCTTATTCTTGGCCTGTGTGTTTCTTTTATTGAAGAGTTTTTATTATGTAACAGCTGTTAAATCCTACATGTCAAATGAAAACAAGTCCATGACAAGTGTTTCAATGTCCTATCATCGTTTACATTCCATAATATACATAAACCTGTTTTCAATATCCTCGATATTCTATATCGATCAGACACGACCAACTGGACAAGATACTTAGATCGATAACTATTAACGATTTCCACGTCGCCCTCAAGCTAGGTGTGAAGAAATTGATCAAACTTAAACCGTCCACTTAAGGTAGCGCCACAGACGAATGGACCACCTTTGTCTTTCCTATGATGAAGACTGTATTTTATCCAGAAATTATTTTTCATGACTGTTCATATTCACATGTGACGGAGCAGAGAGGAGCATAGTCTTTTTCTGAACATTTGCTGAAGGTGTACAAAAGATGACAAGTTATGACACGATTAATGTAACAAAAATAACTGTTTTATTTCACCATTTAAATATGAATATATAATATCCCTGGTCAATACTTCTAACCCACATTTGGAAGCGCTTTAAGGATTAATCTATAATATCACCGGCGAATACAAAACATCGACAACGTATTGCACATAGAGCTGTAAAGAAACTCCCCTCAATAATAAACCATAGGCTCCTTAAAGGTTGATGAAATAACGAAAAATCTGGTGCCACGAAAATATATAATATTTTAACATATACCGCATTTCCTCTAATAAGTGCTTTATTAAATAAGTATTTATTCGGCAACCTATCAGATCCAGCCCTAAATAAAACGCATATTGGAGTTCCAAAGTTTCACAGCTTGAAGTTCCATAGGAAATAAATATAGATTCTCCATTGGTATTTCCTCCGAAAACTTCACTGCAAACACGTGACACACCCGGCGCTTATTAGAGACCCAGCACGTATTTCTTGAACATTTGCACTTATTGGAGGCCGGCGCTTATGAGAAGTCTGGCGATTAGTAGGGGATATACGGTAAGCTGAGAAAGAAACAATTTCGTCCAAGTTTAAATTTTGTTTCCTGCAAAACTGCTGTGCTGAGATACAAACTGTAGAAAAGGGTTATGTTACGTGGCATTATGCAAAAGTAGCTAGTTGGGACTGTAAGAAAAAAAAGCAAGCGCGTTGGAGACCAGTTTGGTTGCATCTGATGAGGCAAAGGTAAATGCCCGGCAAACATTTCAAAATTTGTTCCCACTGTAAAAGCAGTCTAGTCAAAGAGCCCCACAAGTTGGGCATGTGTTGATTTAGGACCACTGAAGAAACGTTGTGTACTCTAAAAATTTTCAAAGCGTCCCCTCGCCAGTAAGACCCGCACCATTCGTCACCGCTCGACTCTTTCCGGAACCTCCAAGATACTCTTGAGCTTGCAGCGAATAAACAATGGGTGATTCGTTATAAATTCGTTAACGCAAAGAATTGCATACGGTTATAAAGATAAATGGCCATAGGCCATCAGTTATGGAAATGAATGGAATATTTGTTTCACAAATTACTTTTTGTGCTCCTAGGATCTTGAAAAAGATTCCTGATCAAGAATGCATAATTTACATAATTTAGTTACATGTCAAAGCATATATAATACAGACAATTGGTCATAGAATCACATCACAGGCAAACTATAGCACAAATGGGTTGCGCAGCATAGAGAAAATGACCAGTCTTCTTACATGCGAACGAAGCGAGCAAAGGTTGGCAACGTACTTTCCTCGCTTTAACTCGTGGTAGATCAGACCGTTCTTCGCCTCCATTCCCCCATCCAGCTTCCGGTTTAACGTAGTGAAGGAACAGGAGGGTATTATTCTAGATGGGATACTTACAGTTACCTCCCCTGCTTCATTAGCCCATTACGCCAGGTTTTTATGTTGAATAAATGTTACGAAAATTCTAACAATAGCGACGACAGATAAGACAAATAAACTCCAACAGGTTCATGATAAAATTAGGCAGTATGGTATTTCTTTTTTCATTTCTGCTTATTCTTGTTCCGTCACTCCGTTCAACCGGAAGCTGGTTGGGGTAATTGAGGCGAAGAACGATCTGAATACCACGAGTGGCACTTAAATTGTTGAATAAAACATATTTCACGTGAGTAATTATTAAACGTTGGTTGGAAATTATAGGGTTGGAAATCTGAGAGCACAACCAAGAGAGGAAATGGGAGTGTACCTTTGATGGTGGCGATATTTTATTTTGACATGAAAAATATTTTTCGAACTGAAGCGAGGAAAGTACGTCGCCAACATTTGCTCGCTTCGCTCGCATATTTGAAGACTTGTCATATTCTCTGTGCTGCACAACCCCATTTGCTGCCTGTGATCACATAACACGTTATAATGGTAAGGTAAACAGAAACTGTGCCCTGAAGTACCTTGTACTTGTATTTTCTTACTGAATTTGCTGTCATGATCAATTGTCAGCTATATTTCAGTATGACTGACATAGGGCTCGAAATATCTCTCCGCACTTTCATGATATTTTAGCAAACAAAAGAAGGATAATATAGCCAGAAGACCATAAAATGATGCACACTGTTGGGCAGAGGAAAGCATACCCTTGGCAACTGTATTTAACGATGACATTACAGATGTTACCAAGTCGTTGTTTAGCTGAGAAAAGTCGCTGGAACTCCGCAGGTTGAGGTGCCAAACACAACTGTCGGAGAAGCATTTCTTGTTTGATGTACATTCAGCCAACGTCGAAAATCTTGTTTGGTGTACGTTAAGGCAACGTCGAAAATGGATATACTCTCTTTTTCTGGGTAGTTAAACGACTGAGAGAGTTTAGTTTTACGCCGCTTTTAGCAAGGAATTCAAGGAATATCACTGCGGACACCAGAAATAGGCTTCAATCATTGTACCCATGTAGGGAATCGAACCTGGGTCTTGCGCGTCACGAACGAACGCTTTAACAACTAGGCTACTCCAGAAGATTGTTTGGGAACGATTTTATTCCACATGGACTGCCAATTCTTAACTCCTGACATAAACATTGCTCTGTTTACGCCAATGTTGCTGTGTTCATCCCGTCTGTACGAATAGCCGTCGGTTAAATCGGACAGAGTCAGGCCTACTTTCAGCGTAAGGATACCAGTGACGTAGACATCGTCCACCCAGAAGTATCGCGCATCTCCAGACGCTTTGTACAGTGTTCGTGCGACATCCGGTGACATGACGTAACCAAATCCTTCACAGTAATTCGGGAATTTCATGAAAGGATACTCGTTTTGACTGACATGCCATTTGGTTCTGTTATGTCTCAGTGGTCCTTGTCTGTAATACACAGAACAGTACAATAGATTGTTTTTTGGCGCTCTATTTTGAAAGTAGTCCACCAAGTTATGTACATTAAGTATAGTGTCATCGTCTACCTTAACGATCAATTTCACGTCCTGGCATGCCTTCAGTATCCAGCCTAACGACATGACATGTTTATATGTTAAGTTTTTGTAGGCGTCTCCAAAGTTCCCTTGAACCATATCTCCATAGAGTAGTGACTCAGATTCAAGGGACTTTTGTAAGACTTGAATTCTAGTTTCACCGAGCATGAAGACTGTTCGCAAAGACAGCCCTTTGAACGTCTTGACCGATCCCCATGTTTTCCTGATCAGCTGTCGCTTAGCGAAGTTTTCACATCCCGAATGGACAAATGTTAGAATGTCTGGCGAACCATCACTACACACGCCTGATCTCAGATGGTAGGCAAAATGGTGACGGTTCAACAGCGGATCCAATTCCTCATCACTGACAATTCGACTCCAGTTGAGAATGTCCTCATATATCAATTGTATTTTATTTCTAAACCTCTGATATTGTAAAAACTTACTGGCCTTCGTTTTCTCACCTTGAAGTTTCATATTGGCCTTTTTCACCAAAGGTTTCTTTAAATGCACTTCCGCAGACTGAAGGCTGTCATCTCTCAATTTCCGCAGGTACAAGCCATTGTTGAGGGTATCGTGTTTCCCATGATGTCTTACAGAAAGCTGCTTTATCCAGAGCAACACCAACGCCGCTGTTACAATCCGGAAGAGCAATGTCCATCTTCTCACAACAAACGTCAGGAACATATTTCTTATGCAGATACTCATTATTACAAAATGCTAACAAGCTTCAGACAAGCCATATCATGACGGCCATCTGCAAGGGCGGATCGCTGAAAAAAAGAAGATGGAGGAATATGAGGCAGGCAATTATCTCGAACAAAGTAACTCGACATATGACTATACAAGGACAATATTATCTCCAAAGTATCACGTGACCTGAAATGGGACAATGTCAGTTTACAAACTTCGAAATCTGCCAGGGTACTTTTAGTATCCTTAATAAATCGTACGTACAGGAGTTGAGTTGGGCCTTACGTCACATCGGCGTTATTCCAGCTATATAGTGACGAGATGTCCGTGGGATGGAATTAAAGATTGCATACAATACCACTTAATCTCTGTACGTCTCAGTCTTTAATTCCTTCTCACTGGCCTCCTGTACGCACTATGTAATTTGCTTGTAAATTATAATTATTCACCTGATGAAGGGGCACCATGAAAGGGCAAGATGACAGGGCAAGATGAAAGGGCAAGATGACAGGGCAAGATGACAGGGCAAGAAGTAATCTGATAACGTCGTGTTGTAAACAATAGAGAAGCTTCAAGTCCATACCGTGAGTTGTTATGAAATCTTGTTAGCTCAGTTACAAAACAAGCAGAGTGAGATTTGTGTGTCTGTGTGCTAGCATCACTAATGACATTAACAGGATGGCACAACATCAATAGAATCGAAATATTTATCGGCATCTTCGTCTTATATTTCGCTGGCATGATTGATCGGAAACAATTCAGAATCTTATATATATATATAGATAACACACAGACACACAGACACACAGACATATATATATATAATTGTCATATAATATAGATATATATTATATGACAATAACATGCAACAACTGAAACTTACAACTTGAGTCGTCTCCTCTCACATGACCAGCCACAAGACTTCTCGAACACACATGTGGGAACCACAGTTAAGAAAGACGAACTACGTAGGCCGGTATGGATAGTCTAGTGGTCAACAGTGTTCGCTCGTCACGCCGAGACCCCGGGTTCGATTCTCTGAATGGGTACAATGTGTGAAGTCCATTACTAGTGTCTACAGCCATGGTATTGCTGTCGATTACAGTAGATACCATACCATTGTCCTACAAGAGCGTACCCCGTTGATTACAGCAGATATCCTACCACTGTCCTACAAGAGCGTACCCCGTTCATTACGGTAGATATCCTACCACTATCCTACAAGAGCGTACCCCGTTCATTAAGGTAGATATCCTACCACTATCCTACAAGAGCGTACCCCGTTCATTACGGTAGATATCCTACCACTGCCCCACAAGAGTGTTTATTACAGAACATACTATGTCACTCCGAAGAAGATCAACCAATCATGTGCCGGATTCTAGTGGCCAGTGCATGACAGCCTGAAGCACGCTACCAACATATCTATTTGTTTATATACTGTACGTATTTGTCTATTTATTTTAACGACGAAAACAGTAATGTTTAAGACAGCGATAGATGACTGAATATAGACTAGACAACCAAGTGATAGAGAGCATGAACAAGCGTCCTCCCCACTGGGTTATAATGTGAAGCATCCAACAAGTCATCGAGTAATCCTGTAGTAGTTGCCTCGTATGAACAACATAGACTGCAGAGAGTGTATTCTGACTAGGGACTGGAACATATTTTAGACATGATATGACCCCTGTGTACTTACGTGCGGCGTCTTCAGTCGCCGTCAGGACGTGATGAGCGTTCACGAGACACCCCTCTCCTACACTGGTAGTGATACACAAGTAGACAAATCCATGGATGAATTGTGCAGCTGACGGGCGACAGCTTGTATCGACGCCTCGATCTGTACATCGCAACACGTGGCTGTGTGTATGCATAATACTTGGTAACTAAGTCAAATGTTAGCATGTGTGCTGTAAGATTCGATCAAAGAATATACAGCTTGAATACACCGATAGGTTGTGAAGACGCGGTAATGTAATCGTAATGTTGAATCGGGTCTGCGCGTGAGTAAATGATAAATGGTTGTTGTTTTATGCCGCATATTTTAACCACTGAGAACGACATAAATAACGTAAGCGATGCACAGTGTGTAGAATCTATGCGATTGCCTATACCTGGGTGCTATCTTCCTTTGTGTCTCTTGCGGGTCTTGTCGACCTTTTGTCTACTTCCCAGTGCTAATGTACAGATTGTGTGTCTCTTGCGGGCCTTGGTGACCTATTGTCTACTTCACTTGCCAATGGTCAGATTGTGTGGCTCTTGCGGGCATTTGCGACCTGCTGTCTACTTCACTTGCTATATAGCTAATATACAAATTATGTGTTTCTCTTGCGGGCCTTGTCGACCTTTTGTCTACTTCCCAATGCTAATGAACTGACTGTGTGTCTCTTGCGGGCCTTGGTGACCTGTTGTCTACTTCACTTGTTAATGTACAGATTGTGTGTCTCTAACTGGTCTTGGCGACCTGTTGCCTACTTCACTTGCCAATTGTCAGATTGTGTGTCTCTTGCGGGCCTTGGTGACTCGTTGTCTACTTCACTTGTTAATGTACAGATTGTGTGTCTCTTACTGGTCTTGGCGACCTGTTGCCTACTTCACTTGCCAATTGTCAGATTGTGTGTCTCTTGCGGGCCTTGGTGACCCGTTGTCTACTTCACTTGTTAATGTACAGATTGTGTGTCTCTTGCGGGCATTTGCGATCTGTTGTCTACTTCACTTGCTATATAGCTAATGTACAAATTATGTGTTTCTCTTGCGGGTCTTGTCGACCTTTTGCCTACTTCCCAATGCTAATGTACTGACTGTGTGTCTCTTGCGGGCCTTGGTGACCTGTTGTCTACTTCACTTGTTAATGTACAGATTGTGTGTCTCTTACTGGTCTTGGCGACCTGTTGCCTACTTCACTTGCCAATTGTCAGATTGTGTATCTCTTGCGGGCATTGGTGACCTGTTGTCTACTTCACTTGTTAATGTACAGATTGTGGTTTTTCTTGCGAGGCTAGGTGACCTGTTGTCTACTTACTTGCCAATGTACAAATTGTGTGTCTCTTGCGGGTCTCTTGGTGTTCTATTTTACTGATGTTGATGTTTCATTGTACTGATTGTATTGTTGCGGATGGTTGATTGTACTAATAGTACTGAAGGTGATGTTGATTTTTGATTGTACTGATTGTATTAATGCTGATGTTTGATTGTACTGATGTTGATTGTATTGATACGGATGGCTGATTGTATTGCTAGTACTGAGGCTGATGTTTGATTGTACTGATTGTACTAATGCTGATGTTTGATTGTATTTATGTTGATGTTGATTGTACTTATGTTGATATTTATCGCGACGACGCTGATATTTGCTCATGGTATTTCTGGTGTGGTATGTGGTATGGTATGGTCTGGTATTTAACTGGTGATGCTGATATTTGATTTGACTGCTCCTGCTGACGTTTGATTGATGTGTTTTGACAGGTGTGTATGTCATCTTACTATTAACACACAATTAATACATCTAAACAATTACTAGAAGCCATGACCACATGTTGCATCTACATTCTAGACATATGTTTTATGATGGATCTCACCTGGAAATTAATGAATAACAACGTCCAGATTAAGGACACACCCATTACAAAGCCTTCAGTATGTCCATTTTATGCGCGTGTGTGTGCCGTTAACAGATACTTTGATCTGTTCATGAAATGTATCAGACAAAAAGTTGATTTTGAATATTTTAAATGGAACTTGCTTGGACGGAGAATTGTAGATCACCCAGAATGACACCTCACTGGATGGTTTCATCAGTCTTGTCTTGGGTGGTTTCATCACCATTCTCCTGAATGGTTTCATAAATATAATTCTGGATTGTTTCATCAGTCTGGTCCAGGATGGTTTCATCACTATTGTTCTGGATGGTTTCATCAGTCTGGTCCTGGATGGTTTCATCAGTCTGGTCCAGGAAGGTTTCATGAACTTTCACCAGTCTGTTTCCCACCTCACTCAACAGCTAATCCCGAAGCGCAATGATATACACCCACTAAGAGTCACAACGGTGTATCTCGCTACCGGGAGTTGAAAAATACCATTGCCAGATGAGTGGGATTCCCCGATCGGTCAAGTAGGTATCCATATTAAAGTTACCGTGATACAGTAGTGCTAAACTACTGCAATGTTTTGCGACACACACGCACGCGCACACGCACACGCACACGCACACTCACACACACAGAGATATAGATGAGAAAAACAATGGCTCTTAGTTGTAGTCAGGTGAAATCAATATTTGGTCAAATGTATTTTATTTACTGGGCCTGTCTCCAGTGGAGTTTGGACCAAATTTTTAACCCTTCGCTTCCCTTAATTTAGTCACCCGGCCATCCTACCGCCATTAATTCACAGCATAAGAAACGCCAGTAAAAGACTCTTGTCATGCACATAAATCACTACTTCACGCGTTCCCCTGTTATTAACTAAATAGGACAATCCTTCCAAGCATCACCCAAGTGTTTGTGTGTAACACATTGCACATTACTAGCACCATGTGCTGGAAAGCAGAACATGCTGCGAAGCTTTCGACTTGACGACAGGATATTGAGGTCACTGACCGTCAATGTGTCTATGGAACGACACGCTATGAATGGTTTACAGGACGTAACCTTTTTAATCTTCATCTAATTATCAGTGCATGCACGAAGCAGCAAATGATTATCAACACGCAGAGGAAGGGCAAACTGTTGGCGTAAAGTACCTAATGTATTGGCGTAGCGTAGCGTGACTGAGTGGAGTGGTGTAGGCACAGAAAATTCAGTCAGATTGCCTGCACAGTAGAGTGAGTGAGTGAGTGAGTTTAGTTTTACGCCACACTCAGCACTATTCCAGCTGTATGGCGGCGGTCTGTAAATAATCGAATCTGGACCAGACAATCCAGTGATCAACAACATGAGCATCGATCTGCGCAATTGGGAACCGATGACATGTGTCAACCAAGTCAGCGAGCCTGACCACCCGATCCCGTTAGTCGCCTCTTAGGAAAAGCATAGTCGTCTTGTATAGCAAACATGGGTTGCTGAAGGCCTATTCTACCCCGGGACCTTCACGGGTCCCTGCACAGTAGAACGTGTCAGAGTCAGGAGGTGTAGTGATTGTTGGATTTGTATGGATTATGTGGTGTGGTGTGGTGGGGTGTGGTGGAGTGGAGTGGAGTGGAGCGGAGCGGAGCGGAGCGAAGTGGAGTGGAGTGGAGAGGAGAGGAGTGGAGTGGAGCGGAGTGGAGTGGAGTGGAGTGGAGTGGAGTGGAGCGTATATAGTATACTCCCTACACTTGAGTATAGTGTCGTGTCGTGAATTATGGTGTAGAGAGGTACATGTGTAGTGTAATGTCATGTAATGTCATGTAGCGTAGCGTAGTGCACTGTGAATCAGGCATGCGCTTGAAAGTATGGGGCAAAACAACACGCCGATTAATCGTTCAGTAGCTGAGATGTGTCAGGTGCCGTATTGCACGTCACTGAAAGTACCACTCAGTGGTAACGCTCAGGTAACAGGCCTGCTTCAGCTGGGCCCTGTTGCATTGTTCATTCAGATCAGCCTGTCCTACATGTACACCGATTAAAGCATTTACATGAGAAACCCGACATGAAAAACGTCAGTATCATTATTGTAACTTACCCATCACCAACCATCTCGACAACATCTCTAACGTCCACCAGTGACCGTCATCAACCATTCATCTGATACGTGACCACATTGATCACAGAAGCCGTTAACACAGCTGTTGAAGTATTGATACTTAATACTTAATGTTCATAATAACCATATCAATGTCGCCATTTTCAGATCTCTGTCTAGCATGAAAATACGACACAAACCTAGATGTAGTTAACGTTTATTGACTAACACGGTGTAGCGGTGATATGTTTACATAGACTGACACTCTAGAGCAGTGTGGAAATAAAGATGTATTCAAACACCATTTTCCGAATCAATACGAAAGCCCTGACTTAATTAAGTAAAAGATGTAAAGTTGCCATTAACGCATTGACAAACGGGTCGAACAGACCAATAATTGTTATTATCGTTATAAACCGACAGTGAGGTGTGTTCATACCTGTCGATTAAATTCGCCAGGAAAAATAGGATGATATGAAATTATATGGCAGTGTTCGAAATAAACGCCTGCCCGTAGGTCCGAGGCAGGTAGTTTTCGTGTCGGGTCTGTAGTTGTAAAGACGTACGGCTCCCTATGTCCCGTAGTAAATTTACTCGATACACTGTTACACTACAGTGTTTTAAAATTAGGGTGTGGAGTTTGTCTCCCTTCAGTCCGCCTGTTACCATGCGAACATGGGCGCCGTTGTACAACGAAATTTTAGCGCTACGGCAGTCGGGAGTCAATGTTAAGGTATGGGAATTGCGATCAGCTCTGAGAGTGCTTTGCACAACGGTAATTTGTTTTCAAACAGTTTTTCTAATGTGATGGTGTTGGATGAAGAGTGTGCATTAGCGAGTGGTGGTGTGCGGTGATGTGTCTGGTAGTGTGTGGTAATGTGTGTGTGGTTGTTTGTGGTAGTGTGTGGTAGTGTGCGGTGGTGTGTGGTAGTGTGTGGTAGCGCGTGGTGATTATTGGTAGTGTGTGGCAGTGTGTGATAACGTGTGGTAGTGCGTGGTGGTGTATGGTAGTGTGATAGCGTGAGGTAGTGCGTGGTGGTTTGTGGTAGTGTGTGATAGCGTGTGGTAGTGCGTGGTGGTTTGTGGTAGTGTCTGATAGCGTGAGGTAGTGCATGGTGGTTTGTGGTAGTGTGTGGTAGTGCATGGTGGTGTGTGGTAGTGTGGTGGTGGCGTGTGGTACTGCGTGATTGGCGTGGTGGTGTGTGGTGGTGCGTGGTAGTGCGTGGTGGTTTGTGGCGGTGTGTGGTAGTGCATGGTGGTGTGTTGTGGTGTGTGGTAGTGCGTGGTGGTTAGTGTTAGTGTGTTGTAGTGCATGGTGGTGCGTGGTGGCGTGTGGTAGTGTGTGGTGGGCGTGGTGGTGTGTGGTGGGCGTGGTGGTGCGTGGTGGTTTGTGGTAGTGCGCGGTGGTTTGTGGTAGTGTGTGGTAGTGCATGGTGGTGTGCTGTGGTTTGTGGTAGTGTGTGGTAGTGCATGGTGGTGTGTGGTAGTGTATGGTGGTTTGTGGTAGTGCGTGGTGGTTTGTGGTAGTGTGTTGTAGTGCGTGATGGTTTGTGGTAGTGTGTGGTGGTGCGTGGTAGTGTGTGGTGGTGCGTGGTGGTTTGTGGTAGTGTGTGGTGTTTTGTGGTAGTGTGTTGTAGTGCGTGGTGGTTTGTGGTAGTGCGTGGTGGTTTGTGGTAGTGTTACTGTTGGTCTGAGATTAGATCTTTTATTACTGGAGCAGTATTTACGGGAGGTAACATGAAGTAAACATTAGATTGCCAAGGGCAGGTAACTGGAATGCTATCTAAAAAAAGGCCTACGGCTAGATATAAAATGTGACCCTGAATTCAAACTCAAAATTCTAAGCTATATATACATATGGAAATTAATTAAGCAACACCAAATTCAAAGACACATAAAAACTTAACAAAGTTTAACGAAGTAATTTTGATGATTGATTATTCAATTTTGATGTATTGACATACAGCATGAGCTTTTCATGGGTTGATATGACGCGCGTGAAGCTTGCACAGCGCACGTGCATTGCTTTAACCTCAACTTTCGAAAAATGCACTTTTTCCCTGGGGTGTTTACAAGCGCAGGTTGTCGATTGCATTCGGTTTTTCATTCATTTCAATGTCATGGCACGTAGGAAATTATCAGAGGCCACTCGTTGGCAAATAATCGGCATGAGGAATGCTGGTATGTCTCTAAGACAAATCGGGACTCAAATCGGACGACATCATTCCATAATTTCAAAACTTTTGAAAAAATACCGGGCCACTAATGAAGTTAAAGACCTGCCTAGACCAGGAAGACCCAGGAAGACCACAGTCCGGGAGGACAGAGCTTTACTGAGACTTGTACGGCGCAGGTCCTTCGACTCGAGCTCTCGGTTGAGACAGGAGTGGCTTCCAGGGAGACCCATCTCGAACAGGACTGTTCGGAATCGTCTGAAAGCTGCAGGATACCGGGCAAGGAGGCCAATCAAGCGACCCAGACTGTCTCCATCCCATAAGGCAGCCCGACTGGCCTGGTGTAATGACCGTTTGCACTGGAACATTGCCTCTTGGAGGAAGGTCCATTTCTCAGATGAGAGCCGGTTCTTGCTGCACATGGTGGACGGTCGTACTCGGGTCTGGAGGCAGAGGAACACAGCAATGGCTCCACGGAACATCCAGGAGACTGTGGCCTTTGGGGGAGGTTCCGTTATGGTATGGGGGTGCATTTCCATGAACTGCAAGTTGGATATCATTACCATCCGTGGCAACCTTAACGGTGTTCGTTACCAACAGGAGGTTCTTGACAGGGCTGTGGTACCTCATTTTGAGAACCATCCTCTGGCAACGAGACCCATATTTATGGACGACAATGCTAGACCTCACAGGGCGCATGCTGTAAATGATTTTTTGCGGCAAAATGCAATTGACAGAATTCCATGGCCTGCCATGAGCCCTGACCTCAACCCCATTGAACATTTGTGGGACTTTATTGGCCGTCGTGTGAGGCAGAGAGACCCACCAGTCCATAATCTCAACGAATTGACGGCTGCCCTGCATGAGGAGTGGAACAGGATCCCCCAGAATCAGATCCGGAGACTCATCCAAGGAATGAGGAGGCGTCTGGAATCGGTGGTGCGTGCGCAGGGAGGACACACTAGATATTGATGAAAGTCGGTGTGCAGACTCTCAGATGACTGTTCTTTCTTTCCATGTGACATTTGTGTTAATACACCTGACAACAACGTCTGTGGATGAATAGTAAATTGTGTCCATTTTTTCATGAATTTAAGACAGTTTTAAGAATTTGGATTTCGTTGCAATAAAGCAAAGTCTTGATACTTTTTCCCTTTAAGTTGTTTGTCAGAGATCGTCTGTTGAATAAAAAAGTGTCAAACTATATCAACCCGGCATATTTTGATTGTCAGAACACTTCAAAGTTGCTCCAATAGAAAAAATTGGGGTGTTGCTTGATTAATTTCCAGGTGTATATAATAACTATCACTTAATCAATGATAATACAAACTGCAAAAAGCACACTCTCGTAAACCTACCTAGTTGAATAATTTTAGGCTCTGTGGGCTGACACCGACAAATATCATGTAGTCTTGGTTTCGTTTAGGGAAGCAGACGACTTTTGGGCAACTTTTAATCGCTCAGTATTAATTGGCCACAGGTTTTTAAAAAAAGAATTTGGTGTTCCGCTTAAGACTAATCACATGTCTTCCACAAAAAGCAAAATCTTATTCCATTTTTAATTTGACGCACTGTCCAAGACACATCTGGGGTTCGAACAACAAAAGACACAATCTGAGCTGGAATCCGTTTATCATTGGACCAGTTGTACGTACTAAATGTGTTGAAACACTAGCAGAGCGCCCAGTGTGGTTACACTGATATACATAAATACCAGTGTCAATATAATCATAAACATACAAATACAAAACTCATCCCAGTAGAGTGAGTGAGTGAGTTTAGTTTCAATGCCGCTTTTAGCAATATTCCAGCAATATCACGGTGGAGAACACCGGAAATGGCCGTCCTACGTTCTACACACATTGGGAATCGAACCCGTGTCTGCGGCATGAAGAAGCAACGCATTAACCACTAGGCTACTCCTGGTGCCCCGCATCCCAGTAGATCTAAGACCTACGACTAGTCTGCTCGGCAAACTCAGGCATTGTGATAAGTTGCCATCACACTACAGACTGTAGTGCTAAAAGCTATGTTTGCAGCAAACGACCGATTGTTCTCTTTGTAAACAAACGAGCTTACACTGAAGTTATTGAAACATGTACGTACGCACTTCAGTACACGCGTAATTATGTAGATTGTTGATATAATTGCAATTGTCGTTAGTACGGTAGTATATGTTACTATATCACCGTATCCCAAGCACCCCGAAATAAAGGAAGAAAATACAAATGGAACAGAGAGAATACCGACTTCTTTATGCATCTCAAGAACTCACAATATAGAGAAAGTCCGCTGGAAAAAATACTTTTCCTAGGCGTCGGTAAACTCGTTAGGCAAAACAAACCCATGGGTTGTTAGACATCAATTCCTAGACATCTATTCTGATTCAAAGGTAATGCAAAAATATATGTATAAAAAATAAGTAACATTTGAACATTTATCTGCTATAAAGTACAACCTCTGCATACTAGCAGACGAGATAGTCACTTCAGGCATTCTAAACACTTTCGCGACCATAAATATATAAATACGGCATTAACAAATTGAATACAATTTAAAAACAAAAAAAAACCCCCAAAAACGAGCAAAATCAAGAGTCTTTAAAACAAACAAATAAGCCGAACTCTTAAGTCCAAGCAGTGCTGCAAACAAATTATTCATCAGATGAAGAATTATCCATAATTAGAATTTCCTAGATTTTCAGTCGTCAATAAGCTAGTTAAAATGTTCGATATGGATTAGTAGTTTTTAAGTTTGACACAAAGGTAATCAGAAAATATAAAAATAAAATTTTATGGAAACTGGTAACAAGTTCGGCATACGACCTTTCACGACCACAGATATTCAATTATGGCACTAGCACCTTAAACACAATAAAACCAAAAATACAAACAACAAAAACAAGTAACAAAAAGAAAATCAAAATTGGTTAAAAATGGTTTTCATCCGGCTGAAAACGGAAGGGAAAGACACATTAGTCACTCCGACTTTCAATCACCCAAAGTCCGAGAATCTAGGTCTTGCTTTTCCAGTTTTCTGGCGCAACTTTCAAAGTTGCTTTCCAAAGCGTATCCCACAACCGAGTTCCTAGAAGAAACATGAATTGATTCATCTGACGTCTGTAGTAATTCTTCATCTTCCGCCAGTCATGATGTTCCACCATGGGCCGAAACGTCGGGTTTACTTTTAGCGCAAGGATACCGGTGACGTAAACGTCATCTACCCAATAGAATCGCGTAGTTTCAGACGCTTTGTACAGTTCCCTTGCGACATCCGGTGACATTAAGTAGGCCATTCCCGCGCAGTAGGTTGGGTAATTGTCGAATGGGTAATCGCTCCTCTTGACATACCACTTGCTTAATTTCTCTCTTCGTGTAAGCCCATCATAATATATTTCGCAATATAAGAACTTTTGACGGAACTCGTTTTTTGAAATGTATTCGACAAGGTTGAAGACGTTGATGAGAACATCATCGTCAGCTTTGACAATGAGTTTGGCAGATGGACAGTTAAATAGCACCCATTGAATACCCATCACATGCTTATACGTCAGATTCTTATAACTATCAATGAACTGTCCTTGAACTATATCTCCGTAAGTTTCATTCTCCAGGTATAGTTTTTTCTGCACGTTTTCATCATATGTCCTCGCGACCAGGAACACGTGCGACAGCGTGAAACCACGAATGACTGTAATCGCTCCCCATGTATTCCTTACCAGCTTCCGTCTCTCATAGTTCTTAGTGGCCGAATGTATGAAGATTATAATGTCCGGTTTGTGCTTTTCGCATACCGCTGAATCAATATCGTATGCAAATTTATGCAAATTAAGCAATGGGTCCTTTTCAGATTCGTCACTTATGTGAAAAAAGTTCTTGATGCTTGTTTTCAATTCTTCCGATGCTGATGTATTGGTAGTATTGCTTGTCATTCCCTTTAATGTGTTGTTTTGATGAAGATTCTTTGTGTTAATCCCCTGAATCCAACGTTCATCCACATCCGTTACCTCAGGTGTAATGGTAACGTTTAGGGCA
Organism: Haliotis asinina; assembly: GCF_037392515.1. Lineage (NCBI taxonomy): Eukaryota > Metazoa > Mollusca > Gastropoda > Lepetellida > Haliotidae > Haliotis > Haliotis asinina. The sequence continues at coordinate 27,002,903 of NC_090288.1, read as the reverse complement.
TTGTATATTCCACCTCTCCTCTTACTCAGAGTCACACCCTTCTTTGGCATATATGTACGTGAGCGGATCTCGATCGCCTCGCGATGCAGTTGCTTATCTCTATATCCATAATATGAGAGTTGGCGAGCAGCAAGAACGAGTATAGCCGTGACAAGCACTTTTAATGACTTCTTCATTCTGCCACTAGACACGGTGAACACAGACACAAGCGGCATGGGACGGTAGTTGAGTTCACAGCTACATTCCAATATCCATTATGAAACCACCCGAGGAAACGTTCGCATCCCTGGACGATGTTAGCCGCACAGAGGATCTGAAAGTATACCAACTAATTTTATGGCAGTTCACTGCTAAGATTCACAACAAATTGGTCTCTCTCTCATTCACAAAACCTTGAAACAGCTACCACTCACTGGAAACAAGGAAATTGAAGATAGACTAATTTTCTGGAATACAACGACCTTTCCCGTTCTCTGACAGAAAGAACGTGTGAAAATATACTAACAATATAATAGCACTTCACTAATAGATTCAGAACGAATCGTAGGTGGCGATAGAACACCTAGGTTTTAATATACCTGCACATTCAGTGTCTTTTATGTTCACAAAACTTTGTCATGACTCCCACTCTGGAAGCAAGCAAACAAGCAAGCAAGCAAGCACACAAACAAACAAACAAACAAACAAACAAACAAACAAACAAACAAACAAACAAACAAACAAACAAACGATAAACGTATGCTGCGGAGTAGGTTTCCTACCTTTGCCGTTCTCTGTAAGAATGCCTGTCACAGTGATGTTTGTTGTCACCTACCTCAACTACTCCCCGGGCTATTGATACCAACTATAAACCGACAGCGTGATTAGTTATTGATCTATCGATGCTGGAGACCAATCACTTCCCAAAGAGTTTTGAACCGTAGCACCATAGTCTGAATAAGTTGCCTCCAGTCATGCGTGATCGCACAAATTACAGTGCGACATGAATTACTCATGATCGTTCATTGTAAATCTTTACACACCATCGGGAGATTTATCACGATTATCCTAAATGGTGAAGTGGAATTTGACTTGAGAAATGCTGATACCATGTTCGAATATCCAGACGATTATACATCTGAATATTTTTTTATCCACGGTCCAATCACTGCTATTGTTAATTACGTAGCCGTCAAATGAAATTACTCTCACTGGCAACCGACTTTCAATATTAACAGAGATACAAAAATGGAGACTGTGACTTCACTTCTGAAATGAATGCACGTGCACTAGTTTTGTTTGGTCTAGTTGTTGTCTAACGTTACACCCTATACCAACATTTCAGCTGTATGACGGCGATCTGTAAATGAGACACTCTGGACCAGACAATTCAGTGGTAAACAGCATGACGATCGATCAGTCTATGTAAACTTAGTTTAAGTGTATTTCGTTACACTCCACCACTGAGTCTAACAAAACCTAGTAGAAGGTCGCGTCAGGTAACCTTTCAGCGACTAATGACCACTCAAACAAACGCGAGACGGTTAAATAGATTTAACCAATCAGACAACAGCTACTATTTAGGGATCGGAGGGACTTTCAAAATCTAACACAGATCTCTCCACAAACATATATCCGCACATAACACAGTTATTTGACCTGCAGTATATACGATTTGGGGTTTATGTTGACATGGTTACCCGTAGCTAATAACTCCGCAAGATGACATTCTTGAATATTGCCAAAAACACTACTTTCAGCGACTGTTTACTCACCATTGTCATGGTTGTACGTACGCCGTGTGCATCACCCGGAAACGAGCGTACGCTAAATAGCATTCGAAATCGTACGGGTACGAACCTTTTCGAGATAAAACCTTCAAAAGGTATGATTAAATGTCCACTTTCGTGATTTGGTAAGCTGTGTTCTGATTGGTCAATCTCAAAGGTTACCTGACGCGACCTCTCATAAGGTTTTGTAAGACTCAGTAGTGGAGTGTAACGAAAAGTACTGAGGATAAGTTTACTCAGTTTGGAAGATCGATCTGTAAGGAAGTAGGATACGATGACATGTGTCAACCAAGTCAGCGAGCCTGACCACCGGATCCCGCCAGTCGCTTCTTACAAGCACAGAAGACAAATTCTAACCCGTATTTTCACGGGCCCCTACTAAAGTAATGCGATGTACTTTTGGCTTCAATGTCGATATGATGAATTTGACACAACATTAAAATCACATATATGTTACATGTACGACTCTACCTAGTTGGATATAAAAGCTCCGATGAAACAGTACTTAAGAACTTCACAGAAGAAAATTTTGATGCTTCCGCAACATTCGGAATCGTAGTATGTACAAAGTGTAGTTTTGAAATGCAGACTATATTTATTCATATTGCCCCAGCTGATTAAATTAAATGCGTAAAGCCTTAATTTGACATGTAGTCAGTGTTACAAAGTTGTAAACAAATTAGTTACCTGAGGGGTCATATCAAAATCAGTACCAGGTAGGAAACAGAAACTTGTTTGCTTTGATTATGGTGTCGTACGACGTGTAGTTTACAAACTGTACAAACGCAAATCCCACCGACGTGTGCTAAAATATAAGATGAGATCGCAATAACACCACGTTCAAGTTTTTCAGACGTTTAAAAGGCAAAAGGCTGAAGACCGTGTTCTCAAAATCGAGGACGGATACCGTCTGCGGGACGGCATTAACGTCAGCCGAGTTGCACCTGTTGTAATTCCGCTCGAGTCATCGACCAGCACTGATATTGACACTTGATATTTTGAAACGGTCCCTACTATGTACTGCCCGTGCGTCATATGAACGCTGTCACCCTGTCTGCCTGCCCAGATGGGTCACAGTATAGTTTGTCTTTAGGGGTGTTTCTAACATGGAATTTGGTCGCTATTTCACGAGAAGTCATTATGGTTTGGGAATGGGTACATCGTCATTACTCATATGTCATACTAGGTCGAGGTGGTATGGCTGACTACATATGAGCTTTGAATCTGAAATATCAACCATTATCAAATAACTGCCAAAAAGTATTTTCCATGAATTTCTGGCAATAATTTTAATATCAGGAGATGGTGATTACAAATTCAGTTCTGGTCAATTTTGTGTAGACGTAGCATTGAAACTCTATTTCATAGATACCTGTTCATACATTTAACAGCAATTCCCGATAAAACGCCGTGATATATCGTTAATGGTACCAGTTGCGGCGCAACGTTGATAAATCATGTAACATGCACCATCAGTGTACCCTGTGTGTTGTTGTACTCAGTACCTGACTCTGTAAATAAATTACTGAGATGAAGAAATCAATTGCTTGGAAAAGCGATCACAGTCAACGCGAAGGCGAAGCGGAACATGCCGTATCGAACAGAGTAATAAAGTATGTTACAGCAGAGAGTTGATCATCTCGGTAAATCAGCGTGCATGCTATCTTGTAGAGCAACTTTAGAAAGGAATTCAGTTGGCTAATGAGAACGTGAACCGCAGAAGAGTGAGTGAGTGAGTGAGTGGGTGAGTACGGTTTGACGTCGTCTTTAGCAATATTCCAGCAATAACGTGACATAGGGCACCATACAAGGGCTTTATACGGTTTACACATATAGCTTGAGAACTAATCTGTCATACGGACACTGAGACAAATATATCCAAGAAAGCCCATACAAGTCTACAGTATGTGGAAGTCAAGAACGGCATGACGACCAAACGTTTTAACCACAAGCACAGCGTGTGTCATTCAGTGTTTCAGTACTAAATCCTCACAGCCACTTTACACTCATTACCCTCGTGGGCAATCGTTCTCACCGTTGAAAGAATGTTCCAGTCTGTAAATTCTCGGTAATGGCAAACATAAGGTGTTTTATGTCTGTATTGATAAAAAGAATATTTCCTATAAAAATATATAGGAACTCCGGCGGATATATGCTTGTTATGATATAAAGAGGGATGAGTGAATGTGATTTTACGCCGCTTTTTTCAATATTCCAGCAGCATCAGAAATAGGCTTGACACTCTGTAGCCATGTGGGGAGTCGAACCAGAGTCTTCAACGAGCGAACACCAAGCTACCCCACCATGTAACGAGCAAAGGTTTATGTGACTGCCTCAAGCTGTGTAAACTCGTCATGGAACGACTCACAAAAGGAATCTGCTCGTCACACCAAAAACCAAAAACGGGATCGGGTGGTCAGTCTAGCAGACGTGAATGTCGGTTCCCAGTTGTGTAGGTCGGTGCTCATGCTGTTGATCGCGGGCTCGTCTGATACAGGCTGGGTTATTTACAACCCGCCGCCATATGGCTAGAATATAGCTGAATGTGGCGTAAAACTAAACTCACTCACTAACTACGCTATCACAGAAATTTTGGGATTCGAACCACTACCCGAGCACCATTGGCTCCCCAAAGGACGCTTCTTTGAGCAGTGAATTGTACCCCCTTACACAATGAGAATGGATCAATGTCCACAGGCGGATCCAGAAAGTGAGTTGGGATTGTGGAGTGGGGGTTGGGGTTGGCTGGGGCTTCAGGGGTTCGAATCCCCCATCCTTGAAAATCACATATCACCACAGTGAAGATTATTTTTGGCCGAGCCAAGTGGGGTCTGAGGGTTCGGAAACCTTGAACCCTTTCAAAATTCCTGGACCCGCCCATGAATGTCTTTATCTTTGATCATCCTCGATCTTCAAGGTGACAGAGAAATAGAAAGGAACAGTAGACCCTACACTGTTGTTCCGGTGCTGGTATCGAAGCCGTTTCACTTCACCCTAAAAATACAAGCTGGAATTGATCTACTGGCTTTTCCCGCGGATCTATATCTGTGAGGAAGAGACTATGATAGGATCGATCATGCCCGATACTCAATATTCGTGACATTAATGCCATAAGGCTTTAATTATAAAACGACGATAAAACATCAAACGATAATCAACGAACATATTAAAACTAGGCTTATCTGTTTGGTGATGGTTATACCATAACAAAGATATCAACGTCACCAAGCTAGCAGACATTAAATTACATCGAAATGATGATAACAATACATGAAAAACAAAGTAACAGTACATGTCATACAGTGAGGCCTGCAATTCTGAAATAGCCAGAGTGGGCATTTATGGATATTCTTTAGCAGAAATACCACAAGTAACTACATCATGTGATCAAGGCTGGTGATGAACTGGGGCAGATATACTCTTCGAAAAAAGTAAGGCATATTCGGAAATGACATTCGATTCCCTACATAGGTACGATGTGTGAGGTCCATTTCTTATGTCCCCCCACGTGACAATCCTGGAATGTTGTTAAAAGTGGCGTAAAATAGACGCATTATAAGCCTGCCAATAGCACGTAAATGCTCTCAACGTTACCAACCACAAACACTGAATGAAATCAAGTAAATCATATCTGTTCGGATAACCTAATCATGATTGACGGAAATAATGGTCCACATAGATAAATGGACCTTCCCTCAGGAAATCGAACTCAGGAATGAGACACTACCCACGAGTGTGACATGTGCCACTAGGGCAAACCATTCACTATATAATGGGAGGAAGGTTTATGAACACAGACGTTTGTGCCTTGGGTTCTCGTCAGTACATCGTATAAACACATTTATTTCATCATCATCATCATCATCATCATCATCATCATCATCATCATCATCATCATCATCTGTTTTTATTTCAAAATACAGAAAGATATTAATCTGTATATCTTTTGTCTTCAATGGAATCAATGTTTTAGGAGATATCATATTGGAAAACGCACATACACTGTAAAATACATTTGAGCCAAGGAAGAATTCTGGGAAAATTGGTTGAAATGAGTGTCACGCTTACCTGCACGGAGGACGGGTAGCATAGTAGTTCAATCGTTCGCTCGTCACGCCGAAGACCCGGGTTCGAGCCCCGGTCGTGATATTGCTAGAAGTATGTGTTTTTGCAATACCAGGATTTTGTTTTGAGTGAAAGTAAGTACGTAACTTTGAGCTTTCTAATGCGTTTCTTTCTCTCCACTTTTCCATTCTTTAAAAAAACACATATGTAAAGTGTGTCACGTATTCCTGAAAATGATCCTTAATTGTTCCTTATGTAGTAGTAAAACCAATGAAAGCATGAACCTAATGAAAGCGGGATTCATCCGCCACAAAGCCGGACCACAACCCAACTCTCTATTCTTATATAGCTATCAAGGACAACATATTCTCTAACAAACATGGTTTCACCCTGTGTATCAAGCTGCATGGCGTCTCTGACTACCCATCAATAGTCATTCTGTCCATCAATGTCGTTTTCGGGTTAATTGTGTGAGTGAGTTTAGTTTCTTCCGCGTGACGAACTACTACTACCCCACACGTGAAGATACCGGTTAGAATTGGTCTTCAGCAACCCATGCTTGAGGTTAAAGGCTCGCTGACTTGGTTTACACATGCCATCGTATCTCATGCTGATCGATACCCATGCTGTTGGTTACTGAGCTGTCTGGTTCAGACACGGGAATTTACAGACCCCTGCTGGAATACTGCTGAGTGCCGCGTTTGACAACCAACCGACCTCTGGAAACGCCCCCGCGCCGTTTCCAAGTTAACGATGATGTAATATGCATGGCAATTACTTGTGTTCATATTCTTATGAACGATTAGGGGCCTTGAGAGGGCCTGGTTTCTCATAGTCTTATCACATCTATGCATAATGCATGTATGCTGTACAACAAAACACTGCTCTTGTCTCGTCACATAAAGCAACAGTCATGCGAGACATCATGTGAGATTACGATGCATGAGATTGCCAACTTTTTATCTTGCAAAAATCAAAGTTGAAGTCCGTGTGTGGTAAACAAACCAAGGAGACACACCCTGTTAAGTTTGCATTGTATGACCAGATTCTGTTACATAAAACTAATAAAGACCATAAATGTCATATACAGTAATTAATGGAAGTGACAAAGAGGAACAGGGTAGCTGACAAGATCATGTATAAATATTAAGAGTGCAGATTTAATAATAACAAATAAGTCTCACATGGCTTGGTTACACAGTTTAGGGGTTTTAGAAATAAATTTTTATTTGGATGGTGTATATGCTGAATTAGACACTATAACACAGGTTTGGCGCCATAGGCTCAAGAAACGTCAATAAAAGCTCTGGGGGGAAGATCATTTCATATCCGTGGGTGGATATGGAGGATTTCCTTCATCGTTGAGATCTGGGATGAGGTCATCAACGTCGCGCCACTTCGTCTGACTACCTCAGTGAGTGACAAATCAGCGGATCCTCGGACGAGGGTAACACATTAACATTTTTCTAGTATTACTGTACAACTCAAACAACGAGTGGAACCTGTGTCGGGGGTGCGTGGGTGGAATCCACTGGTCTCAACGTGGGTCCGTTACTGGTGGGCCTGTCCTCACTTCGCCTACACCTTATATCGCCTACACCTTATCTCGTCTACAAGAAACACGATGTCATATTCTATCACCCCTATTAGGAGAATGGTATTGCCCTCATTTAGAGAAGAGAGATTATTGAAATGTCTTTAACAAATGTCGGAGATTATAATCCTGCGTCGTGTTGTTTTGAAGTGAGATAATCTCAATGTGTCTCGAGTAAAGACTTCAAAAGAAATCATTAACAAGTTTACTGATAAGATAAATAAGATTAAGAATAGGGATAGGATACTCCGAAAACAATTGCCTTGAAGTATAAAAGCACAAGTGTCTCATACTGTGGGTATCAAAATGGCAAATCTTCAGAGAGTCGAGTTTATGACGTCACAGAGAGTCGGTCAGCCGAATACTAGAGCTGAAGTCAACTTAGATGGTACTTGGACCCACACAGATGATGGCAAGGAATTCCTCTGTGTAAACGACGGCGAAGACAACAGACTGCTGGTATTTGCTACAACCGAGATGCTGGAATACCTGACCGATGCTGATGTTCCTTTCATGGATGGAACTTTCTTTGTTTGCCCAAGTTTGTGGCTGCAAGTATACATACTCACTGTCTTGTGAACGGTAAGATGTTCCCAGTAGCCTTGCATTACTTCCGAACAAGACGAAGCAGATATACGTTAGGCTGTTTTCATTGCTGAAAGACACCGTCATGAGGCGACTTGGCACTGAACTTTCTCCAGAAATGTTCCAGACCGAATATGAGTCAGCAGTTATCAGTGCGATTGGTGAAGTCTTTCCTTACAGTTTGTGCTTTGTTCAAGTTTGTTTGTTGGACATTGTTAAAGCAGCTTGCATTGTCTGTCTTCATTTCTCTCATGGTTGAGTCCATTACTTTATGGGTAAGGCAACATTTGCATAATGTTCATTGGTGTGTAAACATGTTTTCATAAGGGTGTAGGCGATATGAGGGCAAACCTACTGGTGACCACGGTGCCAAATGCTGTTTCTATGGATGCTGAAACGTCGAGTAGCGACGTGTTGCAAGGTACTAGACAGAAGCATGTCTTCACACCTGAGATAACCCACTTTACCTAATTAAGGTCTGCCTATATAACATAATTAATGGGGTAATTGGGGCGTGAAACAACTGCGGGAGAGGCCACTGATCAGTGTACTGGTGTCTCTCTGTTGAGGTTATGAGGGTTGTCTATTGAGAAAACATGAAGGTTGGGTAATTCAAGCACTTACTGTTAATCTTAATAAGGTTAGATCTTTTATTACTGGAGCAGTATTGAAAAGAAGTGTCTATAATTCTGTTTCCTTCTCCAGCTAACACGAGAAGGAAGAAACTTGCAATAAGTGTATATTTGTATATCTATGTCCATATCTACATCACTATGGACAGATCAATGTGAGTCAGATACCTTCCCATACTTGTCAACATCTGCTACAGGACGTACAAGAACAGTGCAGCATTGTAAAGGATCTATCCACACACAAGATCATCGCCTACTGAAGATTGAATCTGGACACAACCATGAAGCACTCCCCAGACCTGTACACGGACGCCTCCAAGACAAAACCAACCTCCAAGGAATGACTTCCCCAACCCCAACCATTTATGACGATGAAGTGACTGCATTGACAAAGATTCCAGCTGTCTTCCTTTTGGACTGATTTCAGCGCATTTCCACCCTTTCTTCAGCTGGGACTGCCATGCATAGAGCAAGACAGAGGAGTCGTCCCAAGTTACCTACGACTAGACACGGTATCCAGCTGGATGGAGATGAAGGGTGGACACAGCAGGGAGTTATCGCAGCTGATCAGGACTTGCTGCGAGCCAGGGCCAGGCTAACCACTCACGTCCTCATATACTCAAAGATACTCACTATTTCTCGAGCAGCATGTACACCTGCCTTAGCCTCATGTTCCAATACCCGATACTTTAGCGGCTAATATTTGAAATATTTAGTACCAGAAAGATCACTTTGAACCTGTTTCTATGTTCAAATAATTGTTGTTCGCAAAACAAATGTCCACCAAAGTTGTGTGGTGAAACACCAGATCTCGGCTTCTGATGACCTGAGCTAGTCACCAAAATGTATGCTTGCATTCATTCGGACAGTTATCTGGATGCAAGTGAATGTATGATGTTTATAATATATCGGAAACAAACAATAGTATCGGCCTCATTTTTACTCAACATGCACATTTACTCTATTGCGTTGTCGCATGCTTGTAAGTGCAGGAATATTGAACTTTTCCATAAAAGTTAGTTTGCAAATAGAGATACATTGGGTATTCTGTGTTAATTTACCAGTACCATTTCCACAATGCATAAAATATTATTTTTACGATATGTATATATTTGTTATAAGAAAAATAACATTTTCGATGGTGCATGTTATCTTTTCATGCATCATGTGGAAGATATCATCCTGAATTTTACTTAGTCATTAACCTAATATTTGCTGATATTACTGGCCGTGGGACACCAAAAATTGGCTTCAAACACAGTACAGAAAAGGGGAAATCGTGTCCGACATAACCGCCTACCATTTTGCAATAGAGGGAGCCTCCTGTATCTCCCACAGGCCTTCATCGTTCATTGACCTCCCATCATTGTCTTCATGGGAAAGGTTTCTGACCTCAAAGTCTACCCACCGAGTCTTGTTAACCGTTACCAGCCTTAATGGGTAGACGATGTGTGTTTGATGGAGATGCTAACATAAAGTGGACATTATGAGTCGGAGACATGAGGATATGAAAGGGAAATCTTATTTAATATAAACCATTTATATGTGCAATGCCCTTCACAGTTCTTTTATTGATGAAACACTCATTAATTGAGGTCACTGAGATCAGTGGCAATTAACTTGTACTGTAGGTTCTGTGCCACACGGATGCAGTAGAAGCAAGAACAATGAAACAGCATACCTTGAACTGTCACGCGTTTAATATTTTACATCTCTCCTGTGACCACCCTGGTATAACTGTACTTGTTACAATTAGAACCAAGAGATATAACCCACAGACCATTAGGGACATGGCATTGTGAGTAAATCTGAACGAGCTTTCTTCTGACCAGTCAGAGCGCAGCTTACCAGATCGTGAAAATGGCAGTCGGATTGTTTTCTTAGCCTCCTGCCTCGAAAAGGTCAGCACAAAGGCGTTCCGAGCAATTTAGGACTGCAGGACTGAAACGATCGAAGTCTTCGCCTATTGGGATGAACGCTTGAACAGTAACGTAACACATGGGAAGTTCTGCAACACAGCCTCAGAACCTTCTTTCAGACTTTCAAAGATGTTCTTTTGTTCTGTTTCTAAATATTGCAACAAGAACAGTTTCCAGATTTTGAGACGAGAACTCGGTCAAAATATTGCTCAGACCGTTGCGTAGACTTGAAATCTTTAGTTCGAAACTGCTGCCGGGTAGTTTAAGTAAGGTGATTTCAAACTGGCTACTGTCGACGTCTTGTTATTCTTGTCATTGGTTGGCCATAGTTCGTGAAAGGTCGTTCTGACTTGACATATTGGTTTAGTATACACACGACCCGTGAATTTCCCGGGGTAGAATAGGCCTTCAGCAACCCATGCTTGCCATAAAGGGCGACTATGCTTGTCGTAAGAAGCGACTAACGGGAGCAGGTGGTCAGGCTCGCTGGCTTGACTTGGTTGACACATGTCATCGGTTCCCAATGGCGCAGATCGATGCTCATGTTGTTGATCACTGGATTGTCTGGTCCAGACTCGATTATTTACAGACCGCCGAAATATATCTGGAATATTGCTGAGTGTGGCGTAAAACTAAACTGACTCACTCAGTATACACACTATATCCTCAAATATATACAAAAAAAAAAACATTTAAAACTAAATCGCGATCCCATTTGTAACTGAGTAAGTTTAGTTTCCGGCCGCTTTTAGCAATATTCCAGTAGTATGACGGCGGGAGACACCGGAAATGCGCTTAACACATTGTGCCCATGTGACGCATGGAACCTGTGCCGTTCTAGCAAATATTGTCAGCACTAGGCTACCCTGGCCACACCAATAGGCGACGTTTGCTGCTGACAGAGGGGCTTGTATTGCTGACAATGCCCTGCGTCCAACAAGCGTACACTGATATCCATAGACATATAAAGAAGGAAAGGGATGTAACGCGCACAAAGTTGTCAAACAGCCCACTCTCGATTATAGGTGCGGAAATGGGGTTGGTGAGGCCAACATCCTGTACGTGGAAGAGCAGTTGGTTAACCTATCCAAAATTTGCGCGGGTTTGAGACAATACTGTCCATGAATATATATGCAATGGCTGTTAACGGCCTTGATATTTTATAAGACAATGCACTGTTACTATGGAAATCTGTGGGAAAACATTCTCGTTTCCTGAAACCTCGAAAGCACAATCAGTGACCCTTGTCTTTACTCTGTGCACGCGCTGATTGACAGCTATCGATCACAAGTTCTGTGTTATGTATATCGTTACACATATCTAAAGCCGATACAATTATTTCGCTGTTATGTCTGTGTAGTCATATCGATTATCCGACACAGATGATAGCCACTGGAAAAAGACATTAATGGGCCATTCATGGACCTGAATGCATGTATTTGCTGTTTTAAAAATGAGTTTATTGAGTCGGAAAAACGTGATTGAACATGATTACTTGCTGACTTAATCCCTGTACAATGTTTGGTATATCCTGTGATAATTTGTCAGACCAGTAGTATGCGCATCCCCTCACATCTACTTAACAACAGCAACGCTTTTCACAGCATGACATATTTTTCACAACAGAAGTTGATCTCGTATAAATGTAATTTGGAATAAATTTGGATGTTAGAGTCTAAAGTTTTACAATTGACGCCAATGAAAGGACACCATGCTTCAAAGAACTTTTTACCATCGCCGAGAAAGCTCATTTACAACGTTAGACCTGTGAACATCCAGGTTAGAATTGGTCTTCAGCAACCCACGCTTCTGGGATCGGGTGCGCAGGTTCGCTAACTCGGTTGAAACATGTCATGGTATTCCATACCAGTTGAATAGATCGATGATGGTGCTAGTGATCACTAGATTGTCTGGCCCAGAGTCGATTATTTACAGACCGCCGTCATATAGCTGGAACACTGCGGTGTTAAACAGCAAACAACACAATACCAATATCTTTGTATGTCGATATTGCAGATCTGTCAGACCACCGACGAGTACCAGACATCGAGAGAACGGAACCAATAGCCATTGCCACAACGGCAGAGAGTAAATATCAGGTCTCCCTTAAGAAAAGGGACCTTCATGGATGTTGTGTTTGATCTCTCGTTCAAACCACTGGCGTCCCATTCAACCGAAAACCTACATCAATATCCTATTGCGATCTGGGCCATCACTATGCATTAATAATCACCAGCATTTAGTTTTCCGGTCTGTTAACTTATATGTAGATCGATCTTTTCACGCCAGGGGATAAATATAAGGTCTACTCTTGAAAATGTGTCAACATGGAAGTATTTATCAACACCAAACCTTATTTGAATTGTTTCTGGCATACTAGTGCAACACAAGAACTATATTCAATATCGCACAGTGATCACTAATGTTAAGCGGTTAATCAATTCAACTGACGTATAAAAGAAAGTGCTCACCTGCTTTTTGGGGTTATTCACAAGACAGCGTAGCTGTTTTAAAAAAGTGTTCTGACATAACCCACAGACAGAGACATCATGTATGTAACAGTACGTGGAGTCATCCTACAGATGACATCCTTACCTTGTCAGTATACTGACGGGGCTCACTTCCTTGGTCATGTGCACAAAGCGACCGATATCGGATCAGAAAGTCCGTGGTTCGAATTCCAGCACGGTACTTGGAACTTGTATGGACACGAAATGTAAATGGGGCTAAACGTCACATGTATTTTGGCAGTGCTAGGCAAGTGCATGTAAAACACAGTCTTTAGAGACTGTTAGTACTAAGCCTGTTAAAAGTACTCATAAATATACCAACATTATCACCAGCAGAGCGAGAACGAGAAATTGGAACGTCGCAGATGGGAGCTTCGAAGAGCCATATTGTCTCGGCTGTATGAGGCAGACCATTACTAGACTAACATGACGCGCCAACCCGACCAAACTGGTAGGACATCTGACTGTCACGGAAGCGGAACACCGAGAGTGACCGTCCTGAGTACCTGTGAACTCGCCACTTGCGCAACTGTATGCTTACAGTGACGTTATCATCTCAAAGGCGTTGATTCGAGACGTCTTCGTCCTGCCAATCGACATCCGGGTCCATCGGCCTTTTCGGGTCATGTCCACCCGTTGACATCGGATGTAAGAATGTAAACTGCAGACAATGACACTACTGTTGATTCTCCTTGACGTCTGTGCAGCTTTGATACTGTAGACCACCACTCCTCGATATCCTGCAGCATCAAGCATGTATTGCCGGAACAGTGGTCGCCTGGTTTACATCTTATCTCTACAACACAGGACATTGTGTGTGTGTGTGTGTGTGCGTGCGTGCGTGCGTGCGCGCGCGCAAAGTTTTCTGAGAAGATCTTGCTCTCTAGAGTTGGGCCGCAAGGTTCAGTACTGGGCACATGTTTGTTTCTTATCTATGTCAACCATCTAAAAATGTCACTGACAAGTTTGAACCTGCCCACTTTTCATATGCTGGTGATTTGGAACTGATGAATTCTCATGATTCAATCACAGGCAAACTGTAGCGCAAATGGGGTTGCGGAGCAGAAAGAAACTGACCAGTCTTCGTGGATGCGAGCGAAGAGAACAAGGGTTGGCAACGTACTTTCCTCTCTTCGGTTCGAAAAATATTTTCCATGTCAAAATGAAACATCCCCAAAGGTATACACCCATTTCTTCCCTGAGTTGTACTCTCAGATTTCCAACCCTATAACTAATAATTTCTCTAATTATTACTTTAATTACTAAAATACATTTTATTCAACATTTTAAGTGCAGCTCGTGGTATCTCAGATCGTTCTGCTCCTTCACTTCCCGCTCGCATATAGAAAACAGGTCACATTCTCTATGCTGCGAAACCCTATTTGCGCTACAGTTTGCCCGTGATTCAATTTAGACTCGTTATTTAGTACCCGTCAACAGACAGAAGCATGCACGTCTGAAAGGAAACTAAACCTAAATGACGAGAAAGCGAGGCATTGTTATTTGGAAGACAGCAACACACCAACAAGCTGAATATGGATCAAGTGAAGACTGTGGACGATGATCATACCCCGCCAAGTAATTGTGGGGTATGACTGCTGAAGAGTGAATATTCCGATCATGGTCTTCACTGCTATAATCACTGAACTTGAATTATAATCAGTTACGTCTAATGCATCCTGCCACACAACCCTGTACAGCTATTGTCACACCACTGCATTTATTTGTGAACGTAGTTGTTTTAGAAGACAATTTTTTAATCAAAGTACATCTCTTTTTTTAGTTTGTTGGTAACACGCCAAGATCTTTTCCGGACTGATTCACATGTAAATATTTAGTTTCAACTGGGGATTCTACTCGAAAGTCTTTTCAAACCTTTTGAACTCAGATATACTACATTGTATATTAATTGACGGGTAGTAAGGGTACATTGTATACATGTATACAGGGAATATACGCGACGTAGCGATGCAGTGGATATGAATGTTCCATGAGCATCCCGCGGGGAGCCCTCAAGTACTACGTGCTTTCATTCTCAGCAGTTCTCAGAGGCATCCTTCTCGGTAATACCGTCAACAAATTAAAGGGCTCTGGTTTTTGTAATGATGTTTGAAGAAGTATACCACGACAGTAACAAAAACAGATCTGTGTAAAATTGATCACAAAACAAACCTTGAATCAACGTACAAAAGAACAGCGAAGTCGTATAAATGAAATATATATGTATACTACGCCTGCGTGCTTGCGTCTGTGCATTAACTTTCCAGACTGATTGTACATTCATAACCAGTCATGTCGGTGCTTAAACCCATAAGTGTAACAAATACGATTAGTGAGTGAGTTAAAATTTACGCCGCATCGGTATTATTTCAGCCATTTCGTGACCAGTTATTAAACTAAACTCAGACAATGTAAACATCAGTCCATATAGGGATCGTAAAGCACCTATATTACATCACTGATGTACACCTATGTCTAGCATGTGATATAAAACGATTTTCTAGAGTCAACAACACAAACTATAAAAGCGAGTGGGTGTAGTTTTATGCCGCCGTTAGCAACATTACAGCAATATCACGGTGGGCGACACCTGAAATAGGTTTCCCGCATTGTACCCAGTATGGTCTACAGCGAGTGAACGCTTTAACCACAAGGCTATCCCAGCGCCCGCAAAAGGCTTTGGACTCTTGTTACAGCAGAAGGTAGACCGTTGCAGACCATTCAGGGGACAATGCTTGCTACCTGCATGGACCCTAGCTGGATTCATGTCATCCCTTTTGGGCAATTTGGGAGAATCTATCCATGAATTAAAATAAATGTGATAAGTTATGATGAAGAATCATCATGAGGTACCGAGATGACTTTTTCAAGAAATGGCACCCCATATCCCTAATGAAATTCATTTAAAAAGTTCACGTAAAACGACTTTTAATCAACAAATTGTTCTTTATCACAACGTCAAAGATCACTGGATTGTCTGGTCCAGATTCGATAACTTACATGCTACTGCCACATACCTGGAATATTGCTAAGCATAAAATTCAACAACAAACAAGGCCCAAACCTAGGTAACAAAATATGTTTTTGGGGACAGCTACCCGGGGTTTATATTTCTCCCTGAAAACAGATGGATATTTTGCAGAAGTTTTCTTTTGGTAAAACATTTCACCTTCTTGTCCGTTTCATGAGTTAAAATACACTCACCTTCATAACCAGTGGTCTCTGAACTGGTGTACCATACCAGCGCCAGGTCCACTTTGTAACAACAGCCACTTTCTGAAGACAAATTATGTCGATACCCTCTAAATTGGTGTACCATACCCGCGCCAGGTCCACTTTATAACAACCGTCACTTTCTGAAGACAAATTATGCCGATACCCTCTGAACAGAACTACCGTGTTGTATTCGGGCGATCCGCTCAATGATTTGTACATACACCTACTAACATGAAATGTTCATTCCGACAATCCATTACAGCAGTGACCTTCTGATGTATGACCAACCCTCCGATACCGCAAATAGTTTAATGATTTTAAAACAATTCTGCCGTGACAGGCCTCCCGTGTTATTCGCTATATAATTGCACCATGCATAAATAATCCAGTTTGAAAAGGCGGCAATGTTAATTGCCAATAATGCACAGGCAGGAACTACAAAGAAGCTAATATACATTTCATTGAAAGTGTCTCCTACTGTAAGGTAAACACATGTGCTGATATATAAATTCCCCCATATTCTCCTGGGAGGAGTAGCTATTACAGTTAATGCTATTTTTCTGATTGAATTGTCAGTGTGCAGTAACCCAGCTGGTTAACACGTGTCCCCTGGAAGTGCCGAACTCGCTGAGTCACGGGATGTCGTGATATGGCTCGAACACCCCTAGAATCGGAACTCGTCATGAACACATAGAATAGTCTCCCAAGGTAGCTGAAAATGTTGGCTTCTGAAAATTGTAAAATTGAAATTGAAAATTGGAGACAATTATCGAGGACACTGTTACTTAGGACAATTATTTGAGACACAATTACTGAGGACACAATTATTTGAGACACAATTACTGAGGACACAATTATTTGAGACACAATTACTGAGGACACAATTATTTGAGACACAATTACAGGGGATAAAATTACTTGAGACACAGTTACTTTGGACAATAACTAAGGCACAATAACTGAGTACACGATTACTTAGCACAATTGTTTGAGAGGTAATTACTGAGGACATAGTTTCTTGAGATACAGTTACTTAGGTCACTGACTGAGATGTTTACTTACGATGCTCTCACTAACCACTCACATGTTGAGATGACATTCGTAAGAGACACATTTACTGATGATCCCAATCAATGAATCGACGGGGAAACAATCCCAAACCACAGTGACAGTGACAAAAACACAACCAGTACACAAGTACAAGTACACAATGGGAGACACTAGAGATGCTACTGCAGAGAACGCAATGATTAGAAACACAATCACAGAGGACGCAATAATCAAAGACAAAAATACACAGAACACAATAATTAAAGACAATTACAGAGGATACTCAATTGCAGAAAACAATAATTGAAGACACAATTACAGAGGATGTAATAATTATGGCACAGTTACAGAGAAGACAGAACTCTAATTAGATACACAATCATAGAGGACGCAAGAATTAGAGACAAAAATACACAAAACACTATAATAAACGGTACAAGTACAGAGAACGCAATAATTAAGACACAGCGTCAGAGAAGACTATAATTAGAGACACAATTACAGAGAACACAGAAATGAAAGCCACAATATTTATCATCATCATTAGATGTTTTGTGTGTATGTTTTAGCGCTTAGAAACGGGGACAACGGCCATCGATTATTATCTGTGGTAATTATATTATCATGCGAAAGGTGTTTACCCACATCTAATGTAAATGTTGAAATGTCACTAGACGGTTTTACTGAACGTGTCATTGTTAAACCCTCCCCACCTCCATATTGAAATCCATCGTGCATTAGACATCAGCATCGCGACCATTGATTTGAGGACACTGCTTTAGATTTCAGCTCAACTGAACGAAATGAAGTCTGTTTGCTCACACGTGTACCACTGTGTAATTGATTTTATCATGGGCACTTCAACAGACATCAGTCGATACTAAATATTTGGAACTTCAGTAAATGACATGCATTGATTTTTTGCCAGTATTTTAATTGTGAATACACTATGCATTTACAGCCACGTTTTTGTCATGTTGTGCTTGCAAGTTCACTGTGGGCCTGTTCACACAACTAGTGCTCCTTAGTAGATATGGACAATTACGTCTTCACAGAAATTCACTTGGGATTTCGATCTAAAAAACATAAGTAAAAACTAAACAAACAAACAAACATCTTCGCTGTAGTTATATACCTTGTTCATTAATCATTTTGCAATCGATCATATGTTGTTATGAGCCAGTGCTCGCCATCAAATGGAAACATGGAACAAACGGATGTAAACAAAGTCTGTTTGTTATAAATGAATAAGTTTAATGCTAATACTTCATGAGTGTGAAGCTCGCATTAGCTCGCCAGGCTCACATGAAACACAACAGCAGTAGCAAAAAATGTAATTACAGGAGGCAGCTTTGTCCCTCATGTATTAACTTCCTCTAAAGAAGTTATTGTAATTCATTACAGCAAACTGTTTAACAGTGAACCATACAGCTAGGTACATGATGTTCAGAGACATCTAGCACAATACTTGCTACATGTTACACACCGCCAAATACATCTAGCACAATACTTGCTACATGTTACACACCGCCAGATACATCTAGCACAATACTTGCTACATGTTACACACCGCCAGATACATCTAGCACAATACTTGCTACATGTTACACACCGCCAGATACATCTAGCACAATACTTGTTAAATGTTGCACACCGCCAGATACATCTAGTACAATACTTGTTAAATGTTGCACACCGCCAGATACACCTAGCACAATACTTGTTAAATGTTGCACACCGCCAGATACATCTAGCACAATACTTGTTAAATGTTGCACACCGCCAGATACACCTAGCACAATACTTGTTAAATGTTGCACACCGCCAGATACATCTAGCACAATACTTGTTAAATGTTGCACACCGCCAGATACACCTAGCACAATACTTGTAAAATGTTGCACACCGCCAGATACATCTAGCACAATACTTGTTAAATGTTGCACACCGCCAGATACACCTAGCACAATACTTGTTAAATGTTGCACACCGCCAGATACATCTAGCACAATACTTGTTAAATGTTGCACACACATCTAGCACAATACCTTTTACATGTTGCACCGGCTAGATCTGTCTAGCATAAGCCTTGTTACATGTTGCACACCGCTAGATCTGTCTAGCATAAGCCTTGTTACATGTTGCACACCGCTATATACATCTAGGATAAGACTTGTTACATGTTGTACAACGGTAGATACATCCAGCATAAGCCTTGTTACATGTTGCACACCGCTATATACATCTAGGATAAGACTTGTTACGTGTTGTACAACGGTAGATACATCCAGCATAAGCCTTGTTACATGTTGCACAACGCTAGATACATCTAGCATAAGCTACTTTACACAACGCTATTCACATCTGATATAGATCTTATTACATGTTTAACACGTCCATTTACATCTGACATGTCTTATCACATGTTTAACGAGGCTGTTTACATCGAGCATAAGTTTTGTTACAAGTTTCACAAGGCTAATTACGTCTGGTATAAACTTTGTTACATTTTGTACCAATCTAGGTATATGACTCCTAAGCCTATAAATCCTTCGGTGCGATTAAAGAGCGTAACGCTTGAACATACTGAATAGAATTAATTATTACTTCCTGCGCTCTTGATACAAGTCTCATGAAATGCATCTGCTGACGTTTACAAATCGATTTCGCTCATGGTAAAACTGTCAAGGGAGATTCGACTTGTCGAGTGCGTGCGTACTTGCGTAAATCTGCGGAGTACAGAGAATCAGGCATGCACAGATATCCCAGGCCTAACCTATCTTACGTGTCTGAATACTGGGTATGTTTTCAGTTATTAAGAAGCATATTCCTCAGTCTGTTATTAATTCGCTTTAATGACGGTAGGGCGCTGCCTATCACCCAAATAGTACGCACACGGCACGAGGGAATTGTGGCGACTTTCGTTCTTGGGGAAGTGTTTTGACGGTTCTAATACTAGGGCTATTTTAATGGGGAAAGACGCTTGTTGGGTGCGGCGCTAAAGAGCAAACAATTATGCTGTTTTATGCTGTTTTGAGTGAGTGAGTGAGTGAGTTTAGTTTCACGCCACACTCAGCAATATTCCACCTACATGGCTGCGGTCTGTAAATAATCGAGCCTGAACCAGACAATCCAGTGTTCAACAACATAAGCATCGATCTGCGCAATTGGGAACCGATGACATGTGTCAGCCAAGTCAAGTCAGCGAGCCTGACCACCCGATCCCGTTAGTCGCCTCTTACGACAAGCATAGTCGCCTTTAATGGGATTTTTTGAAGTTCTATTAGTTTTGTAATACCTGTTTTTTAAGCGGCGACCAGTAGGCGGAAGTTCATAGCATTCATTTAAAAAGTGTGATGGGCCAGATCTGAATGGCCAGAGCTTTCTTTTTAACTTTTGACTCATATTAAAAAAGTAGAGAAATTGAAGCCGCAAATTTTGCTGGATGTGATTACAATCTTATCAAGTTTGTTTTAAGGCATGGGAGCAGAAAGGTACAATACTATTTATGAATATTTGTCAGAATAAGTTTAAGATATTATATTAGTGTCTACATTAAATGATCGCAAATTTCGCAAAAATAAAAATCTCTGTTGTGCTTTCCTATGTGATTTTGATTTTCATGAAAGTTTATTTTCAGTGACAGTACCCAGGTATTTATAGGCTACTACTTCCTGTCCATCAAGACAAACATGTTTAGTTTTTCGGAATCAGTTACCGTTTCCTTTGTTTTGAAGAAGAAAATGTCTTTGCACCATGAAGTAAATGCATGAATATTTCTCCTATACTCCTTTAACTCGGACTGACGACTAAACCCAGGCATCATCAGCAAATTCAAATAGGTGGATAAATGAGATGCAGAGTCATTTGTATAAAGTGTGGAGAGGACAGGGGACAGGACACAGCCTTGAGGGGCACCGGTACTCAAAAGATCAACGTTTAGAAGCGCTGAAATGACCCGAACACGTTGAGGTCGGTTAATTATGGACTCGGCACACTTGGTGAAGTTACTACTTACTTCCATGTTGAATAATTCCTTGATAATCAAATGTCACTGGATATTGTGTTGTAAGCAGACAGTGAAGAAAATATTTTCCTATCAAACTTACGAGAAAGGTTCATGCCTAAACACGTCATGTCATGCAACAAGTCGTGATTGAACGTGACTAGATTATATAAGATTATCTTGGTGATTTAATACCATAAGAATGATGACATAGTTACAATAGTCCAAAGCCCTTAGAAAAGGATTTGTTGGAAATACTCTCTCACGAATGAGATACTTTCCAGTTTATTTGTCGGAGCGTGCAGATCCGCTGCTGAATAATTAAAAAAGTTAAAAGAAAGATCTGGGTTAGACCTGGTCTTCACCAATCCTTGCTTGTAACGACATCATCTGGTCATGCTCGCTGATCCCATTTGCGTAGATGGATGCGCTTGTTGTTGATCACTGGATTTTCTGGTCCAAACTCGAATATTTACAGACCGCCGCTGGAATATAGCTTTAGTTCTTCTTTAAGCCACATACCAACCAACCAACCAACCAAACAAAAGCCACATTTTTAAGGATATGATATCAGCTGAATACACATGACGTTGCAAATCCAAATATGTGCAAAGGGATTTCAATTTATCAAACTGACAAAGTTGTTTCTGTGTCAAAAGGATGCCGTTATAATTAATATATATATTATTTGCCATTCCGGTGTCTTACTAATGATCTGAGTCTAACACTCTACAGACACGTATATTTCTGTATTGTTAGAATAGACTATTCTGCATTGTAGCCGTCAAACCACCTTTTCTTGTCATCCGGAAAAGTACAGAACAACGGGAGCGTTTTTAAGACTCAGACACAAAAAGCGCCCGTAAAATTTCATCTATGTCCAAGATTACACTTCATGACCGTGGAGCGCTTTTCACGCCGGATGCAACACATGGTACTGGCTTTAGCTGCTCGCCTATTTTATAGGACCGTTACATGTAAGTAGGTCACGGCACATCGTGAAACCTTAGTAGTTCCGGTGACAAACAACGTTTCATACCTTTCCGAATGGTCGGATGGTTGTCAGCTGACGATAGGGAACCGATAAACCTTGTAGGAATAACCGATTTCCGATCTAATCATCCCCAGATTAGACAACTATTACGATTATTAACAGCTGTGACACTCAAACATGTTTGTACACCTGGTGCGGTTTATTTAAGTCACATTTTGCGATCCAGAACTGTCTTGAATTACACTGTCGCCTGAAATCTAGTACCGGAAGTAAGCTGGACCCAAATGACGGGCGCAAAGGGAGCTAAATTAGTTCCGGAAGTAGCCCCTCGCGTGACTTACAGGCCCTATGATTATTTGACATATTTTCACCTGGGCCGCACTGAATCAACGTGCTGTAAGACAGATCAGTCTTAATATTTTGAGCAACATGACTGATTGAAAATACCTGCAACAGGCCTTGGTCAATCTGTATTTCGATACATATTTATTTATGTATTTATGTAATTATGTATTCAGTTCTGAAATTAGTCATTTAATTTCACGGCTTCTTTGAGATTCTTGTACTTACTGTTAGAGTTCTTAATTGGCACAATACAACTGAAAAGACGATACCCACATTGTGAAATGTTGAAAAGAAACACAGATATGCTGGAACCTGTAAAGATCCTGGTTAGAAATGGGCCTCAGCAACCATGCTTGTCGTAGGAAGGGAATAACGGGAGCGACTGGTCAGGACTGAGGGCGTGGTTCACACGTGCCATCGTATCCCAGTTGCATAGATGGATGCTCATGACGTCAGTCACTATGTTTCGGATCCTATCATTTGCATACCGCCATGGTATGGCTTGCGGAGTGCAACACCAAGCAAAGAAAGGGAACATTTTAGACTTTGTTTCCTTGGCAAATGAAAGGATTAGTTTTATACGTGCAAATAAGTTGTGTATAATAACATTATGTATATTTGTGTAGGTGACAAAACTTAACAACCTATCAGGATTACGTTAAACCAAGTAGTTTAGCTTTATTTACATATTTAACCAGCGCGTAAAATTAAAGTTTGCTCTACGCCACGCTCAGCAATATTGCACCTACATGGCAGCGGTCTGTAACTTATAGAGCCTGGGCCAGACAGTCCTGTGATCAACAGCAAGAGCATCGATCTACGCAACTGGGATACGATGACACGTGTCAACCAAGTCAGCGAGTCTGACCCCCCGATCCCGTTTGATGCCTCCTACGACCAGTATGGTCTACTGAAGATCAATTCTAACCCGGATCCGTAAAATGCAGGATTTGGTTTCCAGAACACATAACTCTCTAAATCTGCATTCCTAAACAAATGCAGCGCACACATTCAACCATCAACCTGATTAGATGCCCTATACATATTGGGATACTTTAATAAGTTTAATGCGTCTTTAATTTCTATAGATCAGCATGACTCCTATTGTACGATCGAAGAGTATTGCGAATGAATGGAAGTCGAGAAAAGACCGATTGTGATCGATTTGTTGTGTAATCATATGTACAAAGTTACTCTTGCCTAACAACGATCCATTGTGTCTGGTTCAAATGGCTTACATTAGTCGATTAGTCTCTTGTTTATCATTCAGAAACAAATTAGCAGAAGAAATTTTGTCATATTCTGTGGTACACAATCCAGTCACGGTGACCTGGGGCATCTGTCCCACGTTTTGTCCCCACCAGGGGCACGACGCCATGATGCGTGGATATGTATTGCATGTTATCTACTGTTTCAGCACTTCAGCTGAACTCTCACTGAATTCTGACTACCCATATAGAAGCCTGTGATGTTGTAAACTCATAAACATGTGCGCTTCCTTACATTTTTTTACTTTTAGTATGTTTAAGACACACCAGCATGTCATTATGCTATAATCTACATAACATGTCACCAAGGAAGCTCGGGGTTATAGCATGACCAGAAATTATTGAGAATTTAAAGATTGTATTTTTTTCACTCATTACTCACGTAATAAATGTGAGTATTAGCAGAACATAACTCAAGATTCAAAGACAGGTGAACAGTCAGCATTTTGTCAAGTCACCAAGGGCAGCAATGGCCTCGCCGCATACTACTGATCAATGACGTTAGAAAGTCCTGGCCCATGCTGGCCTAATTTTCGGACCACCTCCTCTTTGATTTCAGCACTATTTGTCAGGTTTTTGTGTGACACTTTCCTTATATGTTCCCAAACTATTTCTGTTTGGTCCGAAACCAGGCCTGTGAGTGCTTTGAATGATTCTTTGGTCGCTGGCCTGCTGGAAAAATCAAAACATTTCCATAGAAAACGTGAGCAGATGGAAGTTAATGTCCCTCAAGAATAACTGTGTGCCGCTCACAGTTCGTATTCCCTTCAAATAAACAGAAGGGCGTTGCCCTAATGCAGATATGCCACCCTACATGTAAATTTCGGACTGTACTTTGAGCGCTGCTACAAAGTTTTTAAAGTTTGTTTGGACCAGAATTTCAGTGCATTAGGAAACAGACACACAGAACGTTCATCTGAGAAGATCACATTGTCCAAATTAAAAATTCTATGCTGTAAGTGACATTTCAACCTTCGCTCCTTTGTTGAGGTTTCATGATTGATGATGGAATTCCTCGACTTTTCTGCAACCCACTGCATGCAGCTCAGTTCTAAATGTCTCCTTCAGACAGCTATAGTTCCTCCATCAATCATGTCCAGCCTTGATCCGCGCCTCTCTAGTGCTCACTGCCATATCCATTCGCAATACTTTTCAAAACACGATAAACAGTGGATAAAGGGATGACTGTTATACTTGTAATCACTTTACCTGATCTGACGCCCTTGTTATAATACTTTAAAATCAACTTCCTCTTCTCTAAATCATCCATACTGAGGACCACTGAAAATGCCGTCTGCTAGCAAGTATATATAGCGGGATAACTCTTCACAAATTAATGAAAAAGGATTAACAGAGTTGACTCTCTTGAATGAAACCACACACCTGATAGCCGGTCAAGGTTGTTTTTACTAGAAATCCAATTAAACATATTCCTAAAATTCTTAATAATTTCTGGTAATACTATAGAACTGGTCTCCAGCATTGCCAACCATGCTTGTGGTAGGAGGTGAGTATCGGGGCCGGGTGGTCAGGTTGACACGTGTCACCGTGTCCCAGTATCGATGCTCATGATTCTGATTGTCTGGTCGATACTCAATTATTAACTGGTCTAAAATGTACAGCTGAATGTTGCTGATTGTCTGGTCGATACTCAATTATTAACTGGTCTAAAATGTACAGCTGAATGTTGCTGATTGTCTGGTCGATACTCAATTATTAACTGGTCTAAAATGTATAGCTGAATGTTGCTGATTGTCTGGTCGATACTCAATTATTAACTGGTCTAAAATGTACAGCTGAATGATGCTGATTGTTTGGTCGATACTCAATTATTAACTGGTCTAAAATGTACAGCTGAATGATGCTGATTGTCTGGTCGATACTCAATTATTAACTGGTCTAAAATGTACAGCTGAATGATGCTGATTGTCTGGTCGATACTCAGTTATTAACTGGTCTAAAATGTACAGCTGAATGATGCTGATTGTCTGGTCGATACTCAATTATTAACTGGTCTAAAATGTACAGCTGAATGATGCTGATTGTCTGGTCGATACTCAATTATTAACTGGTCTAAAATGTACAGCTGAATGTTGCTGATTGTCTGGTCGATACTCAATTATTAACTGGTCTAAAATGTACAGCTGAATGTTGCTGATTGTCTGGTCGATACTCAATTATTAACTGGTCTAAAATGTACAGCTGAATGATGCTGATTGTCTGGTCGATACTCAATTATTAACTGGTCTAAAATGTACAGCTGAATGATGCTGATTGTCTGGTCGATACTCAATTATTAACTGGTCTAAAATGTACAGCTGAATGATGCTGATTGTTTGGTCGATACTCAATTATTAACTGGTCTAAAATGTACAGCTGAATGATGCTGATTGTCTGGTCGATACTCAATTATTAACTGGTCTAAAATGTACAGCTGAATGATGCTGATTGTCTGGTCGATACTCAATTATTAACTGGTCTAAAATGTACAGCTGAATGATGCTGATTGTCTGGTCGATACTCAATTATTAACTGGTCTAAAATGTACAGCTGAATGATGCTGATTGTCTGGTCGATACTCAGTTATTAACTGGTCTAAAATGTACAGCTGAATGATGCTGATTGTCTGGTCGATACTCAGTTATTAACTGGTCTAAAATGTACAGCTGAATGTTGCTGAGTTAAACAAGTAACACAATCTGTCTAGGTTCTTTGACGAACAGCAAGACTCATTTAGTCCCTTACCATAGAGTTCAAGAATTACATTTATGTCTTCGGCAGCAGGTATACTGTACATATTTCATAATTTGAACTTGCCTTAAAATGTTTGCCGTTAAACATGCCATTTTTAAATCCGTGACTGTCAATAATGTTTACTGTGAAACCTAAAAGCGAAAATAGAATGTAATCGGGTGATCCTGCGAGATCCTGCAGTGGTGTGTGTGTGTGTGTGCCCGCGTGCTTTGGACTTCTTTACCTCGCCCCAAGCGTAAATACACTAAAGGGTATTACCACCCATATGTGCGTGCGCGCCCGGACATTAGGGTTCCTAACATGAAGTGACTTCCGAGGAACTGAGGCACTACCGTGGCAACAACAACTGACGATTGGTGTGTTTCTCTATGTCTAATATAACGTATGATAAACTGTGTGGATCATAGTCAGGGGAAATGGGATTTAACGTCGTGATTGCTTGTGCATGTGTGGCTAACTCAAGCTGGTTTATAGTGCTAGCTCACAAAGATACCATGCTGCAGTGTGTGTGTATGTGTGGATAACTCAAGCTGCTTTATAGTGCTAGCTCACAAAGATACCATGCTGCAGTGTGTGCATGTGTGGCTAACTCAAGCTGGTTTATAGTGCCAGCTCACAAAGATACCATGCTGCAGTGTGTGTATGTGTGGATAACTCAAGCTGGTTCATAGTACTAGTTCACAGAGATACCATGCTGCAGTGTGTGCATGTGTGGATAACTCAAGCTGGTTTATAGTGCTAGCTCACAGAGATACCATGCTGCAGTGTGTGCGCGTGTGCGTGTGTGTGTGCGTGTGCGTGTGCGTGTGCGTGTGCGTGTACATGTACGTATGTGTATGTATGCACATCTTGTACATGTCGGCTTTAAGACATGGTGGTCAGCCATCCAAAACGTCCATTCATACCAATGTTGAATGCGTACATTGCAAAGTACATATGAACAAAATGGCGTTACTCCATCCTAACGTAAACTTTGACAGTTTGTTTGAACCTATGTCAACTAAGCTATTTAAACGTATCGAGGAAACTATGCGGTGACTTGTGATCCGATAGCGCAAGAAGTGACGTGTTTCTCAGTATCACTACAGTACAAACACGAGCTGTTCTATAGCCATCCGTTTGATGTAGTTTGTCTAAAACTAGTTCGCTTTAGACTGTTGATAGTGCATGTATACAATCTATTCTGCCTCACAAGCAGGACTGAGGCGCAACTCAGTGTTGTATGGTAAACTTTCTCACAATCGTTCATGAGTTTATGTCGCCAGGAAACAGAACAGCTTGTGAATAATCCATTCCTCTGAAAGGTTCCTTTTCAAGTATCCAAAGTTAGACAGGATATCATCCTAGTGTGTTGCAGATATAAGCGACTGATCGCACATAACAATGTCAAGATGCTGACCTGACAATGTCAACATGCTGACCTGACAATGTCAACATACTGACCTGACAATGTCAACATACTGACCTGACATTGTCAACAAACTGACATGACAATGTCAACATACTGACCTGACAATGTCAACATACTGACCTGACAATGTCAACATACTGACCTGACATTGTCAACAAACTGACATGACAATGTCAACATACTGACCTGACAATGTCAACATACTGACAACGTTAACATATACCGGTCTCCTCTACCGGTGAAGCTTCCCAGCTTACCAGTGAAGGAAGATGCACTGCACATTTGTTATTTGTAAACGGAGTTATTTCAAGGAGGTATGAGTATCATCCTCATTAACCTTTGTTTTGCTGCTGTGAGTATATTTAATGTATCCGCTATTTAATAGATTTGAATGAATACTGGTAATGTAGGAACGTACTGTGAACAGATGTTATACATATACTTGAACATGACTGCATGACACCTTTCAGTGGATTACTTACGATTCTAACCCCAGTAAGACTATGAGTTTGGTTAGCAGTTCATATTT
This sequence comes from Haliotis asinina, assembly GCF_037392515.1. NCBI lineage: Eukaryota > Metazoa > Mollusca > Gastropoda > Lepetellida > Haliotidae > Haliotis > Haliotis asinina. The sequence goes on along the minus strand of NC_090288.1, from coordinate 26,974,256 downwards.
ATGAACACATCGTAAGTAACTGATTTCTGATGAATGAACTCGCCCGCAAACATGTCTAGGGTGAACATAACATATTTTCAGACCATCAAACTGTAAGCAGTTACACATTGATAACAGGAGCTGTAACGTTTGTGTAAAATGCACTCGTCCCTTTAAAAGTAAATCCATGTAAAATACGCGTTTAAACTCACAATTTAAATGATTACATTATTTTTGATTGACCGGCATCAAAGTAAACCTCATCCAAGATATCATGGGTAATTCCTTTCACAATCGTCAGCTGCTGCTGCTGCTCACTGATGTCCTGATATAAGGACTGCCATTGACTGCAACTCCAAACAATATGGGTAGGTTGAGGTTGGATCAGGGCCATGTCGAAGCACATCAGAGATAAACACAGACTTGACACAACCACGGAAACCAGGAAGTTAAGCTGTTCTTGCAGCTGACAAGGATGGTATGGTCCTCACGATGAGTCTCTTTCCTAAGGAGCGTGCAGACTCTCACGAGGAGGAAGGTGTTGAGAAGAGCCGTGCATCTGCTTCTGATGTCCGCAGATTATACTTTCGCGTAAAATTCTTTCAACAATCCAGGCATAGGGTGACTTCCATTTTTTATGCCCTTGTTTCTGTTAACGCTTCAAGGCAACCCGTTCCGTTTCATAACTGACACATGGCGTATTTGTAGACGTTGCATTTTCAGAAAATGTTTTCATCCCTTCTTGGCTGTCATCACTTTCTTTTTCTTCTTTGATGCAACCTGCCTCCTTCTGTGCCGTTCTCTTGAGTCTGACTGTGTTCCCCAGGTGTGATTTTGTCGACTTGGAATTGGACTTGATACTGTCGGAGAAAATGTCTCTTGGTTCAGTTCAAAGTCTTCCAAAGCTCTCGTCGTGAACGAGGACGTCTTAACGCTTAGCTGAGACACACACACACACACACACACACACACACACACACACACACACACACACACACACACACACACACACACACACGCACACGCACACGCGCACACACTCACACACACAAATACACACACACACACAAGGTCACTAGCGTTCACTGTTGTGTGTTTCGTTAAAAGACTTAACTATAGGACTGCATGCATGGGTTAAATTCAAACCTTTAAAATCCAAGTTTATTTCTCATAATGATAATTGGAATGAAAACAAAAAATCTTGCTATGAACTATATCCATATCATTTTAACATTGGGTTCAGCTGACCAAGACGGGTCATGGCACGTTCTGTAGGAAACAGATTCAGCTATACCAACATTTCTCGTACATTACCACTCTTATATAAGGCTGACACAACCCAGCTCTCTTTGTGCTATAATGTACTTTCTACCTTTCCCAGCAATCCTAGCGTCATGCCGTCACAATGCTACATGACTGAGCAGTTTTCTAATTAACACAGACACCTGTCTATCCATGTGCATTACGAAACATTTGTATCAAATAGCAGGGCCAGAAAGCATTCTGAAATAAAACTATAATTGTATACATATTTTAGTTTAAGCAGTTAAGAGGAAACGCAGGCATGAAATATCCTTTAAACAACCTGTTCAGCTATCCAAGTCGGGGCAGGGCTAAATAATTGAGGCCTTAAGGTGGTCAAAACTCCTTACTTTAAACACAGACTCATGATGGTGATGGTTCTGTAATAGGCATAACACTCATGTTGAAGTAGGGTGATTGGTTATCCTAGTGGATAAAGGGCTGACTCGTCACGCCTGAAACCCTGTTTCGAATTCCCACATGGGTACAATGTGTAAAGCTCGCTTCTGGTGTTCCCCTTTGGAATATTGCTAAAAGCGGTGTAAACCCATACTCACTCAGTCATGTTGAAGTAGGGTGATTGGTTCGCCTAGTGGATAAAGGACTGGCTCTTCACACCTAAGACCCAGACCAATAGTCAATAGTCACACACCAAAACCCAGCATCAGCCCAGTGACACCCTCTTAAAGACTGTCCATCCAATAGCTACACACTAATGACACTAATGAGACCATCTGCAATGCCAACCAACCAATAGCCACACACCAAACCTACCATCAGACCAGTGACACCCTCTTCAACACCACCCAACCAATAGCATCACACCAAACCTTCCATCAGACCAGTGACACCCTCTTCAACACCACCCACTTGCCACACAACAAACCTAGCTTCAGACCATTAACACCCTCTTCAAGACCATGGGTCCAACAGCCTCACACCAAACCCAGCTCCAGATTAATCACACCCTCTTCAAGATTGTAAAATCAATAGCATCACACCAAACCCAGCATCAGACCAGTGACACCCTCTTCAAGACCGTCCAGCCAATAGCTACACACTAAACCAGCATTAGATCAATGACACCCTCTTCAAGACCAACCAACCAATAGCCACACACCAAACCCAGCATCAGACCAGTGACACCCTCTTCAACACCACCCAAACAATAGCATGACACCAAACCCAGCATCAGACCAGTGACACCCTCTTCAAGACCGTCCAGCCAATAGCTACACACTAAACCAGCATCAGAGCAATGACGCCCTCTTCAAGACCATCTAACCAATAGAGACACACCAAACCTACCATCAGACCAGTGAAACCCTCTTCAAGACCACCAAACAGCCACACACCAAACCAGCATCAGCCCAATGACACCCTCTTCAACACCACCCACTTGCTACACAACAAACCTAGCTTCAGACCAGTAACACCCTCTTCAAGACCATGGGTCCAACAGCCTCACACCAAACCCAACTTCAGCATCAGCCCAGTGACACCCTCTTAAAGACCGTCCGCCCAACAGCCACACAGCAAACCAGCATCAGTCCAATGACACCCTCTTCAGCACCACCCAACCACTTGCCACACAACAAACCTAGCTTTAGACTAATGACATCCTTTTGAAGACCTTCTTTCCAATAGTTATACACCAACCCAGCATCAGACCAGTGAAACCCTCTTCAAGACCGCCCAACAGCCACACACCAAACCCAGCATCAGACCAGTGACATCCTCTTCAAGACCGCCCAACAGCCACACACCAAAACAGCATCAGCCCAATGACATCCTCTTTAAGACCACCCGACCAATAAACACACACCAAACCTAGCTTCAGACTAAGGACACTCTCTGCAAGACCTCCAACCAACAGGATCACACCAAACCCAGCATCAGACTAAGGACAACCTGCCCAAGACCATCCATCCAATAGCTTCTCATCAAGCAGCTTCAGAATAATGACATCCTCTTCAAGACCGCCCAACCAATAGGCACTAAAAAAAAGTTTAGCAAATTGTTGTAATGCATGCTTTTGAATTGGAATGTTTCGCAATATGAAAATTGTCCGCAATATCCACCTCATATTTATGCATATAAATTAACATGCATGAAAGTACAAGTGTGTGTCCATACTAAAAGTGTAATGTCAACAAAAGTAAAACTTTCAGTTATTGGTGTCAGAGTGAAACAGATTTGCAGACTGGAATATGTTATATGTTCAGTCAATGCTTATAAGTGAGTGAGTGAGTGGGTGAATATAGTTTACTCAGCACTCTGCAGTATTCCATCTACATGGCGGCAGTAAATAATCGAGTCTGGACCAGACAAACCAGTGATCAACATCCTGAGTATTGCTTAAAAATCTGATATTTTTTTTATCATTCCAAATGAACTTGGAAGATTA